>NC_133904.1:19482477-19836858 GCF_964199755.1 Larus michahellis
TCTCAGGGACTTATTTCTGCTGTGAGTAACTACTTCTCTTAAGGAAAACTAGCACCTTCTCTGAAGAAACAATGCCCTGTGAGAATACATAGTGACCTTTTTTACTGTCTCCTAGGCCCGAATGGTGGCAGCTGCAACCAGCAATCTCTGTGAAGCAGCTAATGCCTCAGTACAAGGCCACGCTAGTGAGGAGAAGCTCATCTCATCTGCCAAACAAGTGGCAGCTTCTACTGCACAGTTGCTTGTGGCTTGCAAAGTGAAGGCTGATCATGACTCTGAAGCCATGAGAAGGCTGCAGGTACTTAGGTTCTTAATTACTGAAAACCTATAGTAGTACTATGTAAATGCTGTCTTAGCACTGCATGAACTAACCACAAATTTTAGGAATTTTCAGAATTCTGTTCAATTATTGTGGGATGCTGAGGCACTTTCATTCATCAAAGTTGAAGTGATTGTGCATTTGTCATTGTTCAGCAGTAGCTGCAGCTCACTTCACTGCTTGTTTAATTCTTCATTTTTAAAAGATGTTGAGACATGCCAATGTTGACTGGCCTGTGCCAAGCCCTGGTTTAGATGCAATATTGATAGATTCATATTCATGGTAAGCCACAGGAATACATGAGTTGAGAATGTTTACTATGTGCATTTTTATAGCCACTGAGCATAGTTGATTTCTCTGCAATTATTCTGTATTCAGTTAGACTCCCAATGAACCTGCAAACAGATAAGCACACTTAACTTGCTTGGGCTTGAGCATCCTCCTGACCTCTGCAAGATTATCCATGTGTTCAACAAAGACCTTGCCTAAGTGCCAGCCTGGGTTGTGGTCAGTTTTCCTTTGTTTCTAGAAGTCAAGAGACAGCAATTGTAGATAGAACATTTCTAAAATGGAGAATCGTTGTCAGACAAAATCAAGAAGAGAAGCTGATGCAACATCTCAACTCTCAAGTCTGATTTAATTTTTTTACATGAAACTGGTTCCCTTTTACGTTACACAGCCGTTTCATGTTCGGCTTCTCTGAACTATTACTGAATTAACACTGTGTTATGATGGGTAAAATCTAATGACTCCAGAAGTTTTGTTTAAGGATGTTCATTTTAGAAATGGCTAGAGCCTTCTCTGAGATCCTGTCCTGCAGGCTCAGCCTGGAATGTAAGAAATATTTCAGCTCCTTTTTTCATACCATCCACATGGAGTATCTTTGGTGGTAGTGAAATTTCCCCTTTTTCTCTTACTTGCACAGATGCTACTAATGCACATGTTCATGTGTGGATAGGTAGGATCAAGCAGAGCAGAAATACATATGACTAAGTATCTGTCTGAGCAAGAGGAATTGATGTAATCACTTTCTTCAAATAGAAAAATGGGTTAAATATTTAGGAGGAAAAAATAAACGTATGAGTGTGTGAAAAATCTGTTTCTATATCAAAGAGTAGCACGTTGGTGCTGTCTCTAGGGATGAGATGGTTTTAGTGCTTTATAGTGGACTCGTATAGATTGACTTTGTCAAGGGTCTGTGGGGGAGGTATCAGTAACTGGAAGATAGTTCTGACTGTAACGCAAATTGCACTTTAATATCCAGTTGCCAAGATGGGTCTGAGGGAATTTTAAATGCAGAACAAACAATAGAAACAGGAACAAAATCATGTACTAGAGACTGTTTTCTCAGCTCAGCCAGGAAATTTGGGGTACTCAGTCACTGTAGGCAAATATTATTAAATAGACATTGAATATGAAAAGTTGGAAGGGAATGTGAAAAGGAAATGAGCTGAAGTACAGACTGAAATTGAACTTTGCCACTTTACCAAGCTTTATATCCATCACAGAATGAATAATGAAGGGGAAAAATGGTTTGCGTTTGGAAATAATGTCCTTTATCATAGCAAAAGCAGTGAGTTGATGTCTACCAAATATTTTTACTGGTGGATTTAACAAAACTACTGAGGCTTTTCAGCTGGCTGTGCCCCCAGCACGAATGTTTTCACATAGCTTTAAACAATAGGTGGTGTTCAGGAGTTTGAGTGTATTAGTTTTCTCTTTCCTACCCCACAAACCACTGCAAGCTTTGAGAGAAGACATTTGGACTGCATTTCCCATGAATGCTAACTTGGAATGCACTGTTACAGAGTCTGTTCCAACACTTAATGAAACAAATGGAAATGTTTCCGTTCTCTCTGGATAAGGTCCAGACAGAGCAGAGCAAATTTCAAATAATTTGTCCTTGGGTCATTTCAGGTGGGAAGAAAGTTAAGTTGAAAGGGAGATGAAGCTGGAAATACTAGAATAGGACTTGTGGGCAGGTAGGGGGTCAGGTTCAGAGCTGGTCCATGTGGCTTCCCCTCCTAGTGCCAATGTGTCCAGGCTGTCTTGGCCAGTGGCCTGTGTGGGAATGAGTGTTCTCAGCACATATGACACCTGGAGACATTGGGACAGAGAACTCCGCTCTTGTTCTCTCTCACTGCCTGTCACAACACTGCAAGTACCTACCCTTTTTCTGTGCATTGTGAAAGCATTAATATTGTTTGTTGGGGGTGTTGATTGACTTGCTGTTAGATGCTAGAGTTTAGGGTTTAACACGAGACCAGCCTTACTGGATCAGACCAGAAGTTCATTAAGCCCAATTTATATCCCAATTCCAGCAGTGGCCACTAGGAAATGCTTAGAGAAGCAAGTAAGAACAGGGTAAGCATGCATGATACTATTCTATACTATGTTCTTAAATAGAATACTCTGCTAGTGGTGTATGAAAGATCTTATTTACACCTCCATGCGCAGAACCCATTAAACCATGGACCATTCTTCCCCCAGCTCCAGCTTTCCACTACTTTCACCAGCTCTTAGTACGCTGGAGCAAATTCAGTGGCAGATCTTACGATGCTGAGCCCTATACTACTGTCACCTGTCTGCACAAGGTATTTCCTAGACAATGGTCTTCAAGACCTTAGTGCTTCAAAAAAGGTGCCAGCTCCATCTTTAACTTTAGTAGAAGAGAAGTTTGCATTTTGTTTGTGACAAGGACTCTTCTTCCACTCGTCTCCATGGGGATTACGTTAGGAGATTCCAAGGCCACTCCTCTGGTATCCTCCTCTGTATCTATTAAACCAGTGCCTGTGGATGTGGTCATTACTGAGCATGCAGTGTGGAATCTCTACTGCCAATATGTATTATAGTATAGCAAAGATAGCTTTGTCAATAATGTTTGACTGTTTATCTTTAGAAATTTGACAATTTTTAAGGAAATAAAAGTTTAAATATGAGATAATCATGGCTGTATAAGTGGGCTAACTTGCCCTGATGGAAGTCCATTCATTTTAAAACTTCATTGCCTTAAAATGTTTCTTTATATGTTAGCTTTCATTTTCTGTTCTTCCTCAAAAAAACCCAATCCAATCAGTGTTGTGCATAACATAACTTGTGATTTCATCCAGTATTTTATTTCAAACTGTGGGGAAAAAAGTCTTGTTTATGACTTTCCCAACTTCCAGGTGCTTAAATAAAGGATTTGTGTTCCTTTCTGTACCATTGATTTTGAAAGATTAATTTGCTTTTTACTGGGAAAAACAAAACAAAACACACCTTTCCCGTGTAGTCAAGCAAAGATGTTTTAGTTCTGATGCTCAGATGGATCCATGTTAGTTATGCGTTTTTGTTATTTCTGAATTTCTCTTGTCTTTTTCTCAAAGGCTGCGGGAAATGCTGTCAAGCGAGCATCAGACAATCTTGTCAGGGCGGCCCAAAAAGCAGCATTTGGGAAAGCAGAGGATGACGACGTTGTGGTGAAAACAAAGTTTGTGGGTGGCATTGCTCAGGTTGGTAGAATCACCCGAGAAGTAAAGCAGAGGAGAAACTATCTCAGAAATGTAGCATAGTGTTACAATGTCCATCTGCTGCATTACAGGCTGGACAAATCTATGATAATTTACTTGATGCCTCACTGTTGGGTAACCACTGGCATTAACAGCAAAGTGATATGCTGTACGATGTCTACACTTCTTCATTGAGCATTTACCGTAATAGCAGTTACCGTTGTCCAATATCTTTTATTTTTGTTCTGATGAAGTTAATAGTTCTTTTCTTTAAATACTCCCAAATCTTAAAGGAACACTAGTTCTGTATGTATATAATCAAAGAAATAGAGTCAGAGATAAGAACTGACAACACTTCATTACTCTGACCATAATAATGAGAAATAATAACAATACTTAAAAACAGATTCCGAGGCTTTTTGTACCAGCTTCTGGATTCACTGTTACGAATGAGGAACACCACGTACTGTGGTCACTACTTAAAAGATATTGAAATTTATCATTTATGCATGTCTGTAGTACTGTCATTTTTTCCTTTAGCATTTTGAGATGCAGGAAAATACTGTGGATGCTTGCAGTAAGGAGCATTCAATTTTACTGTCATTCAAACATCACATTAAGGCATTGTGCTTACTCTATGTGTGCTAATCCCTCACCCTGATGAATGTTGGGGGAGCACAGCACTATAAAATCCATCGTGGATGCATGGTAAAACTATGCTGGTAATACTCTTTGTCTTTTTTTTTAAGTCCTCTTTGAGAAACAAGGGAATACAATACTGTTCTTGATGGCATAGTCCTGGAACCTGGAAAAATTTGAGCAATTCTTGCTGAAGTTATTGAAATTTGGTGCTTCTCTGGAGAATGCTCAGGGCCTAGCTCTGACTGATGTCACGGAGAGAAATGTTTTTTTCAGGCAGTATTCCTTGCTGTCATAATTCATGCTTCTGTTTTCTAGATCATTGCAGCCCAAGAAGAAATGCTGAAAAAGGAAAGAGAGCTGGAAGAGGCAAGGAAAAAACTGGCTCAGATCCGCCAACAGCAATACAAATTTCTGCCCACAGAGCTGAGAGAAGATGAGGGTTAACCTGCTGAGATTTTCTTCTTTTTTTTTCCTTTTTTTCCTTTTTTTTTTTTTTCCTTTTCTTGTAAAGAAATAAGCTAAAGGGGGACAGTACAGTGAGAACTGCTCTGACAACATTCTGGTATGCCAAGCACTTACCTAAATAAACTGCCTGTCGTAGCTTTGGATGAGCAGAGGGCAATAAACACTTGTTCTTTCTCATCTGGTCAGCTGAGGTGCATGATGATCAAATAATGGTACAGTGTTAGGTTCATCATTCCTGTTCCTTGCTTGACTTATATCTCAGGAGAGAATGTTTCACTTTTTACTAAAGATACTAAGTCAGTATTATTGTCACTTTCCTGATGCTTGAGGTATTTATCGTTCCTTGACTTGTTAGAAAACATTCATAATATTAACAGGAAAACAGTCAAGAAATCTTTCATATGATAAATATCACGTGAGCTGGTGGTTCTCCCCCTCCTACCCTTGTAAAAAGAAGACCAAGACAGAGAAGGACGCATGTCTGAGTGGAGAAACACGCATGAGTGTGGGTTTGAAGAAGATGCCTGTCCTCTTTCAGTGTTATATAGCTGGTTCACCCCAAAACTGGAGGAATTGTCTCTGCACCTGTTTGCACTAGTAGTATTACTCCTTACCTGATACCAACAAGCTTCTGCTTGTGCAGTATTTAGGTTTACAAAATGTGGCAATAGCCATTCTTTAAAGAGCTCAGAAAACAAAGAAATGGAAACTTTGTCACTGCCTCAGTAATAGCAGGTTCATGAAGGAAAATGCTGTTTCAATTATATACCTCTAATGTGTGACTACTTCTACAGTATTATACACACATACACATGCTCTAACATTGGACTGAATAGTTTGCATTTTGTTTTTTAATTGAAGTTATCTGGTTCGTACTGTGGGATTTCTGTTAGAATGTATGTCAGTTAAAAAAAGGGAAATGCCCAGTACAACAAAAGACTATCACAACTCTTGTTATTCTTTTAATAATTTCATTATTAATGAAATTTATAATTATTTTGTTTTGAAACCTGTGGGTATTGTAGGAGAAAAGAATAAGTGATTTACAAGTAGACCTTTCCTGTAATATATTTTTGGGAAATCTGGACTCTAGGGAGTGTGTTTTCATAGTTGGTATTGATGAAAATGCACTCACCAAGGAATTGCAGGGAAGGAACAGCAGCAATCTATCAGCAATCTTTGCCTTCAGCTGCAGAAAGGTACGGTATGCTGTCAATATCTCTGTTGTGACCTAAACAATAGCAATATGGGTAGAGTGAGTAACACATTTTACCCTGTCAAAGAAAGAACACAAATCACAGCAACTTTAACTAGCAAAAGCTAAACTATTTGACTAACTACAGGAACACCATCTCTCCTAACAACAACTCCACTCAAGCCCTCTTAAACACTAATGTCAAGTCTATTTAGGTCAAAGGATGTTGCCTCTCCAGTCCTTCTGAAGGCTGTGCTGTCATTTAGATACCTGCCAAGTACATTCAGCTGAGCCTGTTACGTTACATGCATACCCACCTAGTTGTCATTGTTGCAGAAATACTTGTCTTGTAGACTCAAAAGTAACCCCCCCCTAGTGGTAGGTTTACCAGTTTAGATAGTGCTAACTCCTCATTTAAGTTACGTGCATGAGATATAATTATCAGGAATTTTGTCACACTAGTGTTAAATATATAGCAAAAAATGACTAGAGAATAAACATTAAATTGTACGAAGATTTTTATTGTTAGAGTCTCTTCTCTGGTACTGATGTATTTCAGACTCAGTAGAGTTGCTGGAGAATCCACAATCATGAGAGGAAGAAATTGGTAAATCCTGAATGGAATCACTGGCATCGACAGATGTGATGTGTAGCTTGTGTGCATATGCAAAGCCTTACTGTCAGACATGCAATTCCGAGTTCTGCAGTTTTCCACTTCAGCACAGTTGATTTGATTTTTTTCACTCAACTCACTGTGAGCAGTGTCACAGAATCTCGATGTTAAGAATTCCTACATATACAAAAAAAAAAAAGCTTCCTGTAAATTTTTAGGCAGAAGGCTAAATTGGTGTTTATTGCTGTAAGACCTACACAAAGACAGCTGTGGTGATAAGGATCTTCTGCTGCTGTTGCTAGGTCCAGCTTCTTTGCAGCTTATGACTGTTTTTTTACCTGGATAGCCTGGCATTCCCATCTTTTTTCCAAAAGATCTGCAAGACATTTTTTTTTTTTTTTTTTTACTGCTTCCCTTTCAACCTACATTTAACCTATTTTGGGTCTTATTAAAGCACGAAGAAAGATGATGCTGTCCTTAGCACCATGCCAGTATTTTATTGTAGGTATAATACTGTTGTGATATGTTTTGATCAGGGTGGTATTTGCCAGTTTGAAAGAAGCCAAAAGCCTGGTCAAATGCAACTATGTATGGAAATTGTATAGCTAGAAAACTTTATCAGTATGTAGAAGGAAGAGCATGCTCAAATTGTGTTCCAGATAGATTTGTTTGGGACGTCCGTTTTAGCACAGTTAGAGACCCTTCTATTTCTGATTTAAGGCCCCCTCTTATTTGACAGAAAGTATTGTTCTTTTTTCTCCTTAGCTATGTGCTCCATAGAGGAACCACAGTCAGATGAATAGCTGAGCTGAACAACTGAAGTATTTTTTTACTCTGAATTTTGAGTCTTCATTTGGGAAACATTAAGAGAATATAAGCTCATCTAAAGTCTTTCTATTTCAATTTTTTCTTGCTGTTAGAATTTCCAATACCACTGAAGTCCACATGTGTACGTCTGTGGCGTTTGGAACTAGTCCATGCACTTACTTGGCATGGAGACTTGCAGCAGGAAGTGACAAGTTGGAGTAAGGGATGGAAGCTAGTTAATAAGAAGGACAGATGTTTACTTTGTTCTGTTAACTTGTGAAATGGTAAACGAGCTGTTGTATCTCACCCTTCTTCATGTGGAATTCACTTTAAGGAATTGTATTCAAATTAAAAGCAAAATGCCTCAAAGTTGTTTGTGTACAAATAGTCTAGTGTTGTTTCCCCAACTGTTCAGAAAATAATTGGAACATTTTATCATTTGTTTAAACTTTTCTACATCAGAAGCCTCAAAGTAAGAAGAGTTTTAAAACAAAAATTGAAGGCGAGATTCTTGTTTCTTCTGTCCCTTTCCCTTTGATTTTATGCATCTTTATTTCTTAATTCCTAATGAAGGGATGAATACATGATCTGGAAACCTCTTCAATGTAAATGTTTAGCTCGTGAGCACATTTTTTGCTTTTAATCCGTCCAAACTGGTAAGATACTCACCCCAGGAGCATGGCATGTGCCATGACTACATTTTTTCCCTATATTTTTTTTTTAATCTCTAGTTTTGGAATTATTATTAATATTTTGGTGCCTCATACTGTACAAGTTTCGTCCTTGTGTAACTGCATCATGATTAACAAAGAGAGAGCTATCTGCCCGTAACTGTCATGAATCCTGAAACCTGCTTTTCCGTATTCACAGTAGTATACATTAAGCATATTGTGGTCGTTCACGTTAAGGGAACAACACGTTTCTGTGGCACGAAGTTTATGATGCCAGATGCAGAAACTCTTTGGTCCTGTGAGTTACAAGTCTGTTACAAATTGCTGTTTTGCCTGACCGTAGGACCTGCAATGAAGACTGATAAATTAGTTTGGCTGTAGGCAGGTGCACAGACTGGGTCTGGCTCATGAGCTACTCTTCCTTTAACGTGTGAGCCCAGTCCTTGGGCACTGCGCATCGTTCAGAGGAGAGCAGAGAGGCCTTGAGTGGATGTCGCAGAGTGCACGCAGCACTGGGTAGAGCCACACGGGTGTACTTCAGCCCAAGAGGCAACACCCCCACTTTCACCACAGTGGTCAGGGGGACACTCAGCCAAACTCACACTGCTTTGGTCAGCGCTGGGCAGGAGGAGGACCTGGTACTGAGGCACAACACAAGCAGGTTTCATTTCTTCAGTAGCTGGTAGTTTCACTAATTCTGGCAGAGTATCCCGTGTCAGCTGCTTGGTATCAGATTAGGCCCCTACATCTGGTACTTCCTAGTTGGAGTAAAACTCAGCAGTGCTGAACTTTGTGTATTGCCTGCGTCTCCAGAAGGCATGGTAAACTGTACTAGTTTGATGTTGCTACCAGCAGGGGCTGTTTCTGGCATGACTGCCTTCATGTCAAACTGGGATCTTTTTGGCGTTCTGTGTGCTCACCAAGTGGATCCATCACCAGATGTGTACATCATGTCTCTGATCATATGGCAGCTTTCTTCCGTGTATTGTCCATGACAGAAACAAGTTTGAAGAAGCTCCTCTTTTAGGGTTGGTTACCTGAATATTTAAATGGGGACTATAGAGGCCCTGGGCATGTTTTATGATAAAATACTTTAAAATATCTATTAAAATATTATAAAATAGATATTTTAATCTACGGAAAAAAGCATTTGGCAAGTTTGCTATCCTTATTTTCTGTGCAGCACGATTTTTTATTTGTGTTGAAAACATTCTTGGCACTGCTTGGGTCCCTTTTGACCTTATCTTTCTTAACAAGTTCCTTTGCTTTTTCCTTTCTCTTTTGTTCAGAGCATTTATGGGAGCTGGACTCTTTCTTTCTCAAGCATCTTTTAACAGTATATACACTAAGTTTTCCACCTGTGCATGTCAGTTATGTCTAATGTGGCAGGAAAAATACTAATATTTGGGGTTTATCCATGCCTAACTTTGATAACGTGTATTTTATATAACAAATGATTTTATTTCCTACTGGTTATTTTCTTTAAGTATATTTATTTATTTTAAAAATTGATAGTAGGGGCTGGTGACTTCTTAGCATCCTAAAATGTCCATCCCAGGTGAAAAGGATTTCTTTTGGCATCTTTACCCATAACTAGTATTGCTAAAAAGTCAAAATCTCTTTATTGAAAATATACATGTAACATGAAGTTCAGAACTTTTGAAGATGAAAATTCACTCATGGTACCAAATCAAATGTTAATTTAGCAGGCTCAGAAGCATTTTGAAGTCTGTGGAAAAGATACTGCATTAGGACAGTGAGAAAATGTTGCTGGCTATTTTCTTAATACAGTTCTTGTTCTTCGAGTGCTGAATTTAATAATACTGGTTGGAATCATCAGTCTCACACAGGTCAATATTCAGTATTTTCTTGGCTGTTAGTTATAATGCTTTTGTTTTAGAATAATTGCCTGTACTATGTTCCATCTTCTCTGAATATGGTTCAAAAATCAGTGGGTTTTGTGGCTGTTTGTATTTTGTAAGGTGCAATTGACCAAGTAAAAAGGTTAATATAGGAGTTTCTTCCAGCATTATAGTTTATGGTCTTTGCATTCAAATTGCATTGTATATTCTAGGTTATTGATTAAAATATTTACTTGAACATAAGTCCCTGAACTGTTGACTTGATTAAGTCTTGGAAAGAGTGGCCAGATTCTGGGGCAGTGGGTATATTATAAATACATGTTTGTACTGTCTTGTACATTCTCCAGTTTGACAATAAATATGTTGCATTTTATTAAGGATGTATTGCCAGATAATAGTTTTATCAGCCTTGCTTCTGAAACCTCAACTTGACCTAAATGAGATTAAGCCTGTGCCTAAGGGATTTCCCAAGGGACGGTGTTTCAGATGTTGAGAGAGGCAGTGCACGGCCCACATGCTTTACTGGATGCTACTAGTTAGAACCGCCTTCTCCATCACATCCATCCCAAGATCACCATCGTGGGCTTCAAGTATTAAGAATAATACTCTGCTCTTAAAAACCATTTCTTATTTGTGGTTCATAAAATGCTACAAATGAGTCACTCCTATTTAACAGATGGCAAAATTATGTTTCAGGAAGGGAGATAGTTTGTTCAAATCCACAGAGCAGGTTGCACTGAATGGAATAGCCAGTCAAGTTCCTGTGATCCAAGAACTAGATAGACCAGTAGTAGCCATATCCAGGAAAGGGTTAAAATTTATATTCCCATCTAGTTGCTAAATGCTCTACATTATTTTTTGCATTAATGTTTCTGCACTCTGTCAGTTCCAGAGAAATCAAATGCATTCTTTCTCGGTAACTGTATAGTAGAGGACTTAAACAGTGACTGTGATTAGTGCCAAGAACAACCATCTTTCACTGCCAATGCTTTAGACAAACATCCTGTCTTCCAGAGTTGAATTTAATCTGCAAGAATCTCTGCTCAGTGCCTTGGCTTTGCCTTATGTTGTAACCACTGCTGTTAAGGTACCAGCCTCAGTTCTCTTCCAGTAAGGAAGGAGCATTATCGCAGCATTTTTCTCTGACTTTTTCTGCAAGAGAAGTGACAGCTTTAATACTTCGGACAAAGCTCGTGCAGCTTGTTTAACTCAGCCTCCTGCAAAATATGATGAAAATCCTGAGGCATTGGAGCCTTTAGTGTGACACTTTTAGCCACAGAACCAGTTTTGAAGTTTACTCAGATGCCTTTAGTCATCTGCAGTTACGTGAGACTTAGACATTAAGAACGCCACACTAATGATTCCAGTCTGTCTGCAATTAGTTACTTTTTGCCTTCAGCTATGTAAGCATGAGTATTTTGTCTCTTCTAAATATTTATATTTTGTTTGCATTTTTAACAATAAATGAGTTGAAATGACACTATATTTCTAAAATGCTAGCACAGTTTCTCAAGATCCAGTCTGAGGATTATGTTTAGTTCTACTTTTTCTGTGTAAATTGTTATCTACTTTCTAAAAATATCTACTTTAATAAAAAAAAGTGGTATGCATATCAAAGTTGGTGTGAAACCTCTAGTGGCTCAAGTGCATGTTAAATGCTTATACTTGAGACAATTTTTTTATCTTTTACTGAGGGGGAAAGCACGTGGTTTTACTAACAGTTTAAAGATTGTTATTTATTGTTATTTAAAATTTAATGAGTTGAAGCAATACAGTTGCTGTGGGAATATTTTCATTATGACCTAAGATGGAGGCGTGTTAGGAAACAAAATGAGTATATTCTTCAAGCTTAGGCTGAACTTTTGTCTCATGAAATCATTGGAGACTTCAGCTGAATGTTTATTTCTCTTCCCTTTTTGGTTATTGGTTTTGCCTGCATCTGGTTTTGTCTGCTTTCATCTGCTCATGTTGATTTTTTTCCTTGAAAGTCTGTTTTGGTATATTTTTCAGTATATGCAGGTTTAGTCACAATCGTGGATTTGTGGAGAAATGCGTATGGTCAATAAATACAAATAATCACATTCTCTTAAACAGATTTGAAAATCAGTGAGTTTCAGCCACCCAGACATCATAGGAATATCTGTGTTATGACTTCAATGGAGGAGTGTTAGGAACCGAATTGGATATATTCTTTAAGTCTAGACAGAACATCGGCTTCATGAAATCAATAGTGATTTTAGCTAAATGTTTGTGTGCCGGCATAACTTCGAGTATGTTTACTTTTGTGTCATAAATGAAAGTGAGTGAGAAATTTAGTATGAACATGTTGCTGTTCTTGCTGATCGCTTACCTATATTGCTGACCTCTTCTGATCTGGGACATTGTGTTACTGCCATTTCACATAGGAAAACTGTGGGGAGAAAAAAATATAAGTTCAAAAAGACCGCAGAAAAATTGGTTGTGCTTGGCTTGCAGTCCAGCGGCCATCCCCTATCATTTGGTGGTGATAAGGCAACTTAGGGTAATTTTCAAGCCCAACTACTGCTGTGACATGCCTGTGATGCTTCCAGATCCTGTAGCCCAGCAACTCAAGCCACAGAAAGAATTTTCTGCTTAGTTTCATGACTGTTCAGGAGTCATTTTGGGTCTCTTCCAAATCACAGAAGTGGCTCTTTATTACATGACCAGATCACTCATATTTTGGTTTGACTAATATCTTGTTATCTGAAAAGAGACTAGATGCAAAAATTTCTCTTTAAAGGTGTCCTGCTCCTCTCCTAGTTCTGGAAAAACTCTAAATATGCTGAATATCTCCTAGACTGATGTTTTGTAAAACAAAACAAGCTGCCAGTCCACCCATCTCAGAGGAAATCAGAGCTTATTCTGATGTTCTTCCATATCTTAAGGGTCACATCCACTAAAAAGAGAACCTTCAACCTATAGTCCTTTTTCAAAAGTATTTGCTAGTAGCAGAGTTCACACTGCTTGGTCCTCATATAGATTCATAATGTCTATCGATGAAGATAATAGGTATTCCCTTTTATTTTGTTGTTTCACACCCTTCTTCCTCCCTGCTTAGTGCGTTGGATGGTTACTAATATACTAATTGCCTTTGAGTGGAGGGAGAGCTGCTGGATACAGAATAGATATTCTTTTCTTCTGGGACCGTAAAGCAGGCACAGGTTAGGAAGTGGCTTTGGGACTTGCAGGGAGGTCTCTCTAAGTCTAGTGGGTCACGTTATTGCAGCGGAATTGAGATGCCAGCACAGCTTTGGATATGCGTGGTTGTTTACTGGAAATGGGGCTGGCCAAACACCACAGCACAGGCAAGCCTAAATCCTCTGCTGGAGGAAAAAAAACAATTCACTGTAAGCAAGAGCAGGGGGGTAAAACATGAGATAAAAGCTTTCCACCCTTTTATAGACACAATGAAAGATACTGCAGCATCTCTACCGTGTTGCAAAAGGGAAACGGGATAAGGATTGGGTTTTCTTGTAAAGGGTAAATGCTGTGTTACCTTCAAAATCCTAGCAAAACTCTAAAAATACATAAATTGAGACAGCGAGTAGACCATTTGGGGCTTGTTTCAGGTCTTTGCTTCCAAGCAGGGATTATACTATCTGTAGTTGCTCCCTGCCAGTAAAAATGGCAGTGTTGAAAGAGTAGGTGAGACCTGCAGTGACACTATGGATGGCGAATTACAGAATCACATTTAACATTAGGTAAACTCAGATGTTGCTTTGGTCCCTTTTGATCTTGCAGACAAGTAGGTAGTGGCTTTTGAGACATCCATGCATTTCTGAGAGTCCAGGCCACCTTCAGAGTTCAAACAGAAATATATGCTATAACCGGGGTGTGTTGAAAGCCATGACTTCATTTCTTAGAACTTTAACAGCTGTACAGCTCAAAGACAAATAACATCCCTGGCTGGTCCCTGTAATAACACAGACATCCAGAAAATGCCTGGCATTTTTTGGTTCGCTACTTGGGATCAAATTCCTCTGATTTTATTTCCCTCTGGACTAAGAACAGACTATTCTTAATGTTGCAGCCCTAAGGAGAAAACTTGCATCCAACTGCAGCTTTGTTTCCACACGTGTTATATGGTCCCTGGAAAATTCTACTGCACTAGCAGTATTTGTCCAGCCTCATGCCCAGCTCCTTCCATCGGCAGCAAGTTCCTGTTGTTTCATTTGTATTTTCAAAGAGAAAAGCATCTGTTTGCTCAAAACCCACTTGGCAGCTTTTCAGCCTCACTGCTTCCACAGAGTCCTGCGGAGCTCTGTAAAGAAGCTCATTCCCGCAGAACTAATTCTAGGTGCCAGTTCTGAATGCCCTGATGACTTTTTTTTTTTCCCTGCAGAAACTCGTCTGTGATCATAAGTCTTGAGCTGTCAAAGCACAGCGTTTTGAAGGGCAGAAATTCTGAAATCAAAAGGAAAAGAGAGTCTGTCCTGGGGAGCCAAAAGAAGTGTTTTATTTAAGCTTAAGAGTCTGAGACCAGATATGGCTCCTCTGCATAAACCCAGCAAGAAGGTAAGCGTAGATTTGGGAGACAGGGAGCTGTTTAAATTCACAACGCTGTTGGCGTAAGATGAATTGATATGTATTGGTTCTGAATTAGTTTAGTCAGGAAGGGAATTCTGGACTCATCTTTAAGTATGGCTAGCAGGGAGTAGAAATCAACCCACTTTTGACATCAAGAATGAGAAACAGACTTACACAGCCACAGTAAGGGTTTGGCCTCAGGGCCTTTCTGTCTCTGTCCCTCACAAAGTGTTACTGAAATTTGTGGTGGGAACCCAGTGCTAGGGTTACAGGTTAATCAGCTTGAACCATTTAATCTAAACAACCGCCCTGATTACTGCAGCCTGTGGAAACTGATCTGAGCTTTCTGGGAAGTGTGTTCCAGCACAATGTTGTTTTCTCCAGTAGGACTGTATTTCACCGTGACGTGCTTCTCAGATATGCATCATGTGAGACACGCCATAAGGTCAGAGGCAACTGTGGCTCTACATGGCTGCAGTCAGTGTCTAAGCCACTTCTGCTAGCTGCTGTATCTTAAAGCACTCCCTCTAGTACAGAATCCCAGTCCCTGCTTGTGTCTGCAGTCAAGCCAACCCATGTACAAGTGTGTTGGTGCATCCAGTTAATCTCTCTGCTCTTGCAAGTACTACCAACAGAACATTGTCCAGTGCTTTGATCCAACCTACCAGTTTTAATATACTTTCTAATGCTTCCCTGGAAATCCCTGTAGGCTGTGCTGGACGTTGTTTTTTCTTGTCAAGTCAACTGTAGTTGATTAAATCAAGGAAATGGAAATGGGGGTATATAATATTTTACAGGATTCCTCTCACACAATCCTGGGTGTTTAGAACGTGCCCTTCACTGCCTCAGAGTCAGGTTTATGTTGAAATATTTACCCTTCTCTCACAGCCTGTCCGATTCTTTAGAGCTTTTTTTCTCTTATCCCTTCATTCACATTATTCAGTACCCAAAATCAAATATAGAGGACTGGGTAGAAGGGAAGGGCATTTGCGTGACAGAGCCTGCAGACAGAGTGTGGTTGCAGCAGAGTCTTGCTGCTGCTGCTAAATTGCTTCAATGCTTCTGCAGCTCACTGCTGCTTGCAGGGGTCACCTTCCACCAAAGCCTGAACTGCTGTTGAAAGCTGCATTTCCTGCTCCACAGAGCTCTCAACCAAAGCAGAAATCAAAACAAGAGCAAACCCAGTGTGGACTCTGGCAAGAATCACCCTCTCTTCATATATAAAAGGGAAGCATTTAGCCTGACCTCATAAAAGACAGAACTTAAAGGACCATTCTACACTTTGAAATCTTACCCTCGATGGCACGGAAACAAAACGCTGACTGGGGAATTTCAGCAGCTCGTTTCACGTTCTGCTCAGCCCACTGTACTTCCTGAGCATGAATCGGCCATTGCATCATCCCAGGAAAATGAAGGTTATTGGGTCACTGGCTGCCCTTATAATCTGCTCAGTAAGGAATTTCTCAAGGGTATAGACCAGTGCCCAGAATAACATTTAACAAGGTCTGGAAAATTATGCCTGCTACAAGTAGAGACCTCTTAAAAGTTTGCAGGAGGCCTACTGTTTGGATGAGTTAGCAGCACACTCCCCTCTATAAACATCACTTAAAACAGCTGCTTCCAGGAACCACGGAGAGAAATAGCTGAGGGAGAGTCCAGATGACTTTGCTAGTAGCTTAGTACCTTTCTTAACATATGAGCCTGTGCTAAACAGAGAGAAATTGGTGTCAAAATTTTCTTGATCCTATTTGCCTCCAGAACGTCAGCCATACTACATTCTCTTACACAGCCACTCACTCTACGTGCAAACTGCAGCCTGGAATGCAGATATGGCTGAAACTTCATGCAAAACAGTGCTGCCTCTTCCATTGCAAGTGCTGCATATTCTCTGTATGTGCGGTATATGAGCCCTTTCTTTTGAGGGACAGAACAGTATCTCCTTTCTCTGAATTGTGTACCAGACCATAAAGGACAATTCAATGGCTCTTTTCTCCAATTGGATTGCACCATTTCACCAGGGATCCTGGGATCTGAAGAAACCTCCCACCCACTGGACAGAGGCCATGACAGATGAGATTCAACTTACTGAGAGCAGAAAAGTGCAAAAACCCAAATAGGTTGTGCTGTGCAATCTCAGGTGCTCTCTCTACTTGCTCTGGTGATGATTTGACTGTGAGCTTGGAGGCTTTCCCCAAGCGGTTCTGCAGCACTCCTCTTCACTCAGCTGTGCCTACTAGTCCTGACAGTTCCTGTATGCCTGCATGAATGACCCGCTTCTGCTGTCTTTGCACTTGGTCACTGTGGGGGTGTTTGACTGGGAAGCATTTCCTGCCCATGTTCATCTGTTCTCACTCTCTCCTTGCCCACAGGAGAGAGGCGAGTTGATGAGGAAGTGATTGTTCTTCTCCAGGAGGTGTTTCTGATTGCTCCCATTTGTGTCTTGCGAAGTCAGCTGGTCCTATGCCTAGAAAAGCTGCTGCTTGTGTTCCATCACCTGATCCCCCACAACAACTACTGTTCACCTCTTCTTTGGCAAGCAACGCTGAACCGTATCACAGTTTTTCTTCAGGCAAAGTGTGAAACTGCAAATATACTAGTGACCATAACTCCACACAGCATGTTTGTACTACATAGATAGATGAAATGTCTATAGAGAGAGAATGATCAAAGCTTGAAAATATTTGTGGAATAATTTCTGGTTAACAATCCCATTTTTATAATGGGTAACATATGAGAACAAAAGGTGCAGGGGAACATAGACTTTGGAAAATGGAGCTTAATACAAAATTATATATTGCGTATTGTTTTTAAAAAAACAGTGTAAGTAGTGCTTAACTGTGATTAGAAGAAATCTAAAACATCTGCAAGAGCTCTTAAATAAACCATGGAAAGTGGGAAGAATGCAACAAATGTTGGGAAATGAAAGAACAAAGAGCTGGATGGAATTTATGCGTCTGCCTGAATATGCAAAGCTTTCCCCCATACTTGTCACTACTGCTAAGCAGAAATTGTGCTTTCACTATTTCATTGTGCAAAACTTCTGTTAAATAGATGTTAGATTATCTTTTAAATTACTTTCTCTTTATTTATATCCCCTAAATACGTTTGGGTGAAGTAGATCAACCAATGAACATTGCCTTCTTGAAACATACCTTGGAATAGCCGACAGTTCAGATCCAACATAACACTTACCCAAACTTAGCAGCAGCAGAGCTAGGCACCGTTCCTGCCCCCTTCTTGTGGAAAGAGTTCTACCCGCACCTCTAAAATCCACAGAACCACAAGAAGTAGAACCAGTGCCCATCAGGCATGGGGACATGGGGAAAAAAAATATTTCACGTATCTGTAGGGAACTCTTCCTATAATCTGGGAAAAGGTTTGTTTGCTTGTTTTGAATTAAAAAGGTACCCTTCTTCAGGAGCCTAAAGTAAGTAGGATTTGGGGGGAAACACCTGCTTTGGCACAAAACACTGAACTGTATTGTGGGAATGGTCAACAAAATAATGTCTCTTAATTTAATTTTCAAATTGTGGCAGACATTTCTGTTTAAACCATTTTTTAAATAAGATCTATTCAGAACAGTATTGCGTGGAGGCCCAGGAAGTGCAGTGATAGAAAGCTCCTTCCCTTTTTCCCTCCCCCAAATTCAAACTAAAGTGTTATAATTTTTCTCAATCTTGCTATGTTTGGCTCAGAATCAACTGCTGTCACCATGAAAAGAAAACAAAATAGGTGAAATTTCTCAGTTGTGATAACCTGCAGCATTAGCTGTAACAAAGAGAAGGGAAGGTCTTCCTCGGAAATATTTTATGCTTCTGGTGTCCAATCTCTCATTTAGGACTAATTTGAGTACCCCTACGCTACGTTGCCGTGAGAAATCCAATGCTCTATAAATGGAAGAAGGTGACACCAAGTCTACGTATTCCTTCTTGTCAGGATAACAAAGGTACAGATCGTTGTTGTGATAAGGCAGGCAGAGATTCACTTTGTACACAAAAATGAAATTGTGAACCCTTTTCTCCATTGTCAGAATCATGGGGACTGCAGTACCACACAATACACTTCTTCTGTCCTTATTTAGCTTATCTGCTCTGCCCACAGTGAAGCACTGACCACTGCAAATGGCCTTTAACTGCTAAATTGGATACCAGCAATTGTCTTGCAGCACCAGGGAGCTCTGCACAGCTGTGAAACCCTTCCAAAAGCAGGGCTGTGTAGACTTGCTCCTTCACATGTGCCAACAGACAGAGCCTCTGGCAGGGGTTCAGTTGTGCTAGTGCTGGAGGAGCCCCTCTAGCTATCACACTGGAACGTTCCAAGCCATCATCTTAATTAAAATATAATAATAAAATAAAGGCGGGGGGGGGAGCGGGAACAAACAACACAGCAACTACTTGTAGCTTTTGCAGTAAAAATGCAGCATCAAAAACGTTCTCTGTTATAATCCAGTTCTTGTGTGTGATGATGAAAACTTGCTGTTACTCAGGCACTTATCTGCGAAAGCATTTTGGTATGCTGCAGCAGTACCATATTTGGCCACTTCTGTTCATAGTCCCTGTCTGGTTGCAGAGAAGGCTTTTGCATCCTGCTAGCATTCCTGGACAGCTGCTAACTGTGCATTAGAAAGCTCTGCTTTCGATCTCCAGAGTTGTCAAACAACTTTAAAGAGATGCTGACTGTTTTGAAAAAGAAACAGAAAAAAGGACTTTTAAAACAGCTGAAGTCAGTCTCTACGTACTTCTCCGCCACCCAGGTAATAAAACACTTTTAGGGGCTGCTCCAAATGACAGTAGTGCATAGTAATCTCTGAATTATCTGAGCCCTAAGATACTCCACAGTTTGTGCAGCTAAAATTTTCTTAAGTGTTGTAATTTTTTCCATAGATTTGAGCATTTAAGCTTCCTTCCCCGGTAAATTTGGTGTGTAAAGAAAAGAGGGAGTCATTCAGCAGCTTGTCATAGGGGAAGGCCTGGAGCAGCAGTATGTCACGTTGAACGGTTTTGAGGAATCATTTTTAGCAACTCATTGGGATCACTAAATCCCTGAGGAAATTAGGGTGTATGCTAGGAAACAGAGCATCGTATTTAGGGGCTAAAGTGTTCAATAAAGAAAGGAGAAAATTCAGAATTCAACTACAGCAGTCTTAAAGCTTTCCATGCTAAAAAGGGTAAGAGATGGAGACAGGGCAGAGAAAAGTAAGTACCAAGTGTATATAAATCTGTTCATCTGCTCCTAAAGTCTAATGGAAAACAAAGCTGGAGACTAAGAAAACCTCATAGATTTTTTTTGTCCTTAATAGACCGAGTTATTACTCGGATGAGATGTCTCTTTAAAAGTCATATTCAGCTTTAGAAATAAATGTCTACTGGCCAATATTCATACCAGCCACATTTCTGGTAGCTGTTTGATATTTATTGGTTGCTGTAGTTCCCAGGAGGCCCAGTTGGCTTTTTCTAAGTGGATAAAAGTTGAGTGTTTTTCTGAAAGAATGGGAGAGATCTGACCATGAAGAGCAATGTCTCGATTCTGTTGCTCCAGGGTACAGCGCTGGGAAAGGAGTCACTGTCTAGGACTATACTCCCATTAGGACGCAAGCCCTTCTCAGTCCTCTGGAACTGCACACGTCAATCAAGCCTGGTGTCTTCTCAGCACAGGCTGGTGTCACAACTCTGGCAGCAGCCAATTCCATGTGTCTCAGAGGAAGGACAAAGAAATTTTTTGGTGATTTCTTCATGAGCTAAACGTTGTAAGTAAGCACGTTTGACTCCCTTCCTTCTTTTGGGGTGGGTTCTGTGCTGTCATCTGTGATTCACAAGGAAAGAGAACAGCAATTTAACAATGATCCCATCTGCACTGCTAATCTTCTCCAACAGGAGTTCCCTTGGCTGAGTCAAAATTGTAAGGTGGCACTGGTAGCTTCAGTGTTACACCTGAAGAGTTTTGGCCCCCGTAAGAACCATGCAGTTGAAAAGGCTAATGACTTTCTTTGCTTTTCTACCCCAGAGCAGTTTTGAAAGCCTCCCGCTTCCAATAGTGGACGACGTAGTCTGATGCTATAGGGAGTAGCTTTCCAAGAAGATTCTGCACCCTTAAATACTGGAGAAAAAGATGCACTGGGCCTATAAAAAGTATTTGAAGGGATGGGGTTTCTCATTTGGTTGGTTTGGTTTTCTTTAAACTAAACAAAAACTACACAGAGTGGTCTCTTCAGGCATAGGGAAAGTCTGGCTCTAGAAAAAGGAATTATTATTTCACCATAGAAAAGGTGACACGTGTTGTCCTGTCGTCTCATAGCAATGTTAAGTTTTGTGGCCTTCTATAAGTTTGAACCTGAAGCTTCACTGAAACAGACATTTGTAAGATTGCCTTATTATTTAGATAGATACATAGATAGATCTGAAACCAGGTTATGTTTCTTTACATAGAAATGCCAGGGGTGTTGGGAAATTTCCAGTAACATGGTGCACCAGTGCAGAAGTCTTCAATTTCAAACACTCAGTTCTCAGACTGAAGGCAGAGTTGGTGACAGAGCTGTGAGCTGTCTGGTCTGGTCCTGCGCTACCCAGTCTGTTACAGATGCTCCAGGATGTGCTCCACAGCTCCATGCAGCTCTGCCAGGAGACTGACATGCCTACAGGCTTTGAAGGGGAAGAGGATAGAAACACAATGCCTGTCCCATGTAAGATTTCAGTACTCTTCTGTCTTTGCAAGAGACAAAGGGGTAGTGCCTCTGAGGGATACAGCGTATCTTGGCCTAGAGATATCATAGGGTAGCACTTCTGAAAGTACAATGATAAATTTGAATGAGTCTTAATAATAGCTATTGCATTCTGAGAAAATTCCCACTCCTTGCCTTGAAGCCTGAAAAACTTATTGTGTTAGGGTTTTTTAATCTTGCCATATTTTCTAACTAAATATCTAATGAGTTTCTTTTTTGTAAGAAGCTGGGTGTTGTTCTTTGTGTTCTGGCAAAATTCCAAGCTGAATAATTGCATTCTTAATTCTCACTACATTTCCTCCCCTCAGCAACAGTGGCGTGGTATGGTGCTCTACATGGAGCTCTTCAAGTGGCAGCTTGTCAGAAGTATCACTTGGAGCACAACAGTTCTAGTGTGCAAAGTGTGTTAGAATCAAAAGCATTGAAGAAGCATCAGCTATTGTTTTCAATCAATAAATATCCTACGGTTTGAACCAAGATTTTTCATCCCAACGGGTTTCAGAGCCTCCCACGGCAGGGAGAGGAGCTGCACTCTTTTTAGGTTTCCGAAAGAGACTAATCAAAGCTGTAAACCCACCCATACAATTCCCTCCGTTCCTTCCCTTTATGTGTTCCTGTAGATGCATTCACTGTCAGTATGGACTCTCCTTGTCTCCTTTGAGTCCACTGCAGTGATAAAGGCAAACCTCCAGTGCCACACTGGAGATGGTGTCTCACCCAGGAGATTATGTTAGCCCATTTGATACCTCATCCTCCCAGAGACTCCCTGTATGACTTCAGACAAGTCTTTTAGCCTCTTTACTTTCTACCCCATCTGTAAAATGGGATAATTGCATAGAAACCTCACAGGGATAGATGGCAAGATTAAATGCACTAAAGACTGAGAGGTGTTTTGATATTACACTGGTCTAGTTCCTAGAGAGGTTTGCAGGGATGTGAATACGAATCTAAGATGGAATGACATCAACCAATTCTCCTGCAGAAGAGGGATCCCAGTGGACCATGCTGGACTGTCAACTTGCCGTTTTGTTTAATGTTTGTTCATATTTTCTGAAGGAGTTCAAAGCAGCCTCTAATTTGTACTCATGTTTTTATCTCTACAGATAATTGCAGGTAAACAGGATTGGGAAGGACATCTTAGCCCGGTGCCATTCTATCTAGGCAACTATATTGGAAGCATTTCTACAGCACGCAAGATGTCTACCAGGTCAGTGTGAGAGAAAAGACTGCTGTACTAGTATTACTCAGGAGAGTCCCTATTTCTATTTGCCAAGATTTGAAAACTTAACTGGCGGCAACAGTAGCAAACTGAAGCTTGCTTCCTACCAGACAAGGCTGTTAAGAGTATCTTTATAGAGGGAGCATACAACACTGGTAGGATCATGATAAAAATAACGCCAAGTTATCTAAACTAATCCCTTGTCAAATTCCCTAGATCCTTTAGGCAATGTGTGTGTAGTTAAGATGTTAATTGGTATGGGAATGTGTTGGGTAAGTTACAGCAGTTATTGCTGTTGGAGATACGCTTATCATCCACAGCTCAGTAACACACTTTGTCTGGCACTTGCTGGTGTCAAGTGCTTCAAATGTATTACTGGGGACAGCAGCTGCCTAATCTGCTAGTTGCGAATGTTACAGGCTACTGATTGTCTGCATGTTTTCTCCATTGAGATATTGTGTGCCTTCTTCCAGGACTAGGGGATCTACGTACCCCAGAAACCAACAAGCAAGAAGCAGTGACATTCCTGGTTCCCTGCTTTTTAATTTTCAGACAATATGTTCTGGACCACAAGGCTAAGAATCTAAAGCAAGGAAAATTCCCCACCCCTGCAAGGATGGATGGTTTGGGAACATAAATAAGTTAAGAATGACTAGTTTCGAATGAAAGTAGCCAGATGGCTTTTCGTCCTTTCCCCGACTCCTCACACCAACATTAGTCATATGGAGGAGCACTGGAGTGCAAATGTGCCAAAAAGGAATAACGGCCATTTTGGGGTAAGATTTTTGGCAAGATGTTCAACCGGTGTAAACTGAAATGACTTCATTAGAATCATCTTAGCACAGATCGTGTTAGTTTATGCTATCCTGGAGATCTGACCCACTGAATCAATCCTTTAGTACCTGCTCTTGAAAGAGAAAAGGAAAATGTAAACCAGATTTTGGACAACACAAAGAAGAAATCCACTCAAGCCTCCCATGTTGTTAGTGGGGTTCAGAGGAAAAGTGCAGGGCCACTGGCCAAATTTGGTAACTCCTGCTTCTTTGAAAGGCAGAAGCAGTTTCAACAGCAGAGAAAACATAGCCATGCAAATTTGTGGTACAGCACAACATTCAAACCACAGGCCCTTTTGCTTTGACCAAATGTACCCCTCCCTTAGCACAGCTGATGCCTTCAGAAATGCATTGAAAGCTACAGAGAGTCTCCTCCCAAGCAGCTGGTTTGCTGGGACACAGTTTAATAACAGTTATGTTTATCAGCATCTTCTTCCAGTTCCCCTGCTCCTTCACATACATTGTCATTTGCCAGGTTGGGACTCTTTCTTTGTGATTAGTAACTACTTTGACATTGTAAGGTTACAATTAAACAATACAGTCAGCAGCACTGCATTTAGAGCAGTCTGTTCAGATGTGGGAGACATTGCTCCAAATTCCTGGCTGATTCCAATACTGCAGGGACTTGAAACTGAGTTTCCAATGTCAGAAGTCAGTAGCTATTCCTGGGTAAGTATGTATGTCCAACCTCGGAAACAGGCATGTAAATATAAACCATAAGCTCAGCAACACAGTGTTATCCTGCAAGAAATGTCAAATAATCTGCAAATACCTCTTTTTCCTTGTTCACATCCATAGGCCAGACAGAGCTTGGGGCTACTTAATCATCCAATCTGCACTACCATCTGTTGCTATAAAAGTTTTTGTAATGTTTGGTTTCTATTCTGCATGGGAATCCAATATCCTTAAACTCCACTGGAACTGATATGAACAAAAGCAGGAGGCAACTTCTCAGTGGGTAAAATTCCTATTACCAGTAAGCACAAGGTTGGTTGAAATCATGTGACTGATGTGGAAAGTTAAATATGTGTTGAAAGCTACTGTTCAGCTTTACTAACAATGCAGCCAGGATTCTCATTTTAAGTAATGGGGCCTGTATATCTTAAAATATAGTTTGGAGAACTAAATTCTTCCAGATTTCAGGAATGTCTTGGAATTCTATAAATCATATTATCTTTTTTTGATAGCTCAAACAGCATGCACCCAAAGATTGTCTTTCATTAACACTTCCACAGCTAGCATTCCAGTTGTGCTCTTGCCTCAGCAGCAGAAATCCAACAGTGATAGTTATCTCCATAATTTTGTGGGCACAACCAGTGCACAGTAGGATAATAAGTTTTGCAATAATAAGGCATATGTGTAATGCTGTTGCCAGGTGAGCTGCCAAGGCAGCTTTAAAATAACTCCAGACTAGTGGCTTTTGATTAAAGCTCCATTTTCTAGCTTATTCTGGTGTCCAGAGAGAAGCACTCCAAATCTTACATCATCTTGCTGTCTGCCAGATCCTGCTTACTGTTGCCACTTGCCTCTCAAACAGACAAACCTCTGTCCTCTTCAGTAGCTGGTGGTAGCCACCAAATGACCATATGGGGAGCTAGGAAAGAGGCATTTGAAAAAAGAGCTACTCAAGTTGCCTAAAAATTCTCTGCCGGTCCTGGAAAACTCTGTCAGCTGAAGGTTTTGGCAATGCCTGTGCTGTGCTTGGGAAGCTTGGATAGTTGAATTTAAACCACAGCCTCAGTTCTATCTGCTTCTGAAGCAGAGTGGTAATAAGAGGGAGAAGTGTTTGCCAAATGGAGCAAAACCCCCTTAATTCCCAGTGGCTGTGTACAGCAGGAATAATCTGTCCTTTGATGCGTATCTTTAGCCAAAAGGTGATTGAATCAGTTATTTTTTCACTTTTTTTTTGGGGGGGTGTTAATATTCCCATGAACTATTGCAGTAAACAGGGGTTTATGGCGTTCTGATATACACCAGGCATCCCGGTGCGTGAAGTTTACCTAAGTACATGGCATTAGGATGCCCAGTAGTAATGCTGACAAGACTAAACCATTGCATTTGTGGTGTCTTGAGCTTACAGGGTAAGTAACTTCAGATGATCCCTCTCTTCCCACTCCTGACTGCTGTGGATCCTGACTGTTGCAACTTTCAGGCAGTTTTGAGATCTGGGATTTTATTTTCTTTTCTAAATAATCAGGCCAGCCCTGGGCATCAGAATTTATCCTACCGTCCTTGGCATTGATGTGGCAAGGTATTTGCAATGATGGATCAGAGATATCTACATATATATATACGCCATCTCTTGGGACAAGGCAGAGTATCTTTATTCATAGGTAATATATTATTCTGCAGTTGTTTCCTTCAATGATGGAAAAATTCTTCTGGTGAGGTACTTAAACACAGATTTATTTTTTTGATGGAAGTTAACTGAGGTTGTGATTCCAAAGGCCCAGAAACACTGTGTGTAATGAAACTTTGGCAAAGGCAGTTTATACGACTCTGGCACAGAGAAGCTTGCATCTATAAAAGGCAAGATCTGTCCTTTGTTTATTCCCTAGTAAATCAGTGAAGTATGTCATGGTATTTTAGCATCAACTTAGCATATTTTATTTTCCCTTCTAATTTACAGGCCAGTGGAAAATAGAGACTGACCAAGTCGACTAATGACTTAGAGACTGTTCGTAGAAAAGACTGGAAAGCAAACAGTTTCTCAGCTCTACAGACAATGGGCAGCACAGTGCATTTATGATGTCGTATTACAAGCTTCATGTGCCGTAAGAAAGCTAAATATGATTTAAAGCCACACTAGCAAGCAATAAACTTGAAACAGCATTTAAGCACAAGGGAAAAGTCAGGCTGCATGTAGCCCAGAGAAATTACTGATATAGACAAGATATCATTGACATCTAATGGTACTGAATGTTTCTCTGCAAATGGTTATCAGAAGAATGGTACAGCACCGACTGCATCAGCCATTTGCACTATGCACTGCCAGTGGGATGTAATATGTATTTTCATTAGCTTTTTAATTTAGATAGGGATTGTATTTTTGATGTGAATCTCTCTGTTAACCTTAGTTCCTTGTGGTTTTGTTTTTATTGTTGGGTGGCCTCAAGGCACACAAACTGGGTACCTTTTAGATGAAACCAGAAGATTTGGTCAGATCACAAATAGGCATTCAGTCTACACAAGACCCAAGAAAGTCTGAAATAAAACTCCCTAAAGTGTATATAGGGCAAACTCTGGTCCTTAGTACCAAATTACTTGCTCTACAGATCTGTTACTTTTACATCACACTATGAGTACACACGCACATATACATGTACACGTACATATTCAAATAGCTTCCCTGGGTCATGCTTTTAGATTTATTGAGTTGGATATCTAGCTAGCACAAGTCAGTGACATTTCACTGAAACCTGCTACTATCAGTAAATAGTATTTCCTAAATATTTCAGTGGCTTTATAGTCAGCTAAGTTTGCCAGCTACTGTCCCATGTTCTTTAAAATATGAGCTGCAGCAAGCCCAAGGATAGATAGCTGGAGCTGTTCTAAGTAGCAGGATTCCCAGTCCCAAAGCTCAGGAAACCTAAATTCAAATAATGTGGTTGGCAGAGAAATATGTGTTCTGATTGTTTCTTCGCACTTCACCTTGACATGACCAGCAGATTGTATAGCTGTCCATCTCTTTGTGTGGACTGAGATCGGTAGTTCAGTATAATGTTTCTTCAATCTCTCATAAAAATACCCATTAAATGGATTAATTGCATGCAAAAATGAATGCCAAGATTAAACTCTGTCACAGGAATACTAGATAACCTTCAGAAGGAATAAAAGTATTTCCATATTAAGGGACATATTAAAATTAAAACTCACAAAATGGGATTTTAGAAATAGATGAGTTAATATTTGTCATTAGTGCCTACTTACATGAACAAGAGCACATTCACTGTCCTTAAAAAGGGAAGTTAACATTGGCAAAGGAAATGTGGGAAGATGTGAGACCACACTTGTAAACGGGATTAATGACAAAAGACCACAGCCTTGCTTTCCCTAAAGTTTTCCGCAACAGCCGGCTTTGAGGATACCTGTTTAACTACAGATGTAATCTAACTTGCTCAGATGTTTACAGCTTTTTCACTCAGACTGCTATGGAGAAATACCTTCAAAAAATAATTTCAGACAGGAAGAGAAAGAAAGTGGTAAAAATGAAAATTTCCATCATAGTATTTTGGTACAGTTTTGGCTCATCTTGTCATTGTCTAGGATGAGATTTCAAATACTCTCAATATGAGAAGGGTAATGCGAGACAGTGTTCACTCACACTTCCTTATTCAGCTTGAGAGAGCAAGAGAGCAGCCAGAACCTCGACGCAGTGAGAAATCCCAAGTATGGCTATGAAATCGTATCCGCCAGGACTGACTGCAGCTGTGAGCTCAGTCTGATGCTTTTGCCTCTCTTCAGAAGCTGCCTGCCAAGACCTATCACTCACACTGGTATCCTAAAGGCAGGACAGAGGGCTGTATGACTCTTGGCGCTCTCATTAAGACTGAATTCCATCAAAGGATGCTGTTCCCTTATGTGCGCATGTTTGCCATTTGCTCGCTTTCATGACTGTGTGAGTTGCCATTTCTGGTAGCTGTTTCACTTGTATTAAAATAAACACTGAATTACGTATGCAGCCAACAACAGCTTTAACGTAGGCAGGCACCCTTTTAACATTCAGAGAGGGGAGAATGCACAGGTGGAATGAACCATAGCTGTCTGTAAGCTCTTTTTCCACCATAGCAAGTGTTTTGAAGTGGGAGTGATCTCCAGGGATGCTCTAACTTCTGCACATGCCTGTGTCAACTATAAAAAACACCTATATCTTCAGGATCCTGGAGAAGTGTGAAGTCATGGACACCCCGGGCCTAATTCTAAAGTAATTTAGCCAAGCATAATTGGAAGTAATTCAACTGAAGTCTGTGAAGTCATCCTGGCATGAAATGGCTTGTGAGATCAGAATCAAGACTTTCCCCTTGTCATTAAGGCATTTTAACTAGAGCTACTTCTGATCACAAGGGAAGTAAAATAAAAACAAGGGCAAACTCTGCCTCAAGCAAACATCCTGAAAGACTTGGATTTCTTTTTCTACTTTAGGAAAGAATGAGCTCATTTCAAATTTAAACCGGGGAGAGCCTGCTTCTGAATCAAGTGTTAGACGTCCTCCACTCCACTATGAGTTCCAGTCAAGTTACCATTTACCTTAAGTGACATTTGGCTAAATACTTAAAGATCTACTAAAAATCACACAGTCTACGTGTGATTACTAACTATGCAAGGGAATTGCATTTGGTAAACATGCATACAGTTATCTTGCAGGTCTCCTTTCCTGCTAGTGTAGAACTTGCATCCCATTTCTATGTATTGTTGCTCTTCTACAGAATCCAATATGACTTATAAAACCTTCTGCTCTTTTTCATCAAGCTTTTGCTGAACTTCTCTGCTCTTTCTCAGAATGGTGTTTTTATTCCTTCAATGGCAACAATTATGGTTGTTTACACATTCTGAGAGATGGTCACCCTTCCAGGAGTGGCATCCAGTCCTCTCTGCTTGCTATCTGTTGCTATCAAAACCAGTATTAGCATTCCAGTGGTCCTAGAGGCTCCACAGGGATCAGCTAAATCCAAGAGAAGTCAGGTTTCAGGACAGAGGCCGTTTCAGCTCTCAATCTGACTGTAAGGACCTTGGAGCCACACAGCATGGGCCACGATGAATAATACAAGCACATGTACTGCACAAACCAATGTTAAGAGAAAAGCTTAAAAGCTTTTTGAATGCCCCTAGTAAATCCATTTGGTTTAACTACAATTACCAGCCAAAACTGAGATGGGGAAAAGAAAACTCAGAATACCAGGACTTGCTAAAAGTCAGAAGGTAAGCAGAAAGCTGGATTTGGAGCTGAATCTCAGTGCATGTTTCCAGGCCACTATCTTACCTATTAGCCTAAGAATAATCATAGACGTGTCATTCTCAACTATGTATTTATATTTTCTGTTAACTAGTTCAGTCCCTTTTTTTGAACAACTGTTCCCTCAATCAGGACAGCTCCACAGTTTGGATGAAAAGCCACCCACAAGTGTATCCCAACTGGAGCTGTGGTAATTAAACTCAAGTAATTAAGACATTCATGAGTGGCATGTGAAACCTCTGGAAATTGGCAATAATTTTTTAATTTTTTTTTGTGCAGGCTCACGTCACAGTGGGATGGAAGGCAGAACCGCTGTGTGTTTGCGTGCATATGTGGAGAGTTCACTTTGGCTTTCTCTGGGAGGAACAGATCAGTATGCAAATGTCAGCTTTCTAATTAAGCCCTACTTTCATGGGTTATTAAACAAACAAGAAGCCCACAAAATAAACCACAAAAATATTTTGAAATGGTATTACCAATTTAAACTATTTTTGAGACCAGAAGAAAAGTACTGTCATGTTAGGTTGTATACCAAGCTTTCATCAGACACAATTTAAATGCTAACTTATTAACCCCTGTACAACTGTATTTATACTAGAAATTGCATTTGACCCTTTCAAAGAGGTTCAGATGTGTGCCACACTCGGTCCCATGGCACTATGGATACACTTGAAACTATAGAAATGTTGTTTAATTCTTCCATTTAGCTTATGAAACTTCTGTGGATTCAATGTGCTGGACTTTAGCCCAGACTTTAATATTCAGTCTGAAGCCTTACAGGGAGAGTTCTGGAAAATGCTTTTGGCATTGACAGACTTCTTTCTTACCTGCCCATATTAGACCAAAGAAATGCTGGCAAAAATTATGACTCAGGCATTCTGAAAACTCCAGAGTGTAAGAATGTTGGATATATTCAACCCAGTCATGGTGTAAAAAGGAAGGGGAAAAAAACCCTCTTAATTCCCTAGAGTCCAGGTATAAATCATAGAAGAAAGTTCTTGCCAGCAAACTGAGAGGCTAACTTCATGAATTATGGAATAACAAGACTTCCCTTACTTATTTACGTCTCTCTTCTAAAACATAACTTTATCCTCCATGTCAACTGAAGTCTTTAGCTCCTGCAAGTAGAAGGTTAGCTGGTAGACCTGAGGAGGATCAATCTCAGCAACATAAACAGGCAAAGCCTGATTTTTCCTTGCAAACATTTTCTAGACTCCAATAGTAAAATTCTAGGGAACAGAACCTATCTAGTGTTGTTAATTAAAATTTAGCTATATAAGATGATTGACTCATTACCTAAAACCGCAAGAAGTACCCTACTGCAGTGATATTGGTAAAGAATAGTGGGCTAGAGACCAAAGCTTTCCTTTCAAAAAGAGTTCTTAACCCGTAACGATTCAAGTTCCATTTTCTTAGCCCTACTGCCAGGACCTAAGGAAGAGGCAAGAAAACAAAACAAAAACAAAAACAAACAAAAAAAAGCAAACAAAAAACCAACCAAACAGAAAAAACCCAAAAGACAAGTAGTAGTTCTGCTTATCAGTAATACAGTAAAAAACCTTAGTCCTAATATAAATCCAGAAAGATGCTATTTTATAGAGTGGTTTGGACACATGCAGTGCACATGCAGAGATTTCCTAAACTGGAGACATGCGTTAGATCCCTGATGAAAGATGTGAAACACTGAAAACACTTATTTTTCACTTTGCATGAGTTCAGTCTAGAAACATACTGGGTTTGTTAAAGCCTGCATGCAAGTACTCGGTAGTGCATCACACAACCAGTGGGGCTGCAGCTCCGATGAGCCCAGGAGCTCTGCTCACATTCTTGAGTGCCATCTGCTGGCACCTTGTCCTTTATCTCCCCTGGACACATAACCTGTCATCCTCCCAGAAGCTGTTCAGCATCTCACTGGATCGGCTCCTGTGAGACAGAAGGTTATCCAAGGGTTTTTAAAAATGGAGCTGACCTGTATCCCCATGTAAACTTTGGACCAGAGGCCCTGAGCAGCAATGCTATAGGGATGGAAAAGTAGTATATGTAGCACTGGACTATGGTTTGCACAGGGCAAGGTTGAACAAATTGTGTGATGCTGCCTTTGAGGCTAATAAAAGAGAGAACGTGGGAGGCTGACAGGCCCTTATCTAGTTAGAGTTGTTTGCTCGCCTCACTTGAGAACTATGGGAGTATATTGCTATTTTCACATAATACTTTAACAACTTTTTTTTTTTTTAAAGTCACTGTAAGTCACACTACCTCTCTTACTTCAGTCAGTAAATTCTGTATGGGCATGTTTGGGCACAACTGTTTGTAAAATTGCACTTAATAATGAAAAAATCTCTGTATTTTGGTGTTAAAACTCTTGCCTACCCTACATTTGCAAGAGGTTTGTATTCCATAATTCTACAGCTACCGGAAAACCAGATTCTCTTCTGCACAGATACTGGGTTTAGTAACCCTAATACTATAGAAAAGCTTTAATTTTTGTTGGTCCTGACATTAGAAAAGTCTTTACTCAGATTTGCATGGTGGGCAGCAGATAAATACCTGATATTGTTTCAATGGCTATTCTACCAACTCTGAGGAGCTGTCGCTGTTCTTTCTAAGCTAGCCAACTAGGTGAATATAAATTTGTGGGTCATCATATTGCTCTAATATGAGCAGATGATTTAAGTAAAATTTTTTGAGCTGCCACACATGATCAAAACTCTGTGAAAGTTCAGGACCCTTAAAGTGAGGTTTATCCTACCTCACAGGAAACAGACACAGTCAAGTAAATTACTCCAGAGCAGAGAAAGGAAAGAAAGCTAGGCTGATAGCCATTGTCTCAAGTTTATACAGAACAAATCATGGGATTTCTATGTCTGGTATTCAAAATCTTACCTCAGCTGTTATTTCTCTGCAGGCAAGTGTCTCAGAGGTGACTCCAGGTGAGCTGGGTTCTGGGCTTTGCTCCTTGCAAAGCATCTTTTACCTGATGGGGGCTTGGACAGGCAAGCATCGGCTCATCTCACTAAAGCAAGGCAAGGACACACCTCAGTAAAGCCTTGTAAGCCATGATTGTTCCTGCTGTCTGCTCTGCCCATCTGCCAAAGATAATCTCCTCATGACAGCGCTGTTAGAAGCGAACAGGCTGTGCTTGAGCCCTTCCCTTGCACAGGTCGGTATCTTCGCTCCATCAACTTTCATTTTTGTGATAAACTAAGCTGGATTACATACTGGAGCCACTGAAGTGCAGGGACATCTCTCTCCTCTTCTGCTGTCTGTGCTGTGGGGGACGCGAGCACCGGCATGGAGGCAGGGCACTTGGATGGGGCTGATAATGTTTCAAACCGCTGTGGTGAGAGTCTCTGGCATGCAGTCAAAGCCTGTGGGGCCATTTCATAATCTTCCTGTGCCACTGAGCTCTGATCTTTACACAACAGCACAATAGTCTGCTTTATCTGTACACATTAGAAAGATTTTGTGGCCGATATTGTATAACACAACCCATATGTTGGCAGAGCAAAATGGCTCTTTCACTGCCCTGCCCTTCATGGGTTTTGGCATGCAGGTTTTTCTGTGTAAATGTTGTTGCATCCCCCACTATGCAGGCAGGTGTGTAAATGCCTTGGTGTTTACTCACAGCCTGTGTAGCCCAAGGTGCCGCTCCTGGTAGCTCCAGGGCTGGGGCATGAGGGAGGGCAGTGCGGCCTGGCTGCCCTCAGGCATGGCGCACCTGCTCCGGGGCTCCTCCATCAAACGCACAGCTATTTCTGCTGGTGTGAGGAAGGGGATTTGGCAGCAGAGTTACCTCTTTCCGAGTTTGAATCAAAAAAAGGTTTGAGACCTCTTCTCCTCCCAGACTTTTTCTCTCTTTTCTGAGGTGAAAAACAGTCTTTGCTGGGCCGCAATTTCCTCCAGCCTTTTGTGTCCCTGCTTGAATGGATTCGGGGATTTTCCCTCCCTTTTTGGGGTGAGGGTGGGGCAGAGGCCACAGGAGAAGAAGGAGAGTGCAGGGTGAGGGCATCTGGGGCCGCGTCACTCGCTGGTGCCCCTCCAGCATAGCTGCCCACAGGTAGAGGAGGGGGACATGGAGGACATCGCACCTCTCTCACCTCAGGGCTGTGCTGTGGCCAGGGCTGCCCCTGCCTGCGCGGCCCCTCAGTGGAGTGTGGCAAAGCCCTGAGGCAGCAGGGCTGGCTCTTCACTGGCTGACTGGCCTTCTCTGCGGTTTTCAGCTCTTGAGGGAGCCCTTCAAGCTTGGCAGACCTGTCTTCTCCTCCTCCACCCTCAACATTTGGGGTGCCCCTGTGAAGAAATGAGAGAAAGTCCTTCCAGCTTGCTTCATGGAGGCCATACACCTAAAATGGCTGCCATTGAGCAGGGCTGGTTTTGGCCCAACAGCCCAGATGTGTCAGCCTGACAGGATCAGGGTAGGTTTCTGATTTATGAAATGCTATACTAAGATTTTCGTATGTGGTGGCAGGTGCTGTTAACACTTTTATGGGCTACTGGGGCAGAGCTGACTTACTAAGAAATGTTTCCTAAGCCCAGGCCCACCTCTAGGCAGATCCGTGTTCTACGAATAGAGTACAAGATGAACTGAGGCCATTATGAAGGTATCCCATACATGACTGATTTTATTTTTCATGTAATTTAACAGGATAAAGAGCATGAAGGAAGAGCAGCACACTGCTCAGTAAAGTTACTACAGCAGGGCTGCTGCAAGAGGGAAAAGCTGCTGCTCTCCTGTCTGGCTGAATGTCTGTTATTCAGAGTGGAGCAAATGCAGGCCCCTAAAGAAGGGGCATAGCAGACACCGAACTGGCAAAATACAGAAGGTGAGAATAAAAGGAAAACATGAGATCGTCTCTCAGATGCAGAGCTGTTTACTGCTGCCTAGTTTACCATGTGAAAACAGGATATTTATTGCTCTTTTCTGTCACAAATCCCTTCTCGATGCACCAGCAGAGCAATTCTGGTCTCTGCTTGGAATTGCTGTGGGGAAAACTTTTTTTTTTTCCCCTGCTCTGTGACTTGTTCTATTACTTCTAGGCCAGAGCAGTTTCTTGCACACTTGCTGGAAATGCTGGAGGGGCGGTGACCTGCGCTGTCCCCAGACTTCCAGAGTATAAGCATACTTTAGGAGTGAGCACTGCAGGATTTGTACTATAGCAGAAATGCTCGCAGAAACAAACTCATTGCTCTTTGATTATAGTCCCTTTGTGTAACAACCTGTAACAGGCTGGCTGTGGCTACCAGAAATTCTCCACCCTCTTAACAGGTGTTAATCTAGTTGAGGGAGGAATAGTTAATCCATTTTGCAGACTCCTATTGAAGCAGGTGTCTCTTTAATTATTACACATCAGTTACCTAAGGAAAAAAGGAGTGGCTTTCTGAAGGCAAAAGATACCTCGTTTCCTGAAAGAGAAAGCCCAGAACAGAAAAACTCAAGACACCTTTTGTTCTCTTATTATCTTCCTTTGTTACCATATCAAAGCTGTAGGAAGATACAAGCTTTAATGGAGGAAAATGCATATTGTTTAACTTAACAGCATTTTAGAAAAGAGGACTAACAGTATTTTAACTGTGTGCCCTTTCCATTTGCTAAGGGCTGGTTTTGGAGAGCAGTTCCAGTACTGATCTAATGCTTTCTAACCATTAAGGAATTCATACCATTAAAATCATATCATTTACCAAATGTCATACTCCCAACTAAAATGAAGTTGTATGAAAGAATTAAAACAACTTCAGCAGCGACTTCATGCCAAATGAACAGTGTCTCTGATTTCGATTCAGAGCAGCAGCTTGCACTGGCAGCCTTTGCAGGTAGAAATGGCATTTTCACTACTTATAGTTCAGTGGAAGCACCTCCAGTATTATATTTAAAGTGTGATTTTTATCAGAAGTGCCACCCTGGGTTTGATTCTGAATGTATGTACTAACAAATTCAAAATTATAATTTTAGAATCGCAAAAAAGAAAACATTGATACTATCATGATGGTGTTCTGCCTGTGATGCTAGACCTGAGTGCAGCCAGCCTCCCATTAGAGCTGTGGTGTCTAAGAGGCTGGGGGCTTGCTGTGTTCCCTTCTCTGCAGCCAGATGAGGTTTTCTGTGCTTAGGCGCTTTGCCATGCTGTGGGTGTTCTTCGGCCCAGAGACCCCATCCTGCTAGGGAAATGGGAGCTGCAGTTCCACACCCTCTACTTTGCAGCATAGTCTTGAAGAACAAGATTGGAAGCTTCCCTGCAGAGATCAGATTGACTGACCAACACAGGCTTCTGACAGGAGAAGCATGCATGGGAGCTGACCTCCGAACAGAAGTGCCCCCCCAAACTACATTGATCTTGTCTGAGGATTTAAAATTCTGAAAATCTGTTCGATTACAGAATCTTTTGAGGGATAGTGTCAGAACCTTTGGAAGACTCAATTTTATTTTATTTTTTTGTCCTCTTCTGACCATAGATATAGTGCACTTTTTTGCTGGATTATTTGCCTGCTTCCTTCTTGTGTCATATGGTGTTCTGGAGCTCTGCCTACTGCTGATGTGCTAATTTAAGCTGTGTTACTGCTTTGGGGCTTCTGTGGATGGTGGGCTTTGACAGGATAGGAATTTAATGTTACATAGAATTCAGCATTTCTACGCACCCTCTGTTACTGAACTCTTCCCGAGTGATTCAGATTGATTAGGATCTTCTAGTTTGCATTGCCCCCTCTTGCTCAGGGTGCCTTCACTTATCTTGGAATGTGACAAGGGGAGAGAAAAAACATTCCTGAGTCAATACTAAGTACCTTTCTACAGTGGGTCTTGTTCTTTACAAAGTGTTTGTTTTGGGAGAGCTTTGAAAACAAATTCTGTAAAGCTTCTACTTTCCTGTATGAGTGGCCCTCTAAGTATAAGCCAAAGGACTAAAAGTCTATGCCTGTTTAACAAGAGGCAGGCAGAACCAAAGAACTAGTCTGCAGTGCCAGAAAAGCTGGACTTTATTCCTTTCATCCACTGTTTGAGCAGCCTTTCTCTATCAGATATCTACCTGGAGGGCAAACTGTTGCACAAAGAGGTGAATTTTTTTCTGCCATCTCCAAACCAGCTTGGAGCTTTAGAGAATGCAATATCTGAAATAAGCGTGTCCAGCCTCCTCAGTAAAATGATTTCCCTCTCCCACAGACCTGCCAAGCACACTGCATTTTGCTACACACCAGTCTCTGCAAGGTGGTGAAAAGCAGGGCAATGTCTCATAGGCAGGCTGTCAAAGTGCAAAGGAGATTTTCAATTTGAAAGACTAATTGTGAGAAAGGGCTTAAAAGGGGAGGCTTTAGGTGGATGTTTTTCTTAGAAGTTTATAAAGACTTCTCCTATGCTTCCTTTCATTTTTAGGGATTTTGTTTCTACAGATCAAGAACATGTATCTTTTAACAGAGTCATACAAGGCAGTGCTTCTCTTGCTCTGGAACATAAGGCTCTTTACCTCCAGCTTCATTGTGTTTTGATGTGGAAGTTTTAATCTGGCAACTAAGGTTTGAGTATTTGTACCTCTAGTTTGCTTATGAATGTGCAGTCTAAACAAGCCCTGCTGTGAGATGCCCTTCTGAAAAGACTCAGTATTTAGTTTAAATCAGGCTTGCTTACCTCACAGCTTGCTTCTATCAGTGACGGTGAGGCAGGAGTTGTTATGTTTTGTTGCAAAAGCTATCTCTGGTATAGGGGAGGAAACGAAAAAAAGAGAAGAAAAAAAAAGTTGTTTTGTTGAGTTTTTTGTAGTCAAAACTCTTCTTTTAATGTCTGGGTAGAAGTTGGCTGCCTTAACTTTTTTTTAAGGGTGTGCTCATACAGCTGGGCTGTCACGGGTCTTGCTGCAAAGACCTGTGAAATGGGATCCCCTTTCCTGGCAACAGACAGTACTTGCCCCTGCCAAGTCCTTCTTCTGGGCCCAACCAGCCTGCAGCCAGCTCCTGCGCTTAGATTACCTGTTTTCTTGGAAGCCCCCACCATGGTCAAAGGTGAACCCTAAAAGTCTAGTCTGCTGATGACCCCATTTGTTAGCAGAAATGAATCCATCATCAGGGATTTCTTGGGGAGGTCCCTGGAGTGAGCAGCCCTGTGATCTTGCTGCTGTGAGATTCAGCATGCAAGAGCCATGTCCTGCATGAGGCTGTGTAGGAAGCATACAATCCATTTCCCAGAAACAGATTAACCCAGCGATGTTCAAGATCATCTTCTTTGCACTGAGAAACCTTAGGCCGTGAAACTTCATTGTACTGGACTCCTGAGTAAAATTGTCATGTCCTTTTAGTATTTCAAAGCATGTTTTATTTACCACTGTAAAAATTAAACTTCTGGAAAAATTCCTAGACAGTAGAACTGAATTTTCCCTTCTTAGTTACAAACCAGGCTATAGCTTGAGCTTGAAATTCCTGCATTTCTGAAAGGATCTCTAGCATCATTCTGCTAAGCACTTAAAGAACAGTTGCCTCAAACAGAGAAGGGGCAAGAGGTGTACTGCATTCTTTGTGAGCTGTTTAAATTCCATATAAGGTTGAGGTCAGTTTGCTAAAGGCAAGTGAAAGATTTTATTGCTGATTGAAGGTGTGTGGAGTCAGAATAGAAAAGAGCTTTCTTAAAAAATGGTTAATTAAAAAGCAAATGTCTGATTACCTGAACAGGAAGCTGTCCCATCCCACTCATCACTTTCCACTGTATACCATGGTCACAGATACATGCTCTGTATTCAGAGAAGCTGTGCCTGGTTGCAGGTCTTCCCCTGCCCCTTATTAAAAAAAAAATACATTAAAAAAAAACCAACCCCAAAGCTGTGACATCAGGGAACTGAATCCTCATTGCTGTTGTACACTTCATACTACTCTCCTTGGTTAAGTGGCCATTTGAACAGGCACTTTTCCCTTGTGCTGGGAGGTGAGGATCTGGATGATAGCTTTAAGTACATATTCCTGATAACAGCAGACTGTTGGCCGTGTGTTGGCTCAGCCCTATAATATCCATCCCAAAGTATTGTCCCAAGCAAAACAAGAATGAGTTAGCAGAGTGTGCTGCTGCATGCAACCCTGTATCCAGTGTGCTTGTGAGCTTGGCAGTATTTTTGTAGAGGAAGGACAGCACAGAATCAGGATCTGCTGTCAGGCAAGTCACGTGATTTATTCTTATAGGAATTAAGCCCTTTCTTTGAGTTCTGACATACCTCCAATTCAAAGAAAATTATAAGATAATGAGATGTCCTTTTTTTCTCCATTGTCAGTTGTTGAGATTTGGTGGTGTGCACAGCTCACTGGTATATCTTGTTCTATGCTAAGCAACATCTTCAAAAATTACCAGCAGGGAGCAGTGATTTAGGATCTGTTTTCCTCAGCCTGTGGTGAGTGTGGATTACTTCTCCAAGCAATGGCAGAGGACAAACTTCATAAGGAAAGGGAAGAGGGTAATGTTGGCATCAGATTACCAGCTGGAGGTAGGCCTTATTAATAGCAGAAAAATTAACCAAGATAGGCAGCATTGTTGCCTGATAAGGAATTGAACCACCCCACTAAAAGCAAGTGGGCTGGTTAAAAGGATGCAGCTCTTCAGTAAGGTGTGAGTGGTGGTGGTGTCTCTTCTCCATGTAGTGACCTGGCTGCTGTACATGTACAGCACCAGCTTCAGAGGTCTCTCACTGAGGAAAGAAGGGAACATAGAATGTCATACCTAACATCTGTGACACATCTGAAAAGTAAGACGTGAGCAAGGATGGACCTAAAATGGATTCAAATTTCCCAAGTACTTCTTTTCAGAGCCTTGATTTAGCTTATAGGTAGAAGACCAGTTGTTAACAATTTATTAAAATATTAAAGAGGTGAAGAAAGACAGCGCACATTTGCTGTGCACAGTGGTGCCTCTGAATCCTGACAGACATATGCTTTTGTTTACACTGTTCACTATTTCAATTACTGCATGCATAGATTGAAACTCTAATAAACAAATGGATGAATCAAAAATGCAATTATGCTGCTTAGAGAAATTACAAGATGTCTTTCAAATATAATCAGCAAGATGTGCTCTGCATCAAAGAGAACTTTAAATGCTATCAGGAAGATCTAATTCAAGCCACATCAATACTATATTGTGGAAGTTGAGAAGAATAAATGGGGAGGCTTTCGGAAATCATGCAAACAACTTGAATTGCTGACACTTGTAGAGGACATAAGGTATGTGTATTCTGATTTCCTGGGAAAAAGAATCTTAGGTGAAAACTGTTGAGTGAAACTACATAGTGAAAAATTATTAGCCCCCTTGCTGACAATTTTACATGCTTGGTTAGCCTCCTCTAAGTCTTCCTTAAACTGATACTCTTCCTGTCCTTTAAATCCTAGGATAAGATAATTGAGCTATTTTAATGTCTATGTAGGGTACTGCTCTTTTCAAATACCTGTTCCAGTTGATTTCCTCAGATAAACAAGACAGAATTCTTGTAAATCATAGAAAGCCTATCATAGACAGGGCATCATCTGTAAGAGCCTGTTCTTGGGCCCGGAGGCTGTTCAGGACTACCACTATAAACCATGGTGAATTGAAAAAGTAACAGTGGAACAGGAGACGAGACTTTCTTTTTGTGCAGTATACATGAGACTGTCATTATGAATTGGGAGCAGAGCAGCTGGGGTTGCATCATAGTTCATCTGTGAGTCAGAGAACAGATTTTTCTTAAGGTGTGTCAGTGTTAGATTAGCAGCTTCTCTTTGTGCAGAGTTCATGACAAGTCTCTATTTGAACGATTACTAATGTGCTATACTTCTAAATCCTATCACCAGGGGTGTAACAGGTCTATCCTCTTTGCAGGAGGCATATGCAATAATTCATAGCATGGTAATAGACTTGTAAATTAAACCTCAAATTCCAGAGACACTTTTATACTTCAGCTGTAGGGACTTGAGTTGTTTTCAGGGTCTTTTGCTTGGAATACTTTTTGTTTGGTTATTCATGGTTTGTTTTGGTTCATATATTGAGATATATTTGTAAATTAAGATAGTAATGATACTGGAATTTCTTCAGACTATGTAACAGGATAAATGAACTCTTTCATTCTATCTTGTAATTCAGCAGTTCTTCTTCCCTTCAGGTAGAGCTTCAATTTCTTCTCAAATACATTATTTTATATGAAGTGTAAACAAAGCAGAGGGCATGCTAACCATCTGAAACTGGGGCCAGCAAAGCAGATCTCCTGAATTCCCTTCCGGAGGTTTCTTGTTTAGTTTGGGGAAGTCAATTTAAAAAAAAAAAAAAAAAAAAAAAAAAAAAACACCACAGTTTGTAACATGCCTGTGTTGTCTTCAAGTATTTTCAAATTGATTCGTCAAAATTTTCAAAATGCTATTTCATCCTTGTGTTAGAATTGCAATGTATTGTTATGAAATATACGTAATGAATCAAATTGAGCTACTTCATGGACCACCACTAATTCCTCACAGGCTTTTTCTGTCATGGAGAATCTCTCTTTTGATCTGTCCTTTGCTTTGGAAAAAGCTCTTAGCTTGTGTTTCACGTTTTTCCTAACTTTATATGCATTAAGTTTCCTTTCAAAGCTGTGGCTTGACCACGGGAATTCATTTAAAAATTAAAAATTACTATATTAAGTTCCAGTTTGAGGCAAGAACGTTCATTTTTCTAGGGGAAACATCTCTAGTTGTGTTTTTATGAAAGAAGAGAATTAAGTCTTCTCTTTCTCCTCTGTCTAGAATGGTTTGCTTGTAAGGATACTGTAATCATAGCTGAATGATTATGCAAAAAATCCTAGGTATTATTCACACATTCCTTTTCCTGCTCAGGACTTGAGCCAGTGGCTTTACAGCCAATAGTCGGTGTGCTCTGTGTCATATTACAGCCAAGTTAAAGGTGTTCTGGCAAGTAAGCAGTTACCATTCCTGCTGATGGCCTGGCTGGTCCAGACTCAGCTGGGACCCAGAGGGGAAGCTGGGGCTGAGGTTATCAGGAGAAGGGTGTTCCCCTTTCCTTCCAGCTCCCTAGGCAGGAAGCGCGGATGAGGGAATTTGTTGCTCTGCCCTCTGAATTGGCTTGTTTTAGATTTGAATATGGGGTTTGGAAGTAGACCCGAGGAAAGGGTTGGGAAATGGCTGGCAGTTAGGATTTTTCTTTTTCCTGCTCTGGCTAGTAAACTTTTGAATGGCCTCTTTGGTATATCTTTTCAAGTTATGGCTGAATGTGGAAGAGAGAGTTCCTGAGCTCAGCTATGCAGCCATGAGGGAACAGAGCTGACAGCTTTGCTAGAACACTGCCATAGAATATGCTAGAGAATAGAATATTCCATGAAAAGTATTAGAACAGAATATAGAAGGTATTCTATATCACTGGTATAGAATAGAATAAAGATTCTGATTTTACATGACAAAACTGTAAGTTCGGCTGTAAGATGATGATAGGTGCTATTCTGCTTTTCCTTTACTTCTGTGAAAGGAAAGTACGGCTTGGTACAGCTAAACACATTAGGGCAGCATGTAATCAGAGAGATAATGTGGAGTGACTTCCAGCCTCACAGTCAGTTTTGACTCCTAAGTTGTCTCTGTATATCTCTGAAGTGTGGCATAACATTGCTGCCCTCTGCGGTGTGGGTCATCAGAGAGGAACCACATGTGATCTATCAGCACAAAAGCATCAAGACATTGACCTCTCTAATATGTAGACAGGAAACAATCATGGGAAAGGAAGCATAGGGAAGCAGTACGTATTACTTAAGTAAAGAGAATATCCTGTAAGATTGTCTGTAAATGGTACCAGAAAAATCATTTTTGGTGTCCTGTACAATTTTTTTCTGCGTCTCCATTTTGGGTACATCTTAGAAATGTATCTGGGGTTTTTTTCTGAACCATTTTCTCTGGACCGTTACAGGTCTCCAGGTATTTCCAGTTCCCACCTGTTTCCTGGCCATTTTTTGAGTGCACAAGTTGCTATTGTTTTCTGGGCATCTGAGTTCAGTAGTTCAAGCAATTAGCTTGCTTTTTCCTAGGAAGAGCATAAATCTTCAGGAACTCTCTGGGAGTTCCACTTTACTGCAGTGACAAACATAAAAGCGGATGAGCTCAGTGGCAATGACATTTGTAACAGTTTTGTGTCAAATACATCTCCAAGATGTTTGAAATGTCTAAATTGCGTAGCCCCTTGTTATTTTGCTCTCAGACAGTTTGTTTGGGAATCCCTTTTTAGATTGATGGTGAATGGTGAATGATGTCATGAGATGCTGATTTTCCATAGTATCCCCGAAAGTACTGATGAAATAATCTACTGGGCTGATTTTTCTATCTGTTACACTGCTTTTTTGCTCTGTCTGTACTTACTTTTGAGGATTTCATTTACAATGGTACTGATACAATGATCATAGTCACAGATGCACAGAAAAATTCATGCCTGATAGAAACTTTCAGCTGTTCTGTAAGGTTTGCTGAGTAGATGTAGAAAACTTCGTAAATGCTTTACCTATTTTCTGCCTAGAGACTGCATGGAATGTATCCCACATCTTCTTTAGCTTTCCTACAGTTCATTCATTTTCATTAAGAGATTAGAGAGAACCTCTATATAGCGCTAAATGCTGTACAAATCCAGACTGAAGAGATGGTTCTATGGTTGTTCCACCTTTCTGGGGATGACCTTAGAGAAAATGTATTGCATCATTTGTTGCTTCTGCAGATTAAAGAGCATGCCCCTGGAATACACAGGGAGCTACGGAACAGTTTTTCAGTGTTCGGCCTTGGAGTACAGCAGAATGTGAAAGGTGGATATAAAAACAGAGGCACCTGTAGAAAATTTAGGAAATTTGTTACCATAGATGAGTAAACAAGTTTGAATTCCATATGTCCAATATCTGTCAGCACAAAAGATACATAGACCATTTTCAATGATATACAAACTACGTCTCTGCTCCAGCTGTATGTTTTGAAAACATCAAAAAGCACAAACTTACCACATGCCAGAGATACTTAGTGGACATAGTCAGCACAGTTGGCCCTATGCCTTGATGTTTGCTGTCTGGGGAGAAATGTAAGAGAGAGGTAGACAGTACCTCCATTCTAACTACTCCTGTGATTGCGGCCCTTGGGGAGTTAGTGACATCAGGCTGTTCTTGGGGCTGCTGAGGCTGATGTAAAACTGGTTTTAGGATTGGGAATTTGTTCTTGGCTCCCTGCCACCTCCATCCTATTGCCTTTCCCAATAAAGTGAGTGGAGGCAGAATACTGCAATGAATGTCAGCTTGTTGGGTTAATATCCATTGTGCCAAACTTCTGCTTCTCAGGCTTCAGAAGCAGCAGTATGTCAGGCATACTTTTCCGTTCTGATTTACATTTCTAATTACCTCCTTCAGCCCTGTTTCTGCTGCAGCACTTACTGATAGCAAAGCAGAAGTGCAGAATAGCATGAGAATGCTAGTGTTTGCATGCTACTATCACCAGACTTCTGCTTGATTATTTCATTTGTAAATAAAACAGTATTTGGAGCAGAAACTCACTCACCTATGCTGAGGCAGCTAACCAATTCTAATGTGGGATTTTGATTTCTGAACTGGCACATGTAGGCATCACTGTGCAACAAGCATCGGAGAATAATTATGAAATAAAAACTCTTCAGAAACCATATTATAAAAAGAAACTCAAGTTTTTTTAAAACCTCGAGTCAACCACATTCAGTTAGCTTCCATCTTTCAGGACTTCTTAGTTCTGTGCGCTCCCAAGCTCTGACCAGGAGGTGCAGAGCCATAATCAGGCATTGCTAGTCTAAAAGAAAAGAGAAGTAGGGGAAATGTGAGGCTCGAGGCTCGGGCCTTCTCTTGAAGTTTCAGCCTTTATATGAGCTACTACTGAACATCTACTTGGGAGTTTGTTTCAGTAACACATCAAGCAGGAATAGTTATACATGCCAACTCTCAAGGGAGAAAGCAAAAAGGTAGCATTCTTTCTTTTAAAAGGGAATGAGTCTTCTCCTCTATATCCTTTAGGGATGGCAAGTCACAAAAGGAGGCCATATTCAGGGATATCGTCAAAGCATTGCCAGCGTTTTCCTTTCTCTCAGCTCACTGATTTAAAAAGCTGGTGATGTCAGAGAGCTGGGATTCCAGACAAGATTGTTGATCTTACCTCACTGTGAGAAGCTGCATGGGTTAGCTTTTCCTTACAAGACATTGTCCAGCCTTTCTTACGTGAAGGATTTCTCATATTTCATTTGGGCTAATTATGCTGCCTCCCTTTCCTGCTCTCATGAATTAATACCACTATGCCTGACTCTGTCCATTCTGAAAATAGCTATCGATACAGCTCACAGCTATTTATATCTGCTAGTGCCAACATGAAGCAGGCATGTATTCCCAGAAGAAATTATGACTTTTTACAGCTTCTGCATCAGCAAAGTTAAAAAGGCTCAAAATGCAGAGATAGCTTGGACAAAATGTTCCCCATTTTTGCCTTTCCCCTGAAGAAGATGCATAAAGTTGCATGTCAAGATAGACTTTAAAGTCTTATAGAATCTGCCAGAATTTGCCCCCGCTCTCCCTTTTTTTTTTTGAAGATTTTTAAATGGGATTTTTTCAAGTTATGTTGTGTTTAATATATCCTCAATGTTCAGCAACAGATTAACTTCATGTTCAGGAATGCAATAAGAAATGTTTATCATTCTGGTGTAGTAACTTTCTTCCCTAGAAGTAAGTCTTCCATATGCTTTCTCATTTTGGTTCCTGAACTGCTGTTGTAATAATGCTAAGAAAACCTGAACAGGATTGAGTAACTCAGAGAGCAGTTTGTGCTCCAGAGTAGCTCACAATTTAGATGTCAGAGCATTATGAAGTAAACAAGCATACTCATGGAGCAGTTAGAAAACAAGCATAATGTTCCAAGGAGGATGTCTGAAACACTGCTGAGAGGAAAATTGACATTGCGTACATGCATCTGCTGACAGGTAGCTGAAGTAGCAGTACATTTTTTTGTTTCATGTGTTTGTGACCCTCTATTTATCATTTGAAGTATGAAGACACATTTTTATCTAGGGATCTGGGATTGTGTCCAGTAGTGTTGTCCCCATAATGCTTTGTTGAAAACCTGGAGAGAGAAGAGGATGAATAATACTTATGAATATATTGAAACACTTTGTTCAATCTCATTTTTTTTTAGATTGTGTGTTCTGTTAACTTCTAGTGCAGAATGCTAGTTTTGAAATAAGAAGTAAAAAGCATTTAATTTCAATAGTTCAATATTATTAATGTTTAATGCAAAAGAATTCAGTGCAATGCTCTTATTTTTGTGCGTGCATTGGATTTTGACAGAATTTTTTACTCTGAAATGTGACTCACAGTGACTCTGCATTGGAGTGTCACGCAAAAGCAATACATCTATTGTTTTAAATATCTGCAAAAGAGTCAGTTCCAGGGCTGTTGGAACAAGGGAAGGACTGAGGGAATTAATTCTTCTAACTGCCTGCTCCAGAAAATCATGAAACTCAGTGACAGCAGAAGCTTCCACAGGCTCCTGGCAGCCTTAGCCACATGTAGGTGACCATGTGGACTAGATGCTTCATGTCTTTCAGAGTGGTGCCATATGAACAAGCTCTCTGAGATGGGGAACAGAAGAAGGGATCAATGAGATTCTCATCTTCGTGGGCTTAAGGGGATTGGACTAGATGACTTTTAAAGGTCCCTTCCAACCCAGCACATTCTACGATTGTATGATTAAGTGATTTTTTGGGAGCTTCCCACTCTTCAAAAGTTTCAGAAGCAAATTTCAGTGCTTAGGGCCAAGTTAGAAGCAAGAGGAACTTGACAAGGAGCTTTTGGCATTTATGAATTGCTGACAGCGACAATCCTCAAACAAACAATGGCAAAGGAAATAAGTATTTCTAAATCTCACAGTGTGGGGAGCTAAACCCAGTTAGCACAGCTGCCAGGTAAGCAGTGGTGAATAGGACCGTATTAAAGACTAAAGAGCTATAGCATCACTTGTATTTGTTTTTTTCTTGTTTTGTGATCGTGCATGCAGCTCTGAGTAATCAAAGATAAGAGGGAGTTGCGTTCTGTGTTGTACTTAACAGGAAACAAAGTTGTATGCATGCATGAAAACCAGCCAGAGTGTTCAGACAGGAATTTCTGAGTAGCTGATGAGGTCAAAAGTGGGAGCCATTAACGGTAGATTTGATGATCCTACAATATCAGAGATAGTTTTGAGACTCCCTTCCCAAACAAAAGATGACCAGGGGCTATGAAATTTCTGCCACTTTGGTTCTATTGTGGTAGAAACAGTCCTTAAAGCTCATTAGAGACAGGCAAAATAATATATCAAATGCTCTTTTCAGGCAGGAAACCAGATCCAGAAAGAATTTATGGAGCTGGCTGTGAGTTTCCGTGTTGTCACCCTTCAAAAAATGCTGAAGGGTTTGGGATCCTTATTCTATACGACAGGAAGAAGTATCTGACCTTCTTGCAGTACATTTAGTATTTCTTCCTTTGGCTCTTCAAAAGAAACCAAACTAAAATCTCACAGAATCATCAGTCATGCACAAGAAAATGATGTTTAAGTATGGATTTAGGTAAGTATACATCTCTGTACAATATGTATGAGATGAAAATCTGTCCACTGTCACTTTTAAAATAATTTATAGAAGCTTTCAGCTTATGTTATGCAGTAGAGGAACTCTGCTGGAAATAATGAAACACCAGTAAACCACTAGCTCTAACTATTCTTGTGATACTTTAATTACAAATTTTGAATTTAAAGCTAGTCAGAGATAAGGGATTGCTAAGCAATTGTAGAAAGACTGAAACACACATGTTGTAAAAGCTCCTGAGATCCCTTTGTGGAAAACCTTAATTCTACCTGTTTGGAAACTAGTCTGAAATCTCCCTGGTGACAGCCTATGGAGAGAGGAGTGTGTCTCTCTCCTTCACAGCCCCCTTCCATAGGGATTTGGAATGTAAATTATATGCTGCTTGTACCCAGTGCTGCCATCTGTACCACCTGGGGCAGTTACAGGAGTTGCTTTTCTGACCACAGATATGCAGTTAGTATTGATTAGATGCAGCAAGACAAACTTTGATTCAACATGATAGTTGTTAAAATACATACAGCTTTTTCAGGTATTCTGACAAGGCTTTTTTTGAGGTTTTTATACTTGTGGGTTTCGGGTTTTTTGTTTTTGGGTTGTGTGTTTGTTTTTATATGAGGGAAGACACTAGAAACAATACCGTTACAGTTTAAATACCATTCACAAAAGTTCTTAAGGAGGCCGGAATGGTGGAACAGCTGGCAGCAATTTAGTTTTCAGCTGAGTCTGGGTTTGTGAGTTCCAGAGCAGTAAGGGTACCTGTCAGTAAGAGAATGAACCTCATGTGGTAGATGCTGGTAGTATCAATCGGAGGATAAATTGCTATAGTCGTAAGGAGCAGTACCAGCTCTATTCCATGGATAGCTGGTTTAGTGAATTCTGCCTGTACTGTGATCAGTTTATGACAGCACACTCTTCCTTGATTTGGAGTATTGCTTCATTGATTAAGCATTGCGTAAGCTACTCTAAACACAGTGCTAGTTGCTGTTGTTCCCATTCTTGTTTTTTATTAGTATTATTTTGTTATGGTTATTGGAGCTAATTTAAGGCCCATTTCTACAGAGTTCAGAGAAGTTCTTGGGAGATCGGTAACTCTCTCGTCCCCAGTTGCTATGTAAGGCTTAGCTCTGCAATCAGGCTGGAGCAAGTTAGCAAGTTGTCCTGCAGCTGTTGACTTGGTCAACATCAAACACGGCCAATCTGTGATGTTTAAGTTAAATTGTGTAGTCCTGTGTACTACAGACTAAGACCAGATACTGCAGACAGTCACCAGGGTTCAGCTGATGAGTAGAAAATTATGGAGATGTAGTTTGATCATGTATCTAAGGGCAGCAAAATACAGACTTAGTCAGGGAGGCCCTGACTTCCCTGATTCTCAACAGTTTTTAGTTTTTCCATTTCAGTCTAGAGGACTGCTTTTGCCGAGGTCTATTTTTATAGAATCTGTTGGGCAAATATTTTAGGTACTGGTGTTGATTTATTTTGTGGAATGATATTCACGGTGCTCTTTAAATGCTGAGTAGACCTAGTCGCTGCAGTCAGGAAGGAAGACTGTAAGAACTGTGGAAAAAAGTTGCAATTCCTGCAGGTGAATGAATATAACGAGGAAAGCTTACCTGTTTTTATTAATCTCAACCAAATGGAGCACTGTGTCCTGCAGTATGCTACAAAGCCATTGTTTCATACAGTAGAAATTAAGACTGATTCAGACACTTCAGGTTAAATATTTAAACACTGAAGGCTGTAATTACAAAAATCACAGTCAGTAACACTAGTAATTAATTAATACTAGCAGACTCCAGAGTAATGGTGCAAGGACTGCAGAAAACTATGAATGTGGTGACAGTCAGTTTTTGGAAGGGAATGGGATGTTAAGGAAGGATCCATAAAATCATTTAATGAAAACTTGGCCTTAATGCAGTTTGAGGATCTTGTTTATTTACACTGCTTCAAGCAAAGCTAGTGCTTAGTAAAATGAGCTAATAGCACTGCTTAGAGATATAGATAAGTGGTTTTAAGCTTCCCTTTCACACCTTTGAAAGTTACATTTTTTTTTTCCTTTTTCTTTTAGCAAGTAGGATTCTGTTATTCCACACATTCCACGCCAGTTCCTGTTAGTACAAGAACAGCTCAGTCGATAGCAAACCAGGCAGTTGTAAAGTTGAGCTAGGTAGTGATCATGTACTCCTCTACGCATCATCACTGCTGTGACTTTAGTGGATTAGGTATTTAAGTATGTTGCTTCTTGTCCTTCTGGCATGTTATCTCTGCCCTACGTGATTTGTTGTGTGTGTTGGGCAGTGGTGAGGTGAACTGTGTTTTGTTCAGAGTAGCAAAATGGCAAGAGTTCACATTCACAGAGAAAACTGAATTTGCCCTAGGTATTTCCAGACATGTTCAAAGGAAATAAAGTCAATGCTGCTTTATTGCTTTTGAAGTCTGTGCTTGTGTCTGTGACCTCAGTGAAGAGTGAGCTAACAGATGAAACCCTGTAGCAACTTCTATTAAAAAAACCCCCAAAAACAACAAACAAACACAAAAATAATTGAATAACAAATGAAAACAAGAAATATAACAAACTGAAACATTCCTATGAGATCTCTGTCCAAGAATTTTTAACAGGTAATCTCCGCTAGTGTTTCACCTGCAATGTTCACAAACTTTTGTTGTTTCTGAGAGAGATAAGAACAGCAATATGTGGTTCTGATGTGATAAAGCATCCTTTATTTCTGAGCTCATTCAGTTGATTACTTTGTTTAATATCCTTTATGTCTGGGATGACAAACAGCAGAATTCCCGTGACTGAAAACTCCCAAACAATTACAGTGCAGGAAATAAATTGAGATGTTGGATAATATACTTGCATGCTGTGAATATGTCAGAGGTCCTCTCTCTGACATGGAAATGTACAGTCTGCTTGGTTTTGGGATGCCAATGTTGTGTCTAGGTTCCATTGACAATCAGTGGAAATAGCAGTGCAACACCCTATTTGTTCAGCATGTAATAAACCCGTATTGAGAGATTCATAGTCTGGTGTGACTGGTAAGCAATAAAGAGCACAGTTGAAACCCAGACTGTTTCCCCCTATTGTACCAGGTCTGACAGCTTGTTCAGTTTGAGCATGGGTCATGCATTACAGGATGATTTTCAGTGAGACCCAACTGCTAGAGTAAGACCCGGCTCCTAGAGTAATGTGAGTGCATGAGAGTCTTGGATTTGGCAGGGGTAAGGTAAGGTTGTTTGTTTAAATTACGATGTCAGTAATACATGTTTAAATGTCAGTAATACAGTTGTTTAAATTACTATGTTGTCACCATCCCTGAATGTGTTTAAGACTCATTTAGATGTGGTGTTAATGGATATGGTGTAAGGGAGAACTTTGTAGAGTGGAGTTGATGGTTGGACTCGAGGATCCCAAGGGTCTTTTCCAACCTAAATGATTCTATGATTCTATGTTTGGCAAAAAGCTTGGAAGTGTCATGTAAATTCAAAATCTGGAGAGAAACATAATGTCAATTTATTATTTCTATGAAATTGTAGAAATTGGGGTATTAGAATATTCACCTCTCCTGGAGAGTTTGACTCATGATTTAGGAGAATCAGCAATATCACCATAATCTCATGCAATTTAATTCTTTTCCATATATCCAGGCAACTCTTTATTTAGGATGCATGTAGCATAGGTTCACACAAATAAAAACCCAGATAATGCAAAACACAGAAATTAAGTTAAAAAAATCGTCATGAGGCTGATGTAGAAGGGAGGGGTGCATGTCCATAGCTAGTCCATAATCTAGAAAATCAGTACTGAGTTCTGATTTTCTTAGAAAGCCTTAGAGTGTCTGTCCATCACTGAATCTGTCCTTCAGGTATGTGACGTCATTCAGAAACAGATGAGAGGAAGAAATACACTCTACTATTTTGTAGAGTGATTTGTTTTCGCGAGGTCACTAATCATATGTTACTTTCTTACAGTTATCTGCAGAGGAATCAGTTACAAAGCAGAGAACCATTTACTTCAGGGCTGTAGAAGCACTGAGCAGAGAGGGTCAGCCTCAAGGAGCTTATGCAAACACCGGTAAGTTTTAAGTTATTTCATAGTCAAAAGAACTGGCCTCATGCAGTCAAGTAAGGAAGGGAGTCCAGATCTTCAGCAGCCTGGTTCAGTGCCAGATACAGTTGATGCCATATCATATATTGTGTCTTTCTCCATGTACAGAAAGACTCAGGAATTATGTATGTTTTCTAAAACACGTCAGAGACTATGTTAGCCTTTACTTAAAATTTTTGGGTGACAAACCTTTTAAATATATTGGGGACCAAGTAAACCATAAGCCACTTGTTAATGGGGAGACGCTAATTACAAAACAGATTGGATTCATAACTCACAAATTGTTTGTCTAGAACCTGTATTTTCATTAATTACTTGCATTGAAATAAGCACTTTCCTGTGAAATATTCAGGTATTCTTGGTATTTTGTAAGCTCGCTATGGGAAATAGATGATGTTTGGATGGAAATGACATAACCTTTACAGAATATTTTGGCAGATGAGTTTTAGATTTTGTGGAAGCAAGCTAAGGAGTTGCATTGGCAAGTAAAATGAATGTCAGTCTTCCAGTTCACAGGCCTATGTGAATGGTGTTTGCTAGTGCCTAATTGTAGTGGTTTCATGTTGCACATCACCTTTTTCCTACCTCGGTTCAGGCTGGCTCTGGGTTTTGAGGTTTAAAAAAGTACAGGTGCTTTGTAGAGGAAAATTTATTGCTCTCAACAGAGGAGCACTATGGGATCTCCTTGATGTCTAACAGCTACATTCTTTCAAGCTTGGTAATGTATTTAGTGATAATGAAAGTAAGTAGCTCATTGTGTTGGTATGAGCCAGGTGTAATGTAAATAGGCATTGTGCAAACATACTCAGACTACCAAAGCAAATTATGTCAGGTTAATCCTGGCCTTCTATAAGCACAGATTGATAACCAAGGGGAAGATCCTTGTCTAAAAGCTTACTGCTGTTATCTATAGCTGTGGCATCTGGACATCTTCCCAGAGAGCAAAATGCATGACTGCTTGCAGAGCAGGATCCCTGCCATACTGCTTTGACAGAGCCTATGGCAAATATTAATCAATTGATTAAACTCTTGAAAACAATTGGGTTTAGATCTAAGCTCATCAAGCTGAAGTTCTAGCAAACCATTAGAGGAGATCAGCTTCCCAATGATGCACGTACGGTGTCCCCTTCCTAGACCCAGAGTTCTCCAGTAGTATGGAAAAAGCACCAGAGGAAAAACACTGCCTGTCAATTAATGTATTTGTGACCAGCAGGCAGACCGTAGAAGAGCTTTCTGGAGGGGAATCACTAGCATGTTGGTACCTACGTGTGTTAGCTGAAAGCCATACTGTTTAAAAACATGATTGAATTGATACCAAGTCATTAGAATTAATGATAGCCCCAAGCAGAGAAGCATGTTGGAACACTGGCTTCCACTTCCCTTTGGTCTCATCACTAGTACATCCTCTTGTTATCAGGGCCTGGATGTGTGGAATCCCTGGAGCTGTAATAATAAAGACCTGGTGAGCATGTAGAACTGGGTGAAGGGGAATTACTGGAAATCTGAGACCCCTCCCTGCCTTTGCAGAGCAAACACCTCTTATAATTGATATGTGTATTTATTTAGTGTTACTAGTTACAAATCTTTAGTAAATAACAGGTCAAACATTTAAGGTACAATGAGTCATTCCCCAGCATTAAATGAGATGCCTTAATCACAAAATTTTTGATTGAGGAAAATAATGTTTTAAATGTGTATCTCAAGCTGCTTGTTAAAACAAATGCCTGTGGTATGGCTGGGCTGGAAGGATAAAAGAGAAAATTCACTGGGCTTTCATACTGGAACGTACATTGCCTGCTCCAACTTCAGGTTTTATTGATAGGGCTCTGGTTTTACCCAAATGGACAGCAACTTGGCAGAAATTTTCCTCAACATGTTCTTTTTATGTAGATTTACCAGCAGTAAACTCAAAAATTGGACAAATGAAACTTGTGAGTGAGCCTGTGGTGTAAGTTTCCCTGTGTGCCCAACCCACAAAACGTTATTAGTCAGCTGTTGCCCCAGACAGAAAGTGTTGGCTCCTTACCTGGAAGGTTGTGGTAGCTTGTGTTTAGCTTGGGAGATTCCAAGTTCAATACGCAGAGTGCCAGCCAACATGACTACTCTGTCAGAAACAAAAGGCCTATCAAACAGAGTGGCCTCCTGCCTCTGAAGAAAAGGTGGATGTGTCCAGAGAAAGAAGGACACAATAGACTTATACCTGTTTTTTCTCCATAGTGTCTTCCCTCCAGCATTTATCAAGATCTCTTGGATACCACAACAGTAGAGAACCTGTCAGGTCCTTCCTTTAATTCATGATATGTCTGCTACCACAACATTTTAAGCTCCATATTTTAGCGTCGTGTCATAGAATAGTTTGGGTCAGAAGAGACCTTTAAAGGTCATTTAGTCCAGCTCCCCTGCAATGACATCTTCAACTAGATCAGGTTGCTCAGAGCTCCATCCACACTGACCTTCAATGTTTCCAGGGATGGGGCATCTACCATCTCTCTGAGCAACCTGTTCCAGTGTTTCACCACCCTCACTGTAAAACAATTTCTTCCTTATCACAGAATCGTACGGTTGGAAGGGACCTCTAGAGATCATCTAGTTCAAACCCCCTGCCACAGCGGGGTCACCTACAACAGGTTGCACAGGAACGTGTTCAGGCGGGTTTTGAATGTCTCCAGAGAAGGAGACTTCACCACCTCTCTGGGCAGCCTGTCCCAGTGCTCTGCCACCCTCAAAGGAAAGAAGTTCCTCCTCATGTTTAGGTGGAACTTCCTGTGTTCAAGTTTGTGCCCATTACCTCTTCTCCTGTTGCCTGGCACCACTGAAAAGAGCCTGGACCCATCCTCCTGACACCCACCCTTTAAGTATTTATAAGTGTTGATAAGATCCCCCTCAGTTGTCTTTTTTCCAGACTAAAAAAACCCAAATCCCTCAGCCTTTCTTCATAAGAGAGGTGTTCCAGTCCCCTAATCATCTTTGTAACACTTTGCTGTATCCTCTCCAGCAGTTCCCTGTCCTTCTTGAACTGGGGAGGTCTAGTCTAAATCTACCTTCTTTTAGTTTAAAACTATTACCACTTGTCCTATCACAACAAGCCCTGCTAAAAGGTTGTCCTCTTCTTATAAGCCCCCTTTAAATACTGGAAGGCCGCTATAAGGTCTCCCCCTGCCTTCTCTTCTCCAGGCTGAACAATTCCAACTCTCTCAGCCTGCAGTCATAGGAGAGGTGCTCCAGCCCTCTGGTCATCTTCGTTGCCCTCCTCCGGACTCACACCAACAGGTCCAGGTCTTTCCTGTGCTGAGGGCTCCAGAGCTGGACGCAGTATTCCAGGTGGGGTCTTGTGAGAGAGCAGTAGAAGGGAGCATCTCTCCCTCCCTCAACCTGCTGGCGACACTTCTTCTGATGCAGGCCAGGATTCAGTTGGCTTTCTGGGCTGCAAGTGCACGTTGTTGGCTTATGTTCAACTTTTCATCCACCAACACCCCCAAGTCCTTCTCAGCAGGGTTGCTCTCAATCTCTTCGCCCCCCAGCCTGTGTTGATACTGGGTGTTGCCCCAAGCCTGCATGTGGCTTTGTTGAACCTCATCAGGTTCACATGGGCCCACTTCACAAGCTTGTCCAGGTCCCTCTGGATGGCTAGCATGTTCATAAGAAATTAAGCCCGCTTCCTGGAATGATCAATATTACTAGAGCAAAAGTAGTCTGGTAAATTTAGCAGGTTGTATTGCACAAAAGATTTCTTTACAGATATTTGCTCACAATAGGGATTGGCTGTTGATTAAGAGGTAGCATAATCAGAATATTAGTTGTTTAATAGCTCTGAAATAGAAAGCCTTTTGTGCAACTATGCATACATGAAATTTTTGAATGAAAAATCAATCCTCTCAACTGCTTCAGATATGACATAATATTTTTACAAACATCAAAATGTTCTTGAAAGAAAGGAACTTGGGATGTGAGTTCTTACAAAGCCCTGCTTTGCTGCAATTGACAGGACCGTTTTTCTTTTTTTTTCTTCCCCCCTCCCCCCCCGCAACTTTGTCACCCTTTGGCAGTGTTTTTTTGTCACCCAAGGAGTATTTGGTTCCTTGCCACATAGGTGGTGTCCACAGAGGTGATTAAAACTTTAAGTTCTTGCTGGGCAGTTTGATGGAAAAGTGCACACACAGTTGTAATGGCCTCCTTTGTGGGTAGATGGATGGTTACACTGTTGTAGGGGTTTCAGTCTCCAAGGCTAAAAGCCTCCCCTCATTTCATATCCAAAGGTGTTAGACTCACAGATTGTTGTTCACTGTGGACAAAAGGAAACTCTTTTAACACTACACAGTGTTCCATAAAACCTAGGCTACGTCTGTGTGTTAGTGACTGCTCTCAGTGCTGCTCACAAAAGTAATTTCACACTCCGGGTAGCATCCTGTAATGTGTATATGTGCCATATAAATTGAGGTTGCTTAGGCTATCCACCCTTCAGGTTAGCAAATGGAGACTCCATTAAATTTTGCAAAGACTGGAAAGATGTTAGTGTTATATCCAGCCAGAGAAGCAGAAGAGGCAGAATATCATTACATGTAAGGGATCTTTTCTCTATGCAAGCATTGTAGTTTAGATCTGCAATAACTAGAAGTGCTTGGAATTATTATGAAGTGGTAGGAAAAAGCTTTCATCAGCATCACGTAAATCACTGCTGTGTCCGCAAATTCTAAAATGTATTGATGCACGCTACCGAATCCTGTAATCCACTTTGCAATTTGCTAGTATCTGTGTCTTTATTGCTCTCGAACAGTAATCAGATGGATGTTCAGCCAAAAAACTATGCAATCATTTCACCTGTAAGTAAGAAGATAACTATACACATGTGACTAAGCTGCCTGTGTCCTTTCCTTTCAGACCAGTTAGTGTGGAATTTACAGCTCTGTTTCCAGGCACTTAGCTTTTATCCTTGTGGCTGCCTGTATTAGAGAGCCTAAAGCAGCATGAACATAGATACTGCCAAGAAATAGAAACAGTTCTGTTTTCTCTCTTTGACTTTGACACCTCCAAGTACCATCTTCATACTGTCTTTGTGTGATGACTGACTAAGATACATTGGTGAAAAAGCAGCAGATTTCATCTAGAAAAATAAAGGTGATAATGTAGGAAGAAGAAGTTAAGAAGAACCACCATGAAACATTATGGCCCAGATCCCAAAGCACCAAGATAACTTTACAGAGCTCAATACAACACCTATCAAAGGATAGTAGAAGTCACAATGTATTTATGCAATTGTTTCTTTGAGATCCAAAATATCTTCAGACCTATGTTGCACTGGAGACCAGAGAACTGCTTCTTTCTTGCAGAATAGATCCGGAATGGGTTGGATCTGACAGAATCTTCAGATGCCTTTTTTTTTTTTTTTTTAATTACTAACTGGGCAACCGTGCAACTATTTGTATTGATCATTGATCAGCTGTTAAAGAGTTTAGGGGATACACATCTGTCTTAGTTGATCATTAGCTCAACATGATTCTTTATTTCCTGGGTTTATGAAGCGAACTACAGGTAAATGGCCTTGGAAGTACCCCTGTGTAAAAGGAAGTAAAGGGATAGAGGATCATAAACAGTGCTGTTTTGGTTTATTTTTTTTTAAACCAAAAAGTTTTTCAAAAAGCACAATGAAAATGTTTAATTTAAAAAAAAAAAAAAAAAGTTTTTTTTGCAAGAAATATTGCCCTAACACACCATTGCATGGCAATTGAAATAGAAATGCCCTGGGCTAGAGAAGTCTGCTTTCTTTTTTCAGCTACAGCAAATATAAAAAGAAAGCACAATTGCCAGTGCAAGAACTAACTCCAGATTTTAAAATCTTCCTGTTGAGAAATACTAGTTTTGTAAGCAAGGAAATGTGGTTTTCATAATTATGATCAATTGTTCTACCTCTTTCTTACTAAAGTTGAGGAAATCTAAACAACATTCTACATAAACGGTAATGTCAGATGCCATTATTTTTTTTATACTATGTAAATGTGTTGTCAGCTGTTTTTCCATTTTTTTTCAAGATAAATCTTCACAATTTCTGTATGACTCCCATACATTGTCTCTCAAGCTAGACAGTATACGGATGCACATGTCTCCAGTACTTCTGCTCTGCAAGTTGTGCGGTTCCAATGCATCTATTAGTGTAGAATACAGAAATAATATTTTGCTAAGACATCTCCTAGTCTTCTTTTCTTTTTCAGTCGCTCTCTTTTTTCTTCCCTCCCCACCCCCCTGCCGAAGCAGTGTGCCATTCAGCACTGGTGGAATTTCCTGAAGGCAGAGTAACATTATATCCCATTACAAGTCTTCCACATGTTCCATAGTACGTGAAACAGTTGTGCTGTCAAAAATCAAATTTCCACCTGTTACCTTTGAAAATGCTGTCTTATTTTGCCTAGGAAAGGATGCAGGGCCCCTACTTGATGTTTCTTATGAAAATAGCAATTTGCATAGTGTACACAGCCCATGCCCCTGAATTCCAATGTTTGTTGACTTCTTGTAACTGTTGGCATTCAGCTTTGAAGTGATGAAAGACTGAGAAAGCATACAGAGGTGTGATAGATGTGGGAACAGAGAGCTTGCCAAACCCTGCAGCATTTTGTACAGTTAAAAAGCTGATAGTGTCCTTTTGCTCTTGACGATGGTACTTAACTTCAGCTGCCCAACAGGTAAGAATTAGCTTGTTTGAATCAAACTAAGAGTCTTCTCTGCTCTTATTTGTGTAACAATCCTTACAAGATGTCTCGCAGGGATCATAGCATATCCTCAGTCAGCATGAACATCAAGAGAAATTTGAGTGTAAGACACACACGTACAGCAAGATGGATATACTCGTGCTACTTTTAGAACTGGATTTCTGAAGAGTCAGGCAAAAATTTCCTATGGCCCCTTAGTTAAAGAATGTGTAAATTAAAATGTTCCAGGCCTCCTTTTTCTCTCTCCTGTTTGTTTGAATGGAAGCAATATGTTTGCTTCGATGTAAAGATGAGCAGGTAACACATTTCCTGCCTTGTGTCCCACTGCACTGTCTAAACACTGAAATATGAATGTCTTTCATCTGTGAATAACCCTTATGCTATTGATTTGCAGTCACAGTATGGTTTTAACCATGCTAATCAGGTCCTGAGATGTGGACTTCAGAGACTGAAGTGGTTGGGGTGATGTGATCTTGCCCTGGGTCGTACAGTGCCCCTGCCACTAGATGTAAGAGAAGTGCCCTTCCATGGTAGGTGTGACATATGTTCTGAAAATCAGCGTCAGGAAAGTATGTGAGGACCTACTCAGTGGTTTAGTGGTCAAGATCACTCAGTATTTCTGATACCATGTATATAATTTCTGTTCTTGTTGATCGTAAGTACTTTTCAGGATATTGAGAAGTAGATTTTTGCATGTGCTTGATTATATGTACACAATATCATGAAGTCCATATCTTCAGACCAGCAGTAATGTTACATCTGTACTTCATTGTTGATTACAGGGTTAAGAATATTGCAACACCCCCACCAAAGACCAGAACAAGCACATTTTTCCTGAGGGAGTAGACTTCTGAAAGCAGTAGTCAGATTCTTCAGGACATAACTTCTACCCTAGAAGAGGTATAGACTGTTTTCCTGTCTCTAATACAAGACATAATTAGGCATTATTGTACTTAATTATGCATTACTGTATTGGGCAGGGAAGGTATTACATTCTCTACCATGAAGTGTAGGTTCATGGTTCACGTTGACTAGCATTACTATTATTTTGAGTCAAGTAAGGGAGTAATCTCACTTGTTCCCAGATTGATGCTGTGGTATCTGAAATCAGATTCTGAATTTCTGTTCTTAATCACTTAATGTTCTAATCTCTTTTTGCTGGTTGATAGAGCTTTGGCTTTACTTAAGTAAGCAGTGTGATTTTGAGTCTAAGCTCAGGTAGTGCCTGAAGTAATATAGGCCTTATTTCCTGTTCCATCTTCTTTTCTTGAAACAGACAAAGATTAATCCATGACTGAAGCATTAGCTAGAGGAGAAGGCAAGATGTAACATAAGATTGTTTGTGGTACGGAATGGCTATGTTTGCCAACTGTGTATTATGTAGGGCAGAACAATCATTTAATGATGGAATTCAGACCTCAGTTACAGCCTGTGTGAGGCAGTGGTTGATGGTTCAACATTCTTAGCTGTGCACAGGTGCTATAGGGCCCCATGCCCTTCAGCACGGATGTAGGAGCTCCTGCAAGGAAAAGGGACACGTTAGAGAGTCCCGCAGGCTGCCAGCTGGAGCACCTTTACCTATGGGAGTCTTCAATGCTCCTTCTTTCTTAGATTACTATGGCTATAATCAGGCTTTAAATGCCAAAGAAAAATGTTTGTACTGATTGTCCAAAATTTCTACCAGTAACATTACAGTAATAGAAAAAAATGTGGAACAAAATATTGCTTCTCTGGCACATCTCACCATGAGTCTCTGAGTTGTATCTAAGGTGTAGGTATCTCCTACTGAGAATTGAAGGACCAATTTTAGCATCATCATTGTGTCCAAGAGGCTCCAGCAACATGTGAAAGTGCAGAAACGAATGACAGAACTACCAAATGCTGAACTTCCTAATGCTGCTTATTGGCTGTTATGCCATACAAATCTCCACAACGCAGTGACAAAGAGCTTTTTTTTTTCTGCCATCTTTTAGCAGTCTGCCATCCTCAGCCACAGTTTTTATTTCTTTGCAATCTTTGCAAAACCAGTCTTAAAAATAGCAAGGTGGTTCTCATGGTTCTTAATCAAGTGGGTCAGCACTGCACGAAAGGAATCCTGTCTATAGAGCAGGCTATTGGCCCTTGCTATTATAGTAACTGTTCTTAACTTCCTAATGTTGCCTGTTTTCAGTTCAGGACGCCTCTTGTGAAAATACCTCAGTTCTGCTACGTTATTCGTAGGCAAGGCTTCCTACGTGTCAGGAATTACAGATTTTTTAAAAATATATGAATGTGTTAGATCTGTGGCTTCTGCAACAGCTATGGCAAAATGCAGGCTAAAGAATAATTTACACTTACTCAATCTCCTACTTTCTCACTCTTGATCTTTCGGTGCTGCTCGAACCAGAAATCCCCTATCACCTAATTATGAGTGCTCAAGGAGAGGTTCATGTTAGTTTATTCACAGCGGGCCAAAGCGATGTCTGTGTTATCCTCTTGCACCAACTGAGAGTCTGACTTGTATAGTGCTGAGGGACATGGTTTAGCGGTAACTTGGCAGTGCTGGGTTGATGGTTGGATTTGATGATCTTAAAAGTCTCTTCCAACCAAGGCAATTCTATGATTCTGTGACCCACAGAAAGCATTTTTTTTACTCAGTGTAAAAAGAAGATAATTCAGTCTTATGTTGCCAGTGCTCGCTTGAAGTTGTCAAATTTATCCTGCCCTGTCATCTTAAATTCTTTCCAATGAAGTGTGACAACATAGCTTAAAAATGTCAAAGGTCGTAGCGTTTTTTTAAGAGTATCTGTTTCCATCTCTTAGGAGGTTACTAAAAAAATTAATAACGACCTTGAAAATAGATAGAAAGGGAGCACCTGTACAATGAAAAGCAATCTCTTTTCTTAAAAAATGCCACCAACATTTTTGTGATCCAGGATAGGGTGGGAAGGGAAGTTAAAGATGCAAATTCTTTTTCTCTCTCGGTTTTTCCTACTTTTTTTGTAACTGAGAGATTTATGTATCTGCTGCCATGGCCGCAAAGGGAAAAAATGGATTAGAGCGAGATATCACATTGCAGAAAATTAGTGTTCTTGCTGCAGTTACCCCTGTACACAGACAGAACCTTGGGCTGGGGTCATACCAAGTCTGGCTTCTCACTCAGTGGATTATGTATCACTGCAGCAGCACATGTCCCTGCCAGTCTTTAACACACACAGCAATTAAACCTAGGGATTTGATTCCCACACATTACCAAGAAGCTTAAACTCATGCCATTCATGACTACAAAGATATTTAGGAACTTTCTGCTGTCAGGAACACTTGGGGAGGAATATCTGTCTGGTCGTCTGTTTGGTTTTACAATGATCAATTCTGCTAATAATGGGTACTATCTATTTTTGGGCTTCAAGCAGTGAACTGAAAGCATGCCCTATAATGAATAAAAACTTAGTTGGAAAGAATTCTTTTGTTCTTACATGGGTTTGCTGTCATCTCCTGAAATGTTATTAATTTCCTTTTGGAAATGGCTACAACAATCAAAGCTTGATATCCTTGCCAGCCATTTGGTTTAAATAAACAGCCGTATTGATTTACAGAGATGCTGGGCCTTGTGCCAGTTTTTTCTTCGCACTGCTGCTAGAGTAGGAAAGGATCCCTGACACAGTGTGCCCTTGACTAAGCTATATCTTGTCTGCTACATCCTACTGTATTCAGTTTCTTTCTACATGTGAAAGCTGGCTGGCCATTAAGGAATGTAATGATTTATGGTGTGAATGCTGGAAGTAGCCAGCTAGCTCTTGGCTTGGTTCTTTTCATCCCAAACCCACATGTTTCCCAGCCCCTCTGGGGATCCCAGCATTTCCTTCTAAGCTGCTTTAAGCATGATTCTGCTTCTCCATCTCTGCTTTTTATATTTTAAAAAGAAAATGGCTTTCTTGGAGACATTTTCTTCCAGAGACTAGACTAGAGCAGAAAATGTAATTAGAATGGAAGGCGCTGACTGAAGGTTTAATACCTCTGTCCTTAAACAGGCTATTTCACCACTGGGAGTAGTATAGCTAAGGCAAAATAGGCTGTAAAATCCATTTAAGAAGCTGGCTAAATACATGAGCTGTGGCCTTGAGCTAGCTTTGTATCACCATGGCAACAGTGGTACCACGCTAGCTCAGATGTGTTTGTGGGAACTGATGCCATAGGAATGATGGCAGCATAGCCCAGAGGCTTCTTCCCTGACAGAGAGGCAGTGTCAAAGTGTCAGAGTCCGTCAAATAAGATGTCCCAAGAAATGGCCTGACAATTTCTGAGGCCCTATATCACTTTAAAACATAGCCAGTGAGTGAATAAGCCACCTGGTCTTGGACATAGGTGAACATCAGAAAGGTCTGGCATGTGTGAGCTGCTGAGGAACATCTAGATTTTAATTTCTTCTGTTTGTTGTGAGTCAGGATGACTAAGGGCAGAAAGCGGCATTTGTTGAGTCTAGTGGCAACTGCCTCTTTGGGAAACAAGTAACCTGACTTGAGATAAATGCTGTGATGCAAATGTGATCTTAAATTAGGACTTGCAGTAAATTCAGACTGGCATATAATCAGGTAGGAAAGAGCAACGTAGGAATCTTTATTCTAGCAGTTTATTACAGAAGTCAGGATTCATCTCAGATTGCTGAGTTTTGTGATTAGTTGATATTGCACTTGGAACTTTCTTTGCCTTACTCTTCTGGACTTTGATCTAATCAAACAGTTCAGGTATGCAGGCCCGGCCTGTCTGCAGAACCTTACTGCATCTCCAGAAGCAGTGTCTAAAGCAGCAGCTCCCTTTGGGGTCAGCTGATCCAGCTCTGGTCAGCTGATCCAGAAGCTGATTTTTGGAGGTAGACTATGCTATTTGCTACTCTGCCAATGGAAACCCTAAGACCAGTGGACATGGTGATCTGTTTTTAAATTCCTTCTGACACCAAACTGTGATAGAAAAGGGAATTGCTCTGGAAGCCTTGAAAGTTTTCCAGGGTCAGGGTTAGCATTCCTTGACCTCTGGTTCTTGGGCCACTGGAAATATATCCATACTTGGAAGAGAGCAGGATGTGACAGAGCAGTCACACAAACTTCATGCTACCCTTGTTTTTATATAGTTCATCTCTACTAGTATTATTCTAGAAAACAGGATAGGGATAGTAAAAGCATGGAACAAGTCCTAGGCTGTAGGCTTGTCTGGGGGCTTTGTGATTGGCTTCTCTTGCTAGAAACCCCAATGGAAGAGCAATAAAATCATACAGGCAGAAACTTCCCTTTGATGCCTTTGTCTTTTAGTGGTGAACCTCGTAGCTGTAGGTGTTCAACACAGCTTGTCTGCCCTTTCTACTACATGAATCTCCTGTCCTTTAAATAGAGACCAAGAGATCTAAACATTTTGTACTGAGAAGATTTTGTGTATTGCCTAGCTGCTATTGAACTGAGCTGGAGAGAAAGAAAAGCTTGCCATTTTTTTGGTTCAGTCAGTTTGTAGCATAATGATATATCCTACATTATTGTTCAGAATTGTCCACCTCATCCCATTCCTGAGACAGTTAAAAAATTATTCTCCCTCAACTTAGCAGGTAGAACTGGATTCTTAAGCATTCTCTTCCAGTATTAGCAGGAAGGCTGGCGTATTCTTTTTTTGTGCAATAATGTAATATTTGGTCATGTTCATAGAGCTGTTGCAGCATTTTGGTCCTTATCTGATGCTGAAGTTTGCATCTACCAATGCTTATGCTGTGTTACATCACCATTGGTTATTTGTGGCAACAGTGCTTCAGCACAATCACGTCAAAACGAAGTGTTCAGTTTCTCCTCTAATCTGGACAAGAGTGATGCCCAGGGACTGGCCAAGCACAAGACTCTCCTATACCAGGCAATATAACAGCTCTTCCTCAGAGGTTTATTGGAAGAATGGCCAAAGATGCGGGCAGGGTAAATAACAGAATGGTGACTCGCCAGGGACAATTTTGGGATGATTAGTATTGTAGTTTAGAATTATATCTTTTTTTTCCTGCTTTTATCTTTCATGAATATTTGGTTTATGGCTGACAATTAGATGCCAAGCTGCTTCAGGCTTCCATTCTTTATTGCCAGTTCATATTCAGTATTTCATCTGTAATAATCTCTCTAGGTGCTGTAAATATTTTATTTCCAAGGTGGGTTCTATCACCATTTGCTCATTGTGCTTATAAAGCCCTCTCCCGTTTTTTAAGAGGCTCTGTACTTGTTTTAATAAAGGCATAAAAATATCCCAGCAGGATTGAAAATCCACTAACGGCTTGCTTTTATCGTTACTCTTTGTGGAAGCAGGAAAGGAAATTCCTATCAAAAGATGCTGACATTCCCTGCTTTCCCTAGACTCCAGCAGGGTTGTCCTTTGCCTATAAATGCTTTTCTGGTCAGCAATTGCAGTTTGCTGTAATAATGGTGGAAGAGTGGCTACACTCTTCCAACCTTGAGCCCTACGGTCCTCTCCTTAGTAGTGGATCCCTAAGAGAAAATGGAAGAACAAGGCACAATTGTAGAGATCCTTCCCAGTCTCCAGTAATCTGTGGTATAAGGATCACCTTAGTCAAAGACAGTGCTTTTGTGTTCAGTCAGAATGGATTTTATTTTTTTTCTCCAAGTTTGTCTAGTTGCTTTTGAACCCTTAAAGGTTTGCTCTCCAGACTATGTGGAAATGGATTCCACACTGTGTCTCCATGTTTCCTGAATATGTAAGCCATGGGGAATATACAAGACTCCTCCATGATCTTCTGTCTCCAAAGATTTAGTTTGGATCATGGTGAATTTGCTTTCATCTCCTTGGTCACACCAAGACACTGTTGCTGGGGAAAGGAGTACCACAGGCAAAGAGCAGACAGATCTGAGCAGCAATTGTTGTCTTTTGGGTGTAGGGCTGGAGTAAAGACTGACATCAAGCAGGTAGGTGACTGGCACCTCTGCAGGGATGCAGCAGTCACAGCATGGCTCTACGCTCCCTTGAACTGACAAAACAAGTTGTGTGCTGTGGCATCACATACACTATGTACTCAGAGTCCATGGTACACTCAGCTGGATCTGCCCAGCTTGCTGGCAAATCCTAGAACATAACAGTGCTCTAGGGCAGGTTTTTCTGTTTGTCCAAGGACCACCAAGTTGTTTGGAAAACATGGGAAAGACCATCTCATACACCACACACGCTGCCACCGTGATAAAAATGAGGCTAAATTTAAGCTGTTCTTCTGTAATTTATAGTGCTCTGCATTTTGTTTGGTGCCTCCCTCAAATAAGTGGAGGGCAATGTGTATATGCATGTTCTGTTTTGTGGGGGTTTTTCTTCCAGTTATTTTGCAGACTTTCTTCTCCTGTCTACCCCAGACTGCCAGTGGTCTGGGGAGTATGGATTAAAAAACATTGGTGTAAAAATGTGCTTCTGTGCTAACATGATAAGTGATAGAAAAGTGATATGCTCCTGAGATTTTTTTTCCAGTGATGTTATTTCCATTCCTCTTCTTGTTTTCAGAATTAACTTCTGCTTTTCTGTCAGTCTCTCTGATGCCATCATCCCCAAGTCCCTCTACCACCTACAAATTCAGTTTTTGAATGGAGTCTGAATACTGAGTTCTCCCATGTGCAGGTCTGGAATTTTTAGTGGAGTAGTTGCTCATTTGCCTGAACTTTGTCACAGGCTTTATATCCTATAAACTGTCTGAAACAGATCAAAATCTTGATAACTGTTCTAAAGATACAGCTTTTCTAGTTTGTCTTCAGCAAAAAGAAATCTCTTGTTGAGGAAAGTGGATAGCTAGGGAATCCTGACAGCGTAACAGAAAATTATATCAAAAAGATAAGTGATTATTCTCAAAGCAATAAATAGCTTTTAAATTAAGTACCTCAAAGGGAGTAAGCAAAGTGGGTTTTGCTACCACATTCATGTGCCTCTATGGCTGTCACTGAATTTAAAGAGAGATGGAATTAATGGGATAATTAATCAAGCAACTACTTCATAGTTTTCCTAAAAGTGATTCAACTTTGTTTATCTTCAAGACAACCAAGTTGAACAGAGGCTTCTGTCAGAGCCATTTTAATTATATTTACAAAACTGCTTGAATTCTTTCCCTCTCTTCTGACCCCTGTGCATGAAGGGACAGGAGGAAATCTGCATCGCTCGCTGTGGTCTTGAGTCCTCTGCACTTGTGTTCTATGCCTTATTCCATGCCTCTAGGGCTTTAAAATGGAGAACAGTACATTTAAGCAGCCTGCTGCTGCTGCAAACTTGAGATGCTGTATTTTTTCAACTCTGGATTCGTGCAGTTATTGTTTCAGTGTCTTCTGCGACATTTTGGGAAATTGAGAAATTATAGAAATTATTTGGAGAATGAAATTTAGACAATAAGCATTGAAAAATGTGGCATTGGTAAGTCGATTGTGTATATGTAATTTTTGCGTTCTGCTTTGCATGTAAATCTCCTATGGAAGATGACCAGCAGTCCTCATGTATGTGTTATGTATTTCTAAAAGAGCTTTCTTGTTTATCTGATAAAGAGCACATTCCTTAGAGAACAGCAAGGGGCCACAGGGAGCTCTTTGACATCTCTGACCCTTGGTGAGGTGTTACAGAGTGAGCTAAGGTCATTCCAGAGGTTGTGTTTTGATCCTCTGTTCCTCTAGGTCAGCACTGAGTGGAGGGGATTAAGGGATTGTTTTTAGCAGTCCGTACGAGGGGTCCACTGCTGGGGATAGCCTTGAAAAGAATGTTTGTCATTCCCACTGCCTGCTGTGGGAAATTCACAGGATCACTGCATCAAGTGCTGGGATTGCTAGAGAGTCTTAAACCAGAAAGAGCCTCAGGCAAGATATATCTTTCTTATCTAGCTGTGACATTTCTACGGGAGATGCTGTTTTATGGCATTTTGATTTAAGATACCTGATTCATAGAAAATTGGCACATCTGCTGTACTTTTTTCAAGTGATTTCTCCTATAATCTTAACTTTAGATTTGGGGGGAGGGGAGAAGGGGGAAGGTTAAGCATTCTGTCCTAAGTCTTCCTCTCACTGTTTTTCCCGCTCACGTGAAACCTTATTTATGGCTGTCTGGATCATAATATCTAGAGGAACAGTAGCTTGCCTTATAATTTGCTATCATCTGTCCCAAAGCCTGCATTAATTAACTAGCTACTGCATTCATGTGCTTAGAAGTCACTTTACTCAACCTACTGGCGTTAAAAAGTGATATCGAAGTGTGGGTTTGGCATGAGGGAAACCAATGCAGTGGAAACAGGAGATTCTCCTGGGGCACAGCTCCAAGTCCCAGCTCTGGCATTGTTCGCTTTCTACTGTCAGCTGGGTGTGAAACCTCCTGTTCTCTCTTTCGTAAGTTCAGCCTGTCCGATGCAAAGGATGCACCCACACAGCATGATGCAATATAGCCACGAGAAGGCTGCACTCCTCCAGGTATATTAGCAGTGGTGAGAAACACAGTTTATTAGCTGGTGTGGTTCAGGATAACGCAAGTTTTTCCACTTCCAAGATCTGAACTTGCTTATGTTTTGATAAAACACTGTATCACACAGTCTGTATCCAAAAGACGCTGGGGTAAAACCTTGTAACAATTCTAGCGGGATTTTAAATATACACATTTTTGTAGCTTCTACATTGAATGCAATGCCCTGTTATTTTATACAGAGACCCCTGTACCTGAAGGTCTCTGAGTGCTTTCAGATTACTAGCAAAATTCTCCACTACTGTCTCCTTTGTTTGCCTTCTTTCTGCTTGACTTACCTGTCATGTCTCCCAGTGTCCAACAGTACTGCAGTCAGTGTCAAAGCAAAGAACTTTTGGTTGTATTTGCTCTGCACTATGCTTGTATACCCTAAGAATACTAAGAAATATTCTGAATTAATTCTGCCTACTAAATTCTGAGATTAAGGACAACAACAGTATGGCATAAAAATCTCTGAATCCCAAAAGAGAATTTTGCACTTGAATATTTGATGAAGAGAAAAATTCTGATCACGTCTTTAGTATATTGTGGCTTCATAATTTTGTGTCTTGTATTGCTCAGGCCATCAGTTACTAAAAGCTATTGGCAAAAAATCCCATTGATATTTCAAGAAATTAATTGTATTTTATGAAAACATAGTATCATCCTCAGAACAACTAAAAGGAAACAGTTTTGTGTTTGGAAGACAAATTCAGTGGAACCTGTCCAGTTCACAGGTGGGAGGATCGTTCTTGTCTTTTCATTGCTAATTGTGTTACAGAACTGGTTTCTTTCAACAGGAACTTATCAGGAGATAATCTAATTATGAATAATTTTGTTTACCAGACAGTTTTTCTTTGGGAATAATCTAATGTAAGTCTCTCGAAATTTATCACCTCAAATATACCCTGTTGTTGGTTTCCTAGCCCTTCTTCATTAGTGCTTCTTTCATGGGTTTCTCTCTCTTACCAACAATGATGATTGTTCCAGAAGAATGATTTCTCATTATTTTAATCTGTCTTCCCACTGTGAAGGCCTATCAGTTTAAAGATATAATTCTATTATTCTTTCCTTATGTTTTCCAGAAGCACAAGTACCTGGATTGTAAAAATATGTTTGTAAGAACAAAGGCTGGAAAGTGTTAAAAAAGATTAATTTATTAGAGGCCTATGCTGCTGCCCATCACCACAGAATATGAACATTTCCATGTAAAATAGCATGGCTGTTGCAGAGTATCTGTGATCTTCAGGGTGTGTTCTGTCTCATCCTTTCACATAATTATAAATGGGAAATAAAATTAATGTCATAAATTAGTAGCCTAGGCAGTTGAAGAATTACCGTATTGGGCTCGTGCCTTTTAAAAAAATAGCATTGTGTCTACCGGCATGCTGTAGTCCAAGAATACTGTTCTGTAACTCTTGTCTCTTTCCACATCTCTAACTGAACTGCTACTCTGCACTTTGTTATTGCTGAAAACACAGCCCTTACTGCTGTCAGTTGTCACATCAGCTCTAGCATTGCAGGAGTGAAAGTGTGAAGTATGAGATCAAGCCACTCTGCATTCTACTTTCATCTCAAATGCGTGGATGGTACCACCTCCACAGGCTAGCCTTCCTTTTTTTTTTTCCTTCTTTTTTTTAATTTCCCTCCCTCCCATTATTTCAAAATTAGGCCACATGAAACCTACTCCTAAATATCTGTCTGCTGACCAGAGCTGCTAAATGCTGGTGCCAGAGAAACGAGCCTGGCCTGACTGGACTAATTAAGTTGGCCAAGGCACTTGAGAATAGCTCAAAGACAAGTTGCAGTGGGAAAGGGAGGGAGTAACACCAATTTCTTATATATGCACATATTAAAGGGAGCCAGCTGCTCCGAAATACTCTTGGTTAGTGAATGGCTCCACAGACAGTCTACTAAGGGAGCAATGTCTGGAGTTTAGTAAAACTGACTTTTTAAAAAGCAGTACTTGAAAAATGGAAGGATTGATTTTATTTTTTTTTCCCCCTCTCCACTCTGTATAATCAAAGTTACGTTCACCCTAGCTTCTAACAAAAAATACTTTTGGCTTCTGCAACCTTTTTTGCAAGACTGTTAAAGGGAGTATGGGACCATCCTAGCAGGAGGGCCCTACACAAATTACTTTACCCTCAGGGTAAGATCTATGTGCTAAAGCCCTCTTCTGTTTTTGAGCAATTGAACTAGACTGCTTCAGCTCCAGAGTTTTTACTGTTGCTGCTGATTTTGTCTGCTTTGTTGATTATGCTTCACCACTTCTAATGGTATTCTGTTTTTATAGAAACACAGACAGTAATAGCAATGATTGGAAAATGGAGCCAACAGGAAATGTGAAGCTGAAATTCTCATGTCTTCCTTCCTCAGCATGTAATTACTGAAGACTCTAAGAGACTTATGTTTCATGTCGCATCCAATGTCTCTTTCAGAATAAGGTATCTACTACTTTTTGCAAGTGCTGATAACTCCTGTCTTCTAGCTGATGTCCAGTGGGAGTAACTATATTCTTCCTACCTAAAATTCCTCTACAGTTTCAGTTGAACACGTTCTTCACCTCCTGAGTTAAATTGTGCAGCCCATGAATTGCCAAATGGCAAGTGCCAACTCTTGGCCCTGTTTTGGATGTGCAAATCTCTCTGAAAAAGGAGGGAGGGAATGTTTGTCCCTATAAATTTAGTTTGTAGCACTGTTGCCTATAGCTCTTTGTAGAGTCCAATACACATCTTCATTGCAATGAAAAAGAAATACAATGGGCAGCCTCTAGTTGAGATTTGTATGTGATCAACTGCCATGAGGAAAGAAAGCTACTGGACTCACGGTCTCATCAGAATTTGTCTTACAGCAGTTCTGTGCTGAGCTTTGTATTGTCAAGTCCTTACAAAGAAAAATTGCTTCTCTCTTTTTTTTCTTTTTTTTTCCCTACTACATCAAAAAAAGTACAAAGGAAAGAGGAACAGTTATTTTTTCAATATTACATGATATTTTTCTATATCTGGCTGGAGTCTTCAGCTAAATAAGGAAGTCATGAGAGCAAGGTAGGGAGTTGAATAGAACTTCCAGGAAGTGATCTTCCAGCAAATGGATCACTATTTTCATATTTAGGAGACCTGAGTATAAGTCCTTTCTCTCAGGAGAATTTCTATAGTACATAAGTGGTTTTGCTTTTCAGCTCCTCAGTTCTACAGTAAGGATAACAGCATTGCCTTGCTCAGCTTGCTGTAGTGAATACGAGCTCACTCTTGTTTTAAGGGATGTCCACTGGGTGGGAATCATTGCAGCCCTGGTGCTCTGCTCCTCTTTTTTTGCTGAGGATGTTGGACTGTGGTTCTAGCAAATGCTATTCCAGACTTCACTCAATTCTCACTTCTCTGGTCAGAGAGTATAAGAAAAGGAGAGACCCAAGCTGGTGTGGTGGTTCTTTTTCAAAGGACTGGTGAAAGAGTTAGTATTTTGGGCAAAGTGGGAGGGTGTTTGGGTTTTTGCTTGCTATTTCTCCTTCTCCACAGAAAACGCTGAAGATTATTTGCATATGTGTGCACAGTGGGAGAAGATGCCCAACTGAGATCCAAACACAAATGAAACAGAACTTGCAAAGTTCAAAGCTGACACAGTCCAAGTTGTTGCTACTAGAGGGAAAAAAAAAAGTCCCTATATTTTTCCTTTATTAAGAAAACCCAAACACACTCATCTTCCTTTTTAAAAAATGCATGCATTTAAATCAGCAAACTGATTTTGGGGACGGAAGAAAGAGAGATTTCTGTTCACAAAGCCTGTTTTTAATCATCAGATGAATTTTGAGACAACCTCTGAACATTCAGCACTTGTGGTCAGTTTTCCCCACCCAAAAAACTAGTGGTTTTTGCAGACATTCCATAAACACAGGAAGCTTTGACTGTGTCTCTAACAGATAGGGAGACAGAAAAGCAAAATACACACAATATAAAGGGAAAAGCTAAACTTGCCATGCTAGCTCCGAGGAATGTAGTCCAGAAGTCTGTCTCTATAGCCAGTGCCAGATGTTTCAAAGAGAATACCCAAAATCTATAAAGTACAATTCTGACATGACCTGACTATGATTTAGATTTCTTTTTGATTTTCCTCCCTGAAGCATGGGGCTTTATATTCTGTTTGAGTCTTTGGTTTGATTTTGTTTCTTTGGAGGGGGGAAAAGGGGCAGCATGGAGAGCTAAAAAACTATGCTGTGCAGAATTCCCATGGTATTTGGATTCCTGATGATCTCATAACTGGTCCTAATTTGTATCTGCTGAAGTATTAGCCTCAATTTTAACTGCAGCAGTAGGTTTCATAGATTAACCATGTTTTATCCAAGTTTTCTTTTCATCCATTTTAAAATTTCTGCCTTCCAGCTCCTTACTGAATCTCTCATTTTTCTTTTAACATGAGAGTAGCCAAAAAGAAATTCCTGACTGTCCTTTTTTACGCACAATTTATTATTTTTATATAACCTGATTGTTGTTAGTCTCCTTTTTAAAATAAACACTTACATTCCTTTCATCCATGCTTTTTTCAGAGAAGTCTCTTGTTTCCTTCGTCTAGTTCCCTCACCAGTCCTCTCAGCTTTGCTTTTGCCCACCTGCTCACCAGAACTGATGCCACTAATCCAGGTGAAGCTACCCCTTTCACTTTCAAATAGCCTTTTAATATCGAAATTATTTTCTTTTCCACTTGAGTGTTAACCTTTCTAACCTCATCAGCCCAATGAATAGAGATTTTAACAGAACTGTCAACAATTAGCCCCCATGAGCAGCTATACTTGGATATTAAGAGGTGAAACTTGGAACATTTTTTCCAAAGTACATTACTTCTCTCTGAAAAATAAAGAATTTGCCTGATGCTAATCTGTCTACTTTTCTTATTTGTACCCAGTTAAAATTGCAGGAGACAACCTTTAACTGGGAAATCTTTGACAATTTCTGATAATTTCTGTGAATAAGTTATCATTGTTGAAGGAGCTGAATCTAAGGACTTTTAATCATTCTGAATTTAGGATTATGAATAACAATATTTTCATATTTTTTTAGACTCAATATTCTTTGATGATGAGCTTTCTGCTTTTTTAAGCTGTTTTTTTGAAATTCTGTTTTAGTATTATTTCTCCCTTCACAGTCAAGCAGGGACACGTCATCATTGCTAGCCTGTTTGTCAACAGAAACCCCATTCCAGCATTTTTTGTTCTGTAGAAAAGTATCAAAGTAAAAAAAAAAAAAGAATCAAATTGGACAAAAAAAAAAATACAGATTTTGACATTTCCAGCAGAGTGTAAAAAAAAAAAAAAATAAAAGGATATTTCTTGATATTGTAGAATATTGGTGGTATTAAAATAACAGCGGAAAACAGGAAGAAAACAGTTTTACTTTGTAGTACTGTATATAATCCTGCAGACCTTTCAGATTTCAATTGCACTGTCCTGTGGTAAACTCCTCTGTAAAAAGTTTAGTTACAATTCCACCTAGAGAGGGCTGCTTAATGTTTGGTTTGGCTTTTGGTTTTTGTTTTACCCTAACCGCTCTGTGTTCACAAAGACAAGTGTATATCCTATCGTACTTTACAATTAGGAATTATAACATCTCGGGTATTGCATCTTTAACCCTCACTGCATCAGCAGCTTGTGTCCAGAAAAAACGTTAACTTCGCATTATTGGATTTCTGCTGGAATCTGTTTAATTTGGTTTGGTCAAACTATCCATTAACATCCAGTTTCCAGTTAAAATCTGCCTTTGCTGTATCCCTACCCCATCCTGGTCCTGCTTTCTCATATCAGCTAAGCCTGAAATCTTGAAATTCCTATCCCCATGACTAATGGACACTAATGCAGTTCCTCCTTGCTTTGGTTGTGCTTTGAAACTAGTTAATAATAAAGAACGAAAGACTCCTGGCCCTCCACAACTTTTATTAAACTTCTTTGCATGATAGCTTTAACACTGTTACGCTCATTTTCCTGTTTCCAACCTTAAGCCACATATAAGTAAAGAAATACCTTGTTTTACCAGTTCGTGTAGTTACATGGCAACATAGTAGATAAATTATGTATGTTAAAGCAGTTGTAGTGATGTACACCAAAACCTCATCTAAAAAGAACCCTGAATCAGCTACTCTCAAGGGAACTGTCATCAGCCTTGGAGAACTCCCTGCTGATAATCAAATGTCATCTGGCCGCACCAGCTACAGGCTAAAGTTGACTTACATTGGGTTTTTCAAATCAAAAACTTGCAGTGTCTTTGTGTCTTTTATTCTGCTGAACCATTGTTTTCAGCATTATTTTGGGCTAATTCGTATACCACAAGCTTCTATGGGAGGTGTCATCAGCACCTGTAAATGCAGGATGCTGAATTAGGTCGCGTGCAGATTTTCGAAGGCAGAAATAGAGCAGTGAGGGCCTTTTCTACTGGGAGCAGTTGGCTCCCGGTGGAAGAAGATGCCTCTGTGCCACTAGTGTCCCTGAACCCAAAAGGGTTTCACCCAGTCCTGCATTTTTGCAGATCTTGGGGGGTCTGTGGCCAAAGAACACCCATGTTGGTCTTACAAACAGATACTAGATCTTTTTCTTGAAATTTAATAGAGTGGGGATTTTTTTTTTATTTTGGCCTGATAATTAGGCATAGACAATTAAATACAAGATTTTAGTAACTTTGTGGAAGTAAAGGACCAGTATGAATAACTATTACAGCTGTCAACATTTCTATGCTATTTTTAAGGGATTAATATGCAACCACAAAAATTTGTTCCAGGCAGAAACTTGGCATTAAAAGATGCAGTCCAGGATTATTATTTTTTTCCTTGAATTTGAATTTGATCCATTTGGCCATTTTTAAGTAGGAAAAGGGATTTGTGTTTTTGAAGGTAGAGATTCTTAACATAGTTCTGGTTTCAGAGGGAATATTTAGGGCACTAATAGGGGCTGCAGGACTCTGCCTCCTACCTTGCCCCCATTCTGCCTCTTTTCAGCAAACCTGCTTTGTGTTGTTATGTTTTTGGACTTTATCACAGCCTATGATAGGGACAGATAGTAGGTTTATTGTAGTTGTAGGTTTATTCTTCCTTGTTTCTCATTCAATTAGATATTTGCAAAAGCCCCTAACTGGTTACGCCTATTGACTTTTGATAGCCGTTGAGGGTTTCTTTGGGAACTTCTGGAAAATTACATCTTGGTTATATATTCTGTCCTTGGTGAGTGCTTTCTGTGGCCACATGTAATATAAATTAAGCACTCCATGATGTCCTGAAAGTCGTCGTCTTTCCCCAGTCATTACTGTCTTCCAACAGATAGGTTTTCAGCTATTTCTGAAGTGAACTATTGTGAAGACAGTAGCAGCAGAAATTGGTCTAGTCCGAATGCTCTTGCAGCCATGTTTCTACTGTCAAATTTCTGCTAGCCTAGGGAAGAAAAATTTAGCTTTTACATAGTAAATACTTCATGACAATTTAAAATAACAAGAGAACTTGGAAGACGAAGAGGGAGAATGTTAAGAAATTAACTTCTTAATTTAGAGAAAGATTAAGAAAATCAGAAAACTTTCTTACAAATTAAGAACCCCTGAATGGAGGGTTCACTCAAGGTTTTGTGAGCTGCAAAATGCTCGGCTGGCAGGGAAAAATCACTCAGGGACATGATCATTTTTCCTTTTATCTTGAGTGTCTAGTTTTGCTATAAAAATAAGCAGTGGAGGTTCTATGCTGAATTTCAGTACTGAGTAACATACACCCTGAGATTTTTTTGTAAGTTCAAACAAAATATGTGCCATGAGGTAACAAAGAATCCACTATTCTAAGTCTGAATTTTGCTTCATACATTGCCTGTGAATTTACGGTATTACTTATTAGCGTTATGCTGTCTGTGGTGCAAAATGGGGTTCTGTTGCCATAAGATCTGAGAAAACAAACGCACTGAGGAGTGAGTGCTCATATTTGAATCATAAAAGAGGAAGAGCGGTGCTGTAATCCCTGTTTTACTGAAATCCAGAGTGAATACGTTGGCTTTGTCAGAGATTGCTTGGATAGTCTGTGGCAAAGCTGACAAGAGTCTGGCCTGGTAGTCTAATGCCTCGTTACTCTAAGCCTCTTGTCACCAGCTGCATTATCTTGAAGACAAGACTCTGTTGAAGGAACTAGTGTGATTCCATGTGGTTTCTAGTTCCAGTGATTTTAATGATATTTCGTGTCGTTGTTTTTAGCTTTTTGATAAAATTTTCTCACTCTTCCCTTGATACTGATGTTAATATGTGCTGTATAGATTGCTAGAAATAATTAGGATATATCCTTGATAATAAGCAGCGTAGTGGAAGATGGCAATATACTTAGTTTGTGTATGGTTTTCACAGTGCTTCACAAATAACAATTTTTTAACCAGTTTCAAACTTTTTCACAGTATACAGGCTCAGAATCAGAGGCACAAAGCAGATAAGTGATATGGCAAAGGCACCAACTGGGAATCAGTGACAGGCTCTGATGTTAAATAGGGTTCCTTCCTTCCTTCTGATCCCTGCCAAGTCACATGGGCTTTTAGAAAACTTCTCTTTTAATTAAGAAAATGATGTGATATTTTAGAATCCAGTCCATCAAAACAGTTACCTTTGCATTTAATTTACCATACCTAAATTTAAAGAACAAGATTCAAAGCTCTTATGAAGCTTGACATTGTCATTTAATTAATAAATTATTTATTGGGAGGAGGGGGAGAAACACATTCTCCCCCAACCATTTTGTCAGAATTCTTGAGAGCTTAAGGTCTTCATGCTTTGAAAACCAGTTGTTAAACAAAATAAACTGTGTGCAGGAAGGAGTGAAATTTGAAGTCATACAAAGTTCAAAAAGGAGAAAAAGAAATACAAAGAGTTTATTCTCAACACCAAGCTCCTACACTAATACTCATAATTAATTCACCTCAGATCGGAGGCAGAAGGATCCCATTGTTTTTGTTTTAAAATACATTTTTCACTAAAATGAAATATCCCATATATAACATTTCAGACCAAGGTATCTTTTATTTCTTCTATTTTTAACATACGGTGCAGGAGTATGTTATCTTCCCTGTTTGTAGAGCACTCAACAGCCAGAACTCGGTATTTTTCCTATACAGCCATCCTGAGGCTGTATTTTGCACAGTAGAGGAGGTCCTGCAGATACCCTGTTTAATTAAAGAAAACATTGGTCAGACCTACTATGCAGAGTAGAGCCCCATATTAGCCATCCCAGCTTTAGCTCCAAGCCAGCTGCTGATTCTCCATTGGGCAGCATAACATCATGCAGAGATACTAAGCAGAGTTTGGTCCTGGCAGTGCTGTAAGTGCTAATTAGCCTATATACCTTTGTGTACTAATGCAGCTAAACTTCTTTCAGTTCTGACACTAACTTGTTTAAAACTTGCTTGGGGATTTTTACAACGTGCTCATTATATGATACATACATGCCCAAAGGATCTGCAAAGTGAACCTGGTAATAAGTGACGCTGTGGGAAGGGAAAAAATAAATAATAACAATACCAGTAAGGTTTAAATATATCATTGCCTTGAGTACAGGAAATGCATTTATACCCTGGAGTATTATAGAAACAGGAACCTATATCTTGCTTTACAGCAAAGTAATTGGGAAAATACTTAGTGTGAAGGAGAAAGGCTCGTGTGTGATGTGTACAATGTACTTTTCTGATTTGAGCAGTCATGGAGAACAACAGAATGAAATTAGTGCTCAGCTTTTGCAAGGAAAATAACGTGTGAAACAATTCTTTTTTGTGCAACAGCCCTGACAAAAGCATGGTGGATTGCTTTTCTAATGCAGGTTAAGGTTTGGCTGCTCAGCATGAACCCCAGCTTTGGACACAGGATTTATTTCAGCAAACCAACAGATCTTAAAATACAACTTACCTGTTATACACTCAAATTCAAATATATTACTAAAATGTTTAAAAACTCACCCTTTTTTCCTTAGTGTTTACTTGGCATCAGTGTGCATATGTTACATATCTGCTGAATTTTACCACTTTTATTAATAAAAGCAGGAGCAGATGAGAGAACGCTGGCCAGATCTTGCCTTGCAAACCACTCAGGCTATCAGGGGCAATCGCAACAACTAAAAGCTGCCTGTACAAAAGTTGAACTGGCAACTTGTCAGGGACCCAAAAACTGCCTCTGCTTTACACAGCTTAGACTTGTAGCAGTTGTCAGTTTTCAACAAGGTCTTTAGAAGGAGTAGCTGTTGGCATGCAGGACCACGTTCCATCCGTGATGAAATGAGTCGGATTGTGCAGTCCCACTCATCTCCATAGCCCAGATGAATGAGTCCAGAATATCTATTTCACTAACTCTTAGCAGTTGTATTTTTGAAGCCTTTACTCTAAAGTTGCGTGGTAAAGAAGAAAAGCTGTGAGCAGCCTTCAGCTTCATCAGAATTTGTGTTTGATATGCTGGTGTCAGAAGCAGAACGCAAAGTCATACAGCCTCTGTTAGAAATTATGGTCCTTTCTCATAAACAGCTGAAGTGAAATGTAATCAACAAAGTAAAACTTTTGCAAAAAGGCCACTGGGGAGTTCTGCCTCTGGTGAAGTTCATTCACTCTTGGCTGCACTGGAGAAGTGTGCAGTTGATTCTTTGTAAAATGTTAACTTCAGCCATGAACTTTCAAGAGTCGCTCTGGCAGAGGGCTCTAGTAAAAGTCCAATTGTTTGCTAAGCTTGTTGTCCCTGTAGACAAATGAATGTTAAAATAGCTTCTAATGAAACTTTAGCTTCTGGTTGGCTCCTAGCCTGTTATCCCGCTGTAGCAGCTATGCCATTTGAGTGCCAGTTTTCAATTCTACTTGATTAACAATTCATGCAGACCATGGGATGGTTGAGATGGATGTTAAATACATTGACATGCAGAGGATTACTGCTTCAAACGGTTTTATTGTTGGCACCTGCAAGCTGCTGTTTTGCTAACTGTTGTTGCAGTGCCAGTGATTAGCTGGGAGAAGTGCGACACCAGGTTCTAGACAGATTTCAAAACAATGTGTTGCTCAGTAAAATCGATCTGGTAATTTGAAATACAGAGGCCGTTCTGCCTTCGGAATGAAAAGGCGCTGTGAGCTCTAATGATCTGCAATGATCTTAATCCTTGAAACGGCCATCTGCGTGATGAAATATGCATGCTGTGATATACTGCATTAACTATTACGGTACCTTTGCAATGGGCATGCAGAGGCCATTCTCTCTGCTATTCCCAAAGGGTTGTTGTGTGACAATCCCATGGCAGTCTTGTACCAACATTCTTGTGTAGCTTTCCCAAGCAAATGGAAAGCCATTAATTTTGGCATCATGATATGAGAGATAATTTTAACTAAGTCGAAGACCATTTTTCTCTGAAGAAAAATGGTATTCTTCATGGAATTTGACAACTTGTTATTTCAGATACTCCCTTTGCATCTGGTAATTTGGTATGTACATTGGGACATAAAAGTATGTCGTTTGAGGAAGTACATTCAAATCAGGATTAATTCCAGGAAAATTATCTGGGAATTTATTTTTTCTGTTTCATTGGGGCAGGGAGGAGTGTGTAAATGCAAATTATACAGACCCATGAATTCTGTCCAAACAGCTTTCCCTAGTAAAAGTAGCATGAAGACTAATGGGAACATCAAATAAGTTCTTTTAACTAGAAAAGCATTAACTGCCATGTAATTCATGAAAGGTCTCAGAGTTACAAAGAAGTAGTATAAGGAACTAATGAGAGGACAGATTAATATGTAGTTGTTATTCCAGTGGATTGGATTTATTGTGTTTACTGTTGCTGTCATGTTAATAACATGTCAAGTTGCCAGCTCAAGGACCTCAGTGATACAAAATGCATGTTTGCTACTGGGGACGATAGGAAAGAACAAGCTATGGTTGTGGGATACGTGGAGATGGATGTCAGAAGGATAGAGTCAGCACCTGGGCTACACTCTGATTTCCTGAACTGAGACTAAACACTTTCACAGTTCTCTTGCTGTTGCAGCAAGTTTCAGGCTGTACAAATATAAGGCCTAAAGTGAAGGGGTCATGAATGTATGTATTATCTGTTCTGCTATGTGATGAATGATTGTTTATAAAATAAGGCTGAATGCAGCTTTCTTCCCTTTCTCTCGTCCCAGAAAAAAACACTTGGAACAGATCAGAGGATAAAAACTTCGCTAGATTTCAGTAGAGAATTTTTCTCTTCTTTATTAATTTTATTGCTGTTGCCCAGTGGGTGTAGTTTTGACGGCAATAAGAAAACTTTGGCCATACCTAGTAGGGTTAGCTGGTGACAAAAACTTCCACTACTTAAAGGCACAGTCAGTTGGTTCTCAAGATCTTCCCACCAGAAAGGTTAATATTCAGATCAGATAAGAAAGTTTACTGTCTTCCAGAAGTAACCTCTTTACCTTGTAGGCTTATATAATGCATTTTGACAATTTAATTGCTTGCTTATTTTCTTGAGCTATACACATGGTTTGATTGAAATGGAATAATTGCTGAAGATCAAGTGTAATGGTAGCTCTATTTGCTAGCAGAAAATTTGTTTTTCCCAGAGCAAGATTCAGAGATTCACAGATCAGAAGTTCCCCATGCTGTTATTTCTTGGCTAGGAAACTCTGAAGACTTCTGTCTAGTTTCCTAGGTCATCAGTCATAGGCAGGTAGGTTGAATTTAGGCTGCATGAACGTGGACATATTTTCCTATGTTCTGTCCAAATTCAGACTGATGCCTTGTTGTGTGACAACTGAGAACCTCCACAAAATAAAAACTAATTCCTTGGCAGGCAAGGAGTGCTCACATATACAGCCTAGAAGCTTCTGCTGATTCACTTACTGGAGCAGCTTTTCCTTTTCTAGCCTTCTGTGCTGCAGGCATTGCTGCTGCTGTACGTTCCCTGCTATGAACTCTGCTATATGATTTCAGGACATTCTTAAAACACTTTCAGTTTTCTCAGTTGCAGCCAAGAGAAGGGAAATAGCTGTCTGCCCTGATACGTCTCTACAGCGTGTCCTTCTGTACTTTGTGTGAAGAGGTGGGCATCAGACATATCATTAGGTTTCTTGTCATCTTTTTTACCATTCCTGCTCTGTTCCACTATTTACTGTCATCATATGTTGCCGTACCAGTAAGATCAGTAACATAAATCTGTTAAGGATATGAAACGGTTTCTGCTCTTTGTTCTGCCAGGGAAAAAAAAGAATCTTCAACAAAACTGCAAAGCTATACTTCAGTACAGCTTGCAGTCGTGTAGATGTGGCAGTAGATGTTACAACGATAGTGTATTTATCTATATATAGCTCAAAGCATTGGCAAATGAACTGCTTAACAGGGATGGAACTACATCTTTTGAAGGCATAGGCCTTTTTGTCGAGGGCAGTGGGTCTTCCTACTCTTTTTTCTCACTTTGCATTCAGTAGAACTGGGTCTGATATAATTTGGTGTAGTGTAAATCAGAGGAGATCCACGAAATTTGATGCAACTTCTGCAGCAGTGTAAGGTTATGACTGGACTCGTTCACCAGGAGAGTCACTTCCTTTTGGATTTGTTGATTCACAGTTCTTTTCAGTTTGGTGTTTGGGGTACATTTGATTTTAGTCTGTCTTTTTTCTTTACATACATTACATACTACTTGCCCTTTTCTGTTACTTGTCCTTTTCAGCATTCTTCTTTTCTCTTTCTCAATAGCATCCTTTAAATCGAAGTGGACTGGGTGGTTTTTTGCAAGACTATATTTTTTTAAACACCAGATTACTGTAGTCAAATTCAAGTAAGTGACTTCAATAGAGACTTCACTGAGTGGAACATAAATACAACAATGTATAAATACAAGCAAGCATTTTTAAATGATCTATTTATCTTTTTTGGCCTAAAACTCTCTGACGCTATAAAAAGAAGGATGTGGGAAAACATCTTACAAAAAGTGATCTTTTTTTTTTTTTCTTTCCATTACTTGTTTTTTGGTTGTTTGGGGTTTTTTTCCGGAGAATTACATTAGTAATTCATAACTGCAAATTAAAGGAAATCTGATTTAAAAAGGAAACACAATACAAAACCTTGGGAGACACGTTTGCTCAGCTGAAAAGTAGTGAATAACAGTAGTGTAATTAGGGTCAAAGGAGTCTTGGGAAAATAAAAAAAAAAAAAAAAGACAAAAAAAGACCTCAGAGCTATTTTAAAATCTTAGGTCATGAGTTAGGTCATGAGCTTCTTGGTATTTGGAGTGGTATCTGAGTAGACCCTTGGATTATAGATCAGGGCAGGTGCATAAGACTGTACTATAAATACTTTTACCCTTAAGGAGTTCACGAATTTCTTGAATGACAAACCAGACAGAAACATATTAGTTCTGAAGAAGAAAATTATTAAAATCATTTTAGCAGAATTGAAAGCTTTGTTTTCCAACAAGTCATCCCATAGTTCTTAATTATAAAAGCTAAAATGCTCTTCACTGTTACCTTAGAAATATGGAAAACCTTTTACAGAGTCACAGCATGTATTTATTAAGCACAACTGGCATGTTCAGGGGTATTTCTGTACTCATTTGCTGCCTACTGAGCTGTCAGAGAACTGATGGTCAGGATTCCTACCTTCTATTTTAGGGACTTCTCTTGCCTTACGGCTGGAGTGTATATGACCAGTTCCCTCTGTGGAAGTTTTGCCATTTATACACTTCTCTCAGAAACACTGTCCCTTAGCTCCCTTAGTGCAAAGCTCTCAGAGATCCTTACAGGATAAAATATGCAAACTGTAGTGGTAAAACCTGCCTAATTTCATCAGTATCTATTGTTTTATTTGTTTTCCAGGGGAATACAGATGTTTTCAATTTCCTATTTTTTGATGATATGCCACACTCACGTTGCTTCTCCTTTTGTCCAGAATGAACCTTGTAGTTTTACAAGGGCTACAGAGCTCTCGGAGACCTTTGAGAAATTAGTTTGTATTCTATTTCTATTTGTCCCCCTATGAGGGAACGTTCCACTTTTCAAATGACACATACAGGCCTATGAGTTCACTCTGACTGACCTAATTTGAATCCTTAATCATCTTTTAAGAAGCACGTTTTCACAGAACTGGCAGAACCAGTTGCAGTATAAAGTTAGGTGTCATTTCCTGCATATTCCTTTAAAAAAAAAAAAAAAAGAAAAAAAGAGAGCAGATGATATTCACCTACCCTTTTTTTCTGATACCAGAATCAACAGTGTGGACTACCTTTGACCAGCCCAATCCATGCACAAAAAGCAGGACCTTCTCAAGGCAAATTTCTGCCTATGTCAAGGGATATGTGACACGACAGAAACGTCATGACATACAGAAGGGGTTCCCCCCTTGCTCTGGGAAACACCACCATGTTGTCAGTAAGCCTGAAGTGTAACATCACCTCCTCATAGGAGGAATAGTGAATTTCAAAAATAGTATATCCTTCTCTGGTTCTTTGTGTTGGCTGTCTTGGTTTTCCAAAGAGCCTGATTAAATTAACAGAATTCAAAATGCGTGCAGTAGGTACTCCCCGGAAGCAAGTAAAACTGCTGCTAGAGAGTTCCTGCACCATTTGTCAATGAGAAAGATGAGATAGCCGCTGTGGTGAAAAAGAAAAAAAGGTAACAGGAACATTACAGCACTGTTATTATGGCAGAAAAGCAAAGTTTGTGCTGCCTTCTTTTTCAGCATGCAAAAATAATTTGTATACAGTCTTTCTTCACATATCAATTAAAGAGGGAGAGGCTATACAAGCTATTTGATTTCCAAGCCTATCTTTCTTAGCCAGCTGGAACAGAAATTTCCAAGCAATTGAAATTGTTAATGAAAGGTATAGCAAGCATGTTTACACACGTCTGTACTTTTCATATTCTCTCTACAAGGGAGAGCAAATTAAATCACCATCAGCCAGTTCTGCTCCATTAATACAGGATCATCTTGATATAAACAAATTGGACATTTATCAATTGGACATTGTCATGTAAGTGGAACCTCAAGATTTTGTTTTTCTGTGGTGGTGATAGCATCCTCCAGGTATTTTTTTAAAAAAATTTTGAGTTCCTTTCCTTTTCCCCATATCTCATACTTTCTCACGTATCCCAGAGGCTCCCATGTCATGACTAACATTCTTTTAGAAAAATGGAGCAGCACAAGAATTCTTTAAGAACCTATCAGCACCACTCCCAAATTAGCCAGACAGGATACTGTTTATTTAATTTCGCAAGACATTTGCTTTCCCCAAAGCCAGAAGAGCTACCTCAGTGAATTCCCAGCCATCATACTCTACAATTTTTAAGGATTTTTTTGTGGCAGAGGAGTAAGTTCACCTAAACTAGGAACAAAATACACTGATAAATTTCATAATACAGTCAGGTTGTTGAATAATATGTAACTAGGTGTCTTTTAAATATTCACTATACTTACCTCAGAAGGGCCCTAATCTGTTCTAATTGGCTATATTGTAAAAGCAAGATAAGTGCAAAGAGAAAAACTACACTTTAGAGTTGGCTAGGACTAAATCTGCAGACTTTTTCAATACTTTGTTTTGTGGTGGTTTTAAACATTCTGTGGCAGTGCAATGCTGTTTATATTTTGATGGGTTTACATAGTGTTTTATTGGAATGGTTAGGTAGGGATGAATGAACAATATTGTCTGTATAGAAAAGATAATTTCACTCTCTAGAAACATTTTACTTCATATTTTTTACTAGCATTACTATTATTTTACTATTCTTGTCATGGGAGTTTGGTTATTAAACCATTGTGGTGAGAAAGGAATGCAGTGAGAAATCATCTTTTCTTTCAGTAGGCATAAGGAAAGCTTCTACTTTGCCGGTGGTCCTCCATGCTGTCTAGTAGCAATGCCCATGCATCCCTGCACCCAGCTGCGAGGCTCTGAACTCTGCGTAGTCCACAGCTGAATTCAGTGTGGCCTTTCTCAGGAGCAGGGGAAGATGACTGTTGGTCTGAACCCTTATCGGGGGGCTTTGCTATCTTGAGAAGCTTCATGGTGCAGCTTGTTTAAGCTCTGCAGGAGCTGGCTTCTAAGGCCTGCTTTGCAAATCCAGCCCTCTCTGCCCTGGCAAGGACAGCAGGCCAGAAGCCGTAGGACATTCCCTCCTGCTGCAAAGTAACATCAGTTCAGACAATCCAGTGACAGCACCAGGGAGGAATTTTCTGCTGCAAGGACTGAGCGCAGACAAAGAGGCTGCTTAATTTTCTCTTTGTGCAACCCAAATCCTGTGGGGCTAGTGCACGTCCGTGTACTTTCTGCGCTGCACAAGGGAGCGTGCGTCGTGGGGACAGAGCGTGTTGTGTCTTGCTCATTGTGCTGATGAGCCTGTGAGAGACCCGCCAGAAGCAAAAATAGGTCTCCACTTAATTATATGTTATTTTGTTAATTGTCTCTCTCTCTGCTGCCTGTCTCTTGCTGGTGTTGTGGCTGAGGGTGCAAGCCAACTCTCCAGCCAGTTTCTCTGTCCCAGCTTCTGGGCTCCATCCCTCGCAGCTCTGCCTACCCCAGGAGGGCCCAGCCGACCCGCCACTGTCCCAGGTGAGGGGCGTTGTGACTCCTCTGCCTTTTTTCATTAATTCAGTGTTTGCGGCCCTTGCTCCTCTCCCTGCAGAGGCACAAGTCCCAGCGAGGTACAGCAGAGGAGGGGGTTAGACCTGGGAACCAGTGGCTGCCGCTGGTAGCACTGCTCTGGCCCGGCGAGGAGCAGAGAGCCCTCCAAGTGTCCCCGATGGTCCCCTGCCCCGGGGGTCCGGGTGGCACCTCATCCCCTTCCCCACGGCTGTGGGTCCCGGCGGAAGCCCAGCCCTGCCCGCCCGGCTACGGCCTCTCCGCCAAGTCTGGTCTTGGTGCTCAGCGCTGTACGGGCCGGGCGGGCACTCCGCCGCCCGCACTTGCTGCAGGCAGGCTGCTCGGTAGAGATGCCCCCTCCTCCTTCTCCCCTGCCTCTGGCTGCCGGGGGGAAGGTCTTAAAACGCATTCATTCCCTACGTGCATGAAGTTAACCCCTTACTGCCCCGCCAGCCGTCCGCAGCCCCGCGTGTTCCCCCCGCCTATTGCGGTCGTGGAGGTCCGCTACCCTCCTGCTTTAAAACAGATGGATTTCCACGGGTGGGGACGGCTCCAGCACAGGGCTGGTGTCACCCCGACCCTCGCCCGCCCCGAGCAGCCTGCGCCCCTGTCTCCTCCGCTCCCTGGGCTTCGGTTTGCTGCTTTTTTCTTTTTTTGTCTCCTCCGCTCCCTGGGCTCCGGTTTGCTGCTTTTTTCTTTTTTTGTCTCCTCCCAGGAGTAGCAGCGAAACGTCCCGTCCAGCCTATTTGGACATGGGAACAAATTGCTCCCCCGCCTTACCTCGCCCATGGCATCCCATATATAGTCATATCTACGGTCAAATGGCAGGCGGCAGCGAATGGGAGCGCTGAGCCTCCGAAAAAAGCCGAGTGAGAGAGGGAAAGGGGTAGGGACGAACGGGGGAGAGAGGGAGGGAGGAAAAAAAAAAAAAAAAAAAAAAGCCCTTTCCAAAAAAGTATTGGATGTCTTGAGGAATGCAGTCAGCCCCCTGGGAAAGTACATATCTGTGAGGCGCTCCCTGCCCACCGCTTGCACTCCGCCGGCGCCCCGTCCCGCACCCGTCGGCCCCGCCGCCCGGCAGCTCCGCGCCGCTCCGCGCCGCTCCCTCGGGGGCCGCGGCTGGGTCTCGGCCTCGGGGGCTGTCCCGCAGCTTTGTAAGTTTTGCTTTCGGGTGCAGTTCGCGCAGGGACGCGCCCTAGCCCACCGCCGCCATGGATGCCATCAAGAAGAAGATGCAGATGCTGAAGCTGGACAAGGAGAACGCCTTGGACAGAGCCGAGCAAGCCGAGGCGGACAAGAAGGCAGCGGAGGAGAGAAGCAAGCAGGTCTGCACCGAGGGCCCGGCGCCGCCAGCGCCGGGGCGCAAGTCTTTCCAGACGACTCCTCTCTCTCTCTTTTCTTTTTTTTTCCTCCCAATGTACCTTGTTGTATTCCCACCACCCCGCAGAACTGGTTGAACTTTTCCTAAGGGTGAGCTTCACGCTGGAGGTTGCCGGGGGCCCAGCAGGAGGTCGTTCCCTCCGCCTCCAGCACCCCAAGCTGGGGAGCGGAGCCCTGGGACGGCCGCATGGCCTCCGTGCCTTTGTCATCAGGGCACGGCTGGGAGAGGCTGCCTCGAGCACCTGGTTAGCAATGGACAGACGTGCTGAGATTTGGCAAAGGACACTTAAAGCTGTGTTCGTCCTGTCCAGCACCATCCAGCGGACTTGTCCTATTCCAGCTGTGCCTCCCCTCCCTTTCCAGATGCGTGTCCCATTTTCCTGGCCTTCTCCAACTCCCCTCCTTTACACCTGGGGCTTTATTCTTTCGGGGGAGGGGAGCACATTGTTGCACATTTCTGGGAGATTCTGAGGGAGGAGGGGAGAGGGATTTAAAATACATTTCCCACTTTTCTAAGCCCAGGAGAAACATATTTGTGCATTGTATTTCCTCTTGTGCACCTAGTTAGAGGATGACATTGTGCAATTGGAAAAGCAATTGCATGTGACGGAGGATGCAAGGGACCAAGTGCTGGAAGAGCTACACAAGTCTGAGGATAGCCTCCTCTCCGCAGAGGAGAATGCTGCCAAGGTATCGTGCCCTTGCCACAAGCAAAGAGAATCTAACTGTCTCTCCTTCTCTCTCTCCCTGTCCGTCTGTCCTTTTCTGTCTCTTCTGCACTCGCACTTCTCCCTTTGCACGATCACGTTGCCTGCTGCACCTTTTCCTGCCCGCCCTCCCCTCTCCACCACTTTCCACCCGTATCACAGCTGGAGGACGAGCTGGTGGCTCTACAAAAGAAGCTGAAGGGCACTGAGGATGAGCTGGACAAATACTCCGAGTCCCTTAAAGATGCACAGGAAAAGTTGGAACTGGCTGACAAAAAGGCCACAGATGTAAGTTACCCCCATCCCTTTCACCACCACCCTGGTACAGAAACCACACGCTCCCTCTGCGCAGGACAGCCAGGACTTCTACCAAGCAGTGCTCCAAAGCTTTGCTGAGGGCAGGGTCCAGGCAGCTCCTGGGCAGGGAGGTGGGAAACACAGCACTGCCTCCTTGCATGAGGTTTGCACACTGTCAGAGGCATTTGATTTGGTTTCTGCTCACTTGACACGTGCTTTTTATGTGTACTTGCGGCTCTAGGTGTGAAAGTAAAGAAAGAGTGGATTGGATTGTCCATTCGGGTGATGGGGAAAACTGCTCAGGCTGGAACAAGACTATCTTGATAGCGAGGCAGAATCAGAGAGTTAATAGCAAGTAGATCATGGAGAGGGAGATCCAGAAGAGCAAGGGCTGCTAGTTCTGTCTTCAAGAGAGCCGTTCCTAGGCACTCATGCATTACAACTGCTGCTAGATACTAGTTCAGCTCACTCACTGGTCCCTGAGGTAAAACGTCCTCTCCCAGGTGTTGGGTTTTTTTTCCTGGAAATCACTGTAACTGTTTCACTTGTCAAAGAAAAGTTCTGTCTTGGCATGAGAGAAAATTGTCTGGAAGATGATACTTGCTAGGTTTGCAGTTCAGAGGACAGGGACCCTGGGAGCAAGCCGGGAGATATATATAGCTCAGCACTTTATATGGTAATAATGCAAGAGCTTGTGCCTCTCCTAGGCCCTCATCCCACCCACCTGTCTGCCCCTGAAATGCATTTAATGTATTGCATGCACGGAACCATGTGAGTTTACTGTCTCTCAGTTAAGGTCCAGGTCTCTGTGGCTGCTGCTCTACAATCCAGTTCTCTCTGAGTATATCTTGGGCCTGAATTACAGGATTAGGTGAAACCACAGTATTTCCAAAGTGGTAACTGGCCTTTTCCTATAACTCAGCTTTAAAAAGCAACCTCAAGCCATAAAAAGAGGAGTTACCACAGATGAAGCAAGCAAAGTATTTCAGGGGTAGGAAGGATACCTTTAGAAGGGGAAATGTTATAAAAACCAACTTTGCAGGAAAGAAAAAATGCTTTTATCTCATTTTGCTTCTAAAATGAACAAAGGATGAAAAAGGTTTAACTTCAGTATGGCAATTAAGTTGTATAGCTTTGAAAGAGAACTCAAGAACTTAACAAACATGAATAGGAGAGAGGGGTTTTGTGTATAATGTGGATCAGATGTCTGTTGTCTTCTGCGTAGGGCTGTGTGGATGAGAGGCAGCTTCCTAGCAGGACGTTTATTTGAGCTGTTCAAAGGAACCGCATATAGATCCAGGGGAGATATTCCTTATAAGGAAAAGTATGCAGACTATTTGGAAATAGCTCGCCTAGGATGAAGGCAGGAGAAATGCTACTAGATTCCCTTTTTGAAAAGAATGATCTTCCCAGCCAATCCCAATGCCATTTTCCTTTGCTGGAAAACACTGTTTGGAAGCTAGTTGTATTTGCAGTCACCCCTCAGGTGGGGGGTAGGCAAGTGCCTGGCTTGTTTTTATCAAGGTAAATGCAGTATTTAATGGTGTGCATGGAATATATCTGATGTTTTAAGGACGTTTCTATTTTTGGCAATGTGGAGTATCTTTGGGGCATTGCAGTTGACCCAGTATTTGCCCTACGAGTGTGGATAGTCCCAAGCCTTAGGAACAGGACAGGGGCAGGAGATGGAGCGCCGGCTACTGTGGTGGGTGAACACGGGGGGACGAGGAAACCTCACCTCGCCGGTATCGCTCACCTCCCAAAAGCCGGGCTGAGCCCCAGAGCCACTTCACTGGGGAGGGGGCAGCAGCGGGTCGCTCGGTGTCGCTTTATAACGCTGGTTACGGGACGGTTTAGGGGGGGAAAGGCGGGTCCCGGCCCCGGGGCGGCCCGTGTGCGCTGCGCCGCCAGGGGGCGCTGCCGCCCCGCGCGCCCACCTGGCCGCGGCCGCCGCCCCCCGGCCTCCGCTGCCCGGCCCGGCCCCGCCGCAGAGCCCTCTCCCGGCCGCGACCGGCCTCTCCCCGCGGCCTGCCAGCCTGCCCGCCCCGGCGGTGCGCCCCGCCGCTCCCAGCTCGGTGCCGGCAGCCCCGCCCCGGTGCGCGGTGCCTCGCGGCGCGGGGGGGACTTCCGGGGCTGGTGCGGGCGGAGGGAGGCGGCGCAGGCCGGTGGAGACGCGGGTATGGCGGCGATGAGCTCGCTGGAGGCCGTGCGGAGGAAGATCCGGAGCCTGCAGGAGCAGGCGGACGCCGCCGAGGAGCGGGCGGGCCGGCTGCAGCGGGAGGTGGACCAGGAGCGGGCTCTGCGGGAGGAGGTAGGGCCGCTCGCCCGGCCCGGCCCGGTTCGGTTCGAGGGCCGCGGCCCGGTGGGAGCGGGCGGGGTCGCCGGGCCTGTGTGCCGGAGTGCGGCTGACCCTCGGCGCTCCCCGGCCGCCCGTGGGGCGGCTGCTCCCTTGGTCGCCGCCTCCGACAAAATGGTTACCTGCCGGCCGCGGCGGCCCCCTCCCCGCGTTGCGGGCGGAGGCCGCCGCTCCCGGCGGGCAGGCCCGGGCCGCAGGTGAAGAGTGGGTCGCTGCGGTCTGCGGTGCCGCGCTCCGGCTCGGCAGCCTCGGCGGGGCGGGGGGCAGACGGAGCTGCCTTGCGTAAGTAAACTGCTCTCGGTCTGCTGTGCAACAGCAAGACGCTGAGCTGGAGTTAGGTTCAACTTAGGCGAGATGTTTGAGACTGGGTGCTTCGTATTTAGGTTCTGAGCAAGATTTTATGACCCCCCCCCCCCCGCCAAATACCAGTTGTCTGCTTATCCCATCCAAATGAGTTCAACTGTGGGAAGTCATCTTGACAACTGTTGAGAGGTTATGTACTTGGGACTGAACCTGAGATGGCCACATCCGAGTACTTACGCACACTGAAAACACCACAGCAATATGATCATATGGCCCCTGTTGCTATACACCTATAGTATGTTTAGCTTCTCAAAACCCCTAGCTAAGATGGGAAAGGAATGGGTAGGTATGGTTTTAGGCAGAGACAGGATCAGGTGTGAGCAGCACAGACTGACGTAGGAGAGAGATGTAGTTGTGAGTGGCAGTTACAGCAAAAAACTGTTAGGTCTATTGTTTGCCTTGCCACTGACCTTGGGGAATTCTAGCAGATGTAACTTAATGTTTCCTGCTATAAAGCGTACAGTGTTCTTCGCGGTGGTTTTAGCGTCTTCAGTGGTTGGGTAAAAGTGAAGTAAAAGGACAAATTTCTTTTTCATGTAGTTTATTACAATAGAAAAAATGGTGATTATTGGATTTCCTTATAATATGGGGCTTTCTGTACGTTCTGGGCAGCAAGTTCAAAGGAAGAGCCTTCTGATTACTTGCAGGTGATCTTCCCAAGGGGGAAAATATGGCTCCTCAAGCTTGTGTAACTACTGCATTCTTGCAGATAGCTTCACATATCCATTTTTTTTCAGCGAGGGATCATGTCACAGTCATTAATTTGTTTCATAAGGGTTTCTGTCTTTAAAAAAATCTGTACTCATTTTCTAAGCTTTGTGGAGTAAAGGATACTGATTTTCCTACTTTCAGTAACATGTATTGTTCTAAACAACATATTAAGGGGTTCCCATTAAAATGGGAAGCTTTGCTATTACTTTTTGTGGCAGAAGAAATAGCACTGGAGGAGTGATTACAGTTTGCTGGTAAAGTCTTCCCATTAGAGCACATTGCTATAAGGCTTAGGATTCTAAAGGTTAATGTTTGTCTCTTCCTTGGAGTTGGTTTATGCGGATGATGTGGAATTCTGCAGAGTACATTATATGGTATTTAAGTTTTTGTTTGGAGGGATCAGTGCTGGGGTGAATAAAGGTAGAAAACTGAACTCGCAGGCACATGTAGAGCTGTACCTCTTCTATAATGCTAGTTATGTGTGGGTTTCTTTTATTGTCGCAGCTGTATTTCTGCATGCTTGAGGAGAGAGGCTTTGAGAACATTGCAGCAAGCTAGCTGAGGTGTGAATCTGACCCTTCCCTTAGTGTAGTGCCTTACACGTATAGCATGTGACCAGCTGGGGTTGTTCTGGGTTGTTTTTTTTTCTTCCTGTGCAAGGTACAGATGCGCAAACAATCAAAAAGCTAAAGCTGTGGCCAAAACATATCACAGCTTACAGCTTTTGGTGTTAAACCAGATTGTTAAAAGTTTCAAGGCTGTGTCTGCAGCCATTGCCTTAAAAAAGAATCTCTTTGGTTTGAGTGCATGCATCTCAGGGGGGCTGTCGGTAGTCACAGTTTTAGAATGCATTTTTCTTCCTTCTTCTGGAAAACAGAATCTCTCTTACAACAGTAATAATTAACACCCAATGGTAACTTAGCCATGTCATCGCTCATTGCAAAAATATGTGGTGTATAAGTGCTATGGCAAAAAGGCAGAAGGTTATGTTTGTCTGTTAGCTGTGGGAGTGCCCCTTAATGTCACTGGGGTTTTTTCCTTCCTTACCATATAAGGAGAGAAGTCCTGCTCCGCAGAAGAATAACTTGGGCCATATAAGGCTGGTTGGTAAACCCTGATTGAGTTACTGCAGCAGGAAGTAAAAATTTGAACTTCAGTCACCCTGTGTTTTCTAAGCATATTGTATGCTCTTATCACGATGAGGAGTCTTGACATGATAATAATTAACTTGTAACATTACAGATTTCTCAAGAGTAACATTTATTAAAAGTTGTTTTCTTTCTCACTGTTTAAAGCCAGAAGTTTGAAAATACAGCTTTGGCGTACTGTTGCTTGATTACATATCTTTTTATTTGGGTTAATGTGGATCTCTAAGGATGAAGTCTCTTCTACTCCTGGTTCTACATGTTCACTGCCAGTGCTTATTAATGTTCAAATATATATTTGCTTCCCTCTTTAGGTGTTATTTCCAATCATTCTAGTGGGGCAATGTTACTGTTATGTCAAAGGTTGTTTTACTTGCCTGGTGTGCAAATTATTCTTACTTATGTTACGTACGTCAAAATTTTAGCTGTGGCCAACTGTATCCAGATGCCTCTGTTTAGTAAAAGCAACAAATAACAGTTCCTTAAATTTTTAATTAAAGAAAAAGGACCAAACTGATACTTTTGGTATCTACTTTTGATAGAGGGTTAGTTCCCCCCCTCCCCTGCAACTAGACACCATAGGAAATGCACATATATATAGCAAGATCATTTTCAGTACTAATTAAGAGTATCTGTTGCTCTTGGAAGTAATTAACTTCTCAGGATAATGACCTTTCTATATATATTTTGCGCTTAATATCCTTTTGAATGAAATTAAATTTAATAATGAGGTTACTATGAGAAAGCTGTTGTGGAACTTAACCTGCAACTTAAGCAAGTGTAGGTTTGAGAAAGTCAGAAGTAAAAGCTTGTAATGATAAGAGGCAGATGAGTTGCAAGTGTTATACAGAAGATTAAGTGAACAGGTAATGCAAGAGAGGCAAATCTGAGGGAAGTTTGAGGATAGCAGTATGGGGGGGGGGGGGGAAATAGATATTTTTAAGCGATTGTTGCCTGTACCGGGGCCCTTCCAGTATGTAGCCTCTGCTGGTGCCTTCTTTGTCAGCTTTTGCATAGCTTGCCTGTAAACAAAACTTGTAGGTATTCGGGCATTTCTTAAATGTTCTCATGCTCTCTCTGTGTCAGCTGTCTCATTGCAAATGCTGATCTAGGTGTATTTTTGCATGTTTATGCTGAACCCTTCTTATGGAACTCAAGGAAACATTGGGACAATTCTTATCAAAATGTGTCAAAAGGTTGTAAATAAAGGATTTGGGATATCATAGAAGAATTGGGTAATTAATTTGTGTTGATTTGATAAAAAAGGAGTGGGAGACTATAATTGATTCATGTCTGCAAATACAATAACAGAAAATATTTGGAGAACGATGCATAATTCTTCCAGTGCAGTTCTTTCTAGTACAAATTGTACAGTCCTTAATGTGCTTCATTTAAAGGAAGCATTAATCACTTTTTCCTCCGTTAAGCAATAACCTTACAATTCAATGAGGGCATGTGCATCTCTCTGCATGGTCATTTTAGTGGATGAAGTCAGAAATTACTGAAGTGCTGTTAGATGGCACTAGCAGGTACGTGGGATAGTCTTTTACAAGAGGTGGTGTGCCTTATTATGAATTAATTTCTGTTCTTATTGTGCTTAGGCTGAGAGCGAAGTAGCTTCTCTGAACAGACGCATCCAGCTGGTTGAGGAAGAGTTGGATCGGGCTCAGGAGCGCTTGGCTACTGCCCTGCAGAAGCTGGAGGAGGCTGAGAAGGCTGCAGATGAGAGTGAAAGGTGGGTGGGGCCATTCTTGAACGGATCGTTACCCTTATGACAAAGATGGTAATTGCCAGGGTGTGGGTTAGGGAAATAAATTAAACCACTCCTATGTCTCTGAACATGTGTAATCCACTCTTCCTTTGCCTTCATGGACTTTGGTTACAGCTTGTCTGTAGGGATGTCCAAAATGTGTAGGCTTGAATTCTTTTTTGTGTCTCAGTTGCAAAGATAAGATTTAAGTGGGGTAGGGCTTTTGATGTATCACGCCACATCCTGGGAAAACTACTTGGCCCAGCCCAGACTTCTCTATTTGGACGACAACTTTTTGAGGGTGATGTGTACTCTTGTGCCGTTGGGTGATTTTTGATTTCAATGTGGGTAGAAAATCTCACCTGGAGAATAGCAAAGTGCTGGAAGAGGCTTTGGTTCTCCTGTTGGGGAGATTGATGTGTGGAGGTGAGCAAAGGAGAGCGAGCATGCCAGTTCCTTCAGATTTAGGCTAGCATTTCCAGAAGTATTTAATGTAAGTTAGGAACTCAAGATTTGTGGCTTTGGAAGATCTTCTCTTTTACTTCTACAAATTGTATTTTATATCTGTGATAGTAACTTTTATTGGGAAAGAATCCTACATGTTCTGCATGTGTATTTCTACCTTACTAATGATGTGGCCTGTTGAAAAGAAAAGCACCTGAGACTCAGTTCATTGTGAAATAGTTGAATCTGGGTCAAACATGCAATACGCAATGTTTTCTGTTATGAAGGAGTTAAATTTTGCTTATGCAGAGCACAGAGGGCTTCAGTGCTCTAGGGCTCTGACCGGGCAAAACTCACAGGAATCTGTTTGGCCCGTAAACATAATGCCTGTCAGTCCTGTAGGGGTACTAACTTGCTGTTTCACGATGAGTGTAAAAGCACAGATGTCTTTAGTCATCTTATTACGTCTTTAGAAGCAAGACCCTTTATTTAGCTTTCTGTAAGATCAATTTTCCTTCAATTTAAAATGAAAAAGAATAGTGTAGCTGAACTGTGGTAAGAGCTAAACAAATTAGATTTTGTTTCTTCCTAAGATGTGCTTCTTTCCTTTGAACTTCTGAAGTGTGAATGCACAGGACTAGATCTGCGGTATGAAGAATCGAGTATCTGACATACTTTGTTCACCTTAATACGCCTCTCTGAAAGTTGCACTCCAGTAGTAGTAGAGCTGGAGATAAACTGGCAAGCCCTGAACCTTGAGGTTCCTGTTTTTCATGTCTTTCAGAGGAATGAAGGTCATTGAAAATAGAGCCCAGAAGGATGAAGAGAAGATGGAAATCCAAGAGATCCAGCTTAAAGAGGCTAAGCACATTGCTGAAGAGGCTGACCGCAAGTATGAAGAGGTCAGTTATTGAGTGCAGGTCATCTCTTTCTAAAGCCCTTTAGGCTGCACCTGTAGTTCTTTTTGTTTTTTTCCCTTTGCCTTTTAAGTTCGAAATATCACATACGCCACTCTTCACAGCTGTGGAAGGAAAAATGGGCACCCAGATACCTCAGAGGACAAGGTGGCAAGAGATCCGTGCTCAGATCTTTGCATTAAAACAGTTGAGAGTATTCCCTGGTCTCTTAGGGAGAAAAATATTTTTCAGTTGCCTTTTGGTCAATGAAAGAGAAGTCTTGAAAAATGTCAGATAACAAAGACTCAAATGAATAACGAAGATGTCACATAATCACAACTCGCGTCTCCAAAAAATGGAGAGAGGCCCAGCTCCCTGCTTTGTACGTTACAGAACGGGCAGCATGTGCTACAACAACATAATGTCCCTGATTGTCCTTTGCCTTTTCTTGTAGGTGGCTCGCAAGCTTGTGATCATTGAGAGTGACCTGGAGCGGGCTGAGGAACGTGCTGAACTGTCAGAAAGGTAAGTGTTGAGCTGCCCCGCGATGTGTGAGGTGCTACAAGACCACTGTAACAGCATGAAACATTGGCACTACACTGTGTGTTCAGCGCAAAGCTATGTTTTGCTCATGTACTCTAATGGTTGAAATAAATAGCGCCAAAATAAATGTGTTCATATGTGTGTGCGCGTGTGTGTTTTGTCACTGCATGCTGTACCTGCCCACTGATTTTGTGAATGGCTTTTGTGCATTTCATGTGTTCACTAACAGCCAAGTCCGACAGCTGGAAGAACAGTTAAGAATAATGGATCAGACCTTGAAAGCATTAATGGCTGCAGAGGATAAGGTACTGATACTAATAAACAGTTTTTAGGTTTAACTGCAACCCAAGTCTTTCAGCTTCCGTAGCTGGTTAGCTCACTCAGTAGTAACAACTAAGTCCTCACTACGCTCTTTACTCTCTTTGCATCTTGCTTTGGTGGTTTTCTTTGGTCTCTTTTTTTTGTTTATTTGTTCATTTTTACCTTTAAAACTGATCTCTTGTGCAGCCAAAAAGAAGCTGAACTGTCTCATGTGTAAAGGCTATGTCAATATTTTTGTGTAAGCCAAGGACTGTAGATAATTTCTGTGTCATCGTCGTCTTAATGTACACTTGAAATGGAATTTGGCATCATAAAGAGTTGCTTTCAATCTGTGATGGATTCAGCTGCTTTTGAGGCCGTTCTTTTGCTCTGTAATTTTTTTCATTTTTCTCTATCTTTCCTCCCTATTTTCTCCTGTTTCTTTTGCTTGACTGAATCTTCCATCCGCCCCTTTCCTGCCTTCCTTCCGAAATAACAGCAAATGTGCTGAGCTTGAAGAGGAGTTGAAAACTGTGACCAACAACCTGAAGTCGCTGGAGGCTCAGGCTGAGAAGGTAGGCTAGAGACTTATGTGAGAATGTGTCCCTTATGTTGTTATCTGGATTGGCCTGTGGGGTTTTCTCTATACGTTGATCCCTTTGTGGTATTTCAGCAAGGCCATTGTCAGTAGAAGCATTTGCACTTACTACTCGATTCGTATTTTGCTCTTATCGGAACCTGGCATTCCTTCTAGTTCCAAATAGGTCAGTAATATTTGACCACATGTTCTATGAAGTAGTCTGACAGGATTAAATATTATTTATAATGTCCCTCAAAATGGCACTTCTGTGCTAACAGAAGTTAGCATTTCTCTAAATGCCACTCCTCTTTAAAACCGTAGTACTAATTTCCACTCAAAGTTCCCACCATATAGCACTGGTATATAACTCAAGGGAGGTTTGTCTCTTGTAATAAACTGCATTAACACAGTCTGGCAAGTGGAATTAATTTAGTTATAGCCATATTAATTTCCTGTATACGGTTGATTTATTAGAAGAGGGTCTCGAATGTGGTATTTTTTTGTATATTTAGAATACCTGGTCTAATATCAGTGATCCTCCTTCTAATTACAGTACTCGCAGAAAGAAGACAAATATGAAGAGGAGATCAAAGTACTGACTGACAAACTGAAGGAGGTAAAATTAGAGCTGTTCTTTACAACAGATCTTCCAATGCAACTTTGATTCTTTTAATATAAATGCTACTTTGATGCTGTAAGGATGAACATGTCATTCTGGAGACAGTTTACTGTTAAATGTCTCTCCTAAAAATTAATATAGCCTTATTATTTGCCTCTTCCCATTGTACTTTTTCCTCATTTGAATTGTTGCTCTTCTATTCATAAATACTATGTGCGTGTTTCCTAAAGTAGTCTGTATTTGTCTCGACTTCAGGCTGAGACCCGTGCTGAGTTTGCTGAGAGGTCAGTAACCAAGCTGGAGAAGAGCATTGATGACCTAGAAGGTATGGGATTTTGTTTTTCTCACTTACTATAGAAATACAGACCTCTTATTCTCCTGGTGTGTTGGGGTTTTTTTCTAGTACACAATTCTACTCACCCAACTTGTCCTGCTTGTATAAATGGGTCTGCCTAAAGAGTAAAATAGGCAAAACGTTTTCCGATTGAAATGTATTGACAACTTAAGTGCGTCAGGTGAACAATGTTTTGCTCTTGCCTGTTCCTTTTTCTCTCATGCTCTCAAGACTCCTTTCATTTTTTCGCTTTTTATTCTTCTACTTGGAGGTATATAAATGTATAGGGTAAATTATTAGATGGTAAGTATTATTATTATCTTACTAAAAAGCTGATGAAGAGCTGTGTTATGTTTGTAATAATTAGGAATGTAGCAAGCTAAACCTAATTTATGACTGCGATAAGTCTGAGTCAAGGCAGGCGGTTTGTGACATAGACCAGTTGCTGTTTTTCAGTAAAGCTAATGGATTGTATGCGTAATCAGAAGGATAGCTTGTTGAACTTCAGAGAGTTTGTTTTAAGGTTTAGATAAATCTTTCAGAACTGCAGTAGAATAGTAGAATGTGCCTTCTTCCTCTGGAGATAATAGTTCAGTAGTGCTTTGTAATTAACAATTATGTGGAGTTTACAATTTACGTGCATTACACTAAGCCTAGGATTTTAAGAAGCTTGGTTGCTTGGCGTGGTAGGCTGACTTCTGCATAAAGGGTATGAAATATCTAGGTAGCTGCTGAAAATTTATGATCACTGACTCAGGAAGGAAACAGAAGAAAGATAAATGTTTAGAAGGAACAAAATTCTCTATAGGAGACAGTTTATGACATCACACAAACCAGAGAGGTTTTTAAAAAAAGCAAAAAAAAAAGTGGTAGGAAATAAATGGTAGCATCCTCCTCGAGCCCCATATTTGGATCTTTTCTCCCTATCTCCTGTGTGCCCTTCTAATGTGTGTTAAAACAAAAATCCAGGGCAGTGAATCATGGATTTTTCTTCCCTTATACACTTTCTCTCCTTCGTTTTCTTTATATCAGAGGTTGCCCCACTGGCAGTGCAGTTAATGAACTTGTCACATAAAACTATTCACTGTTGATTTTTTTTTTTTTTAATTCTTCTCTAATTTTGTAATATTTCTTTTGTTTTGTCTGTCGGAACACCTCTTTCTGTGCGCTCTTCCCCTTTCCTACGGCTTCTGGATGGTATCCCATGCCACCACCTTCACCTTCCATCCTGTGATCACGCTCCATTTCTTTGCACGCCTCTGCCTTCCCTTGGGGGACTGTTAGATGAGCTATATGCTCAGAAACTGAAGTACAAAGCCATCAGTGAGGAGCTGGACCACGCTCTCAACGATATGACTTCCATGTAAATGTCTTCCCAGCTTGTGCCTGCACCTGCTTCCCTGCCCTCATTTATTGCGCAGTTCCGGCCTTGTGAAATTATACTCCCTCTGTAGTGGGAGACGCATTCCTTTAGCGAGACTAGGTGTACAAAATACCATGAACAATTTCTTTACCGTGGCAGAGTGTGGGTGAGTGTTGTGCCTAGCCTGGTAAATACTCATGGTGATTTTGTAAGCTGCCTAATAAGCTTGTGTGTACTCTTTCATTCTGTATCTGCAACCCTTCTGTCTTGTGGTTGCCCTTTGTTTGTAGCTCTGCATTTATCCTTTCAGTTCACCTCTGTTCAAGCAGTGTCTACCAAACCCACCGTGTTCAGTTTACCAAAGGAAATTGCCTCAGTACTTGTTGCATTCAGAGTGTATTCTTCTGATGTCAGTTTTTTCTCTGGCAAAGTTCCTACAAAAGTATCAAAGAAGTTTAGATGTAGACGTATTGTCTATTACTGACAGTGGAAAGTGTTTATCTAAATTTCCTTAACTGCTCAGAAGACTTCAGCTGTTATCACTAAATTACAAGTGTGGAAATCGATTTAAAATATTTTGTAATTTAAACCCATAAAAGTGACAATTGAATTGTAGGTTGCTTCTGTGTATTTTGTGCAGGGTAGTAGTAAGTTAATTTGCATATACAAAAATATGGTAATATGTGTATTAGGGGGCAGGAAAGCAGGAGAGGGATCAATTGTAAGATGTGACTAGTCTGTGCAGTGTTTGATACAAACTGACTCTTCTTCCGTCAATCTAAAACTCTGAACAGAGGTCAACTATGCTAAATCCACCTTCCCATGCTCATACCTTTCACGTGCATGAACCGTGTGTGGTTGACGTGGGAAAGCAGAAGAGTTGTGGCTCTCAAGTGCTTGTGAGGTGCGATGTTTAGTCCCAGCATTTCTTTTAGGAAGCTAGCATGCTTTCAGCAAGGCATAGGCTTTGCTCATAGCGTGAAATGTATTTTGCATGCATCCATATTTTAAATGTTTTTTCTTTGTTTTTTTTCATCCCTATATCTGTTCATTACTTCCCTCCCTCTCTCACCCAACTTTTTAGGAGGGGTCTAGTGTTGTCTGCTTTGTATGCTTTGATTTTTTTTATTTATTTATTTTTTTTAATTCTCCACACACCCTCAAAATATGCTTTTGCTCAGTGGCTTATCAAGCAAATGGATTTCTTTTTTTCTCCTCTGTGTACAGAGATTACAGTATTTCTTCAGTTTGAGATATTTCTAAATGGAAAACAGACTTTAAAATGTACTCAACTGGTACATGATGACATTACTGTGGCATTCCAGTCCCAGCATGGTGTGGTGTTTCTCTAGTAGTTGTCTTGGCGTGCTGAGCTCTGCTGTGCTGTTGCTGCTTTTTTGGAAGTCTACTGCACCTTTTTTATTTCCTCCCCTGTCTCACTTTCTCTTTTCATGCAGATAATTTTCTTTGCTTCGCTTCTCCAAAGACATCTTCATCGGGTTGGATAAAACATCTTTCCAAGCTTTGGATGTTTCATGGGTTCATTGTCTTGTCTTCTAGCTTAGTTGACTCTCTTCCTCTAGCACCTGTCTCAGAACATGCTGTTTGTGCTGTGCTGTACAGAAACTCTACATCTCTCAATGTAAAATAAACATCCCAGCTGTATTCCTTTTGCTATTCCCTTGCCTTTTATTTATTTAAATAATTCTTTCAGTTATTAATAAAAATTGCTTTTTTTGCCATTAGGGATTTACTTTTTTTTTTGGTGTTTCCATTTTTTTCTGCAAACACTTTTGCCTGAATGTTGACAATGCAAAGCCAGTGATAGCAGTCTATGGGATGAGAATATCGCTCTTGGTATTTTGAGGTCATAACTGACCAGTTGTGATCTTAGTCTTTCTCAAAATCTGTTGCAGATAAAATGAGATAGATGTAATGGGAATTTTTTCAGTTGTTATTGTTAGGTTAAAATCTGCAAGGATACTACTTCCTTGGGGTCACTTGGTCGTGGGAGCATGGCTGAGAGAGCAGTTAATACCAGATTTTTCACTTTAAAGTCTGAAATTTTCTCCTAGCTTGATGCTGAAGACTTCCTGTCTTTATATAAATGCGTTCATTAATTTAGATATTTGAGACAGATTTAAAGGGGCAATATCAAAAAATTTAAATTTTTTTTTCACCCCAAAATAGAAATAATCTTTTAAATATCTTGTGAAAAAAGTTTTTCCCCTCTTTCACACCTCGATTACTCAGCAAAGATGTTGCTTGCTAGCTTTTTTTTTTTTTTTTAAACAATATACTTGTCTTGAGTGGCATGACAGGATTGGAAGTTCAGCAGGGAGGTTTCTGTAGCTTTCCACTCCTGTGCTTAACTCAGACTTAAGAGTTTGAATTGCAGACTCATGAGAAATGTTTCAGAACTGGAGTAGGAAAACTCTCATCGTTACACTAATAATGAAATGATTATGCTGTAAAGTGGAACATACAGATTTCAGGTTTGAAAGCCTGAACGTTGGCTTTCAGCTGATTTGGCAGTGCCTAAGTAAGGATGAAGCATCAAATACTGACACCTTGCTTTTCTGTACTGTTATTTGCAACTAGAGTTAATTGCATTATTTTAACTTCATTTTTTCGCAGTGAAAGAAGTTATTTTCCAGTTCACATTAAAGTGAATCAGTTTAAATTGGACTGATTTCTGATTGTGCCTGCCACTGTATATATTGCTAAAGTTCCTAAGTCACCACAGTTAAACAAACTCATCATAGTGTAGCTGTGTTTTAGTTTTTAGCTTATAGAATAATATAAATGTGGCTTTCTTGTTCAACTTCAAGATTATTCAGCAGTGCAGTCTGGGCTAGATACTCCCCCCTTCCCCCCCCAAAAAAAAAACCCCACACTGTTCCCAATAAGGCTTGCAAATGGATGCATCGTCTTCCTCCCTGCCATCCTCAGGTAAATTCATCTCATACCAGGTTTTTATCCCATGACACATGTCCTAATGTTACAGGCTATGGGGAGGAGGCCAAGTACAGGATATGTATCAGCAGTCACAGGGAGTCCAGATAATAAAGTTCAATAACTTACTACTCATCAATTGAGATACAGTAAGTGGGTTTATACACTCTGTGTACGACTGAAAAGTAAAATGTGTAGTGTGAAGGTTAACCAAATATAATGGGATGAGCATTTGTAAAAATAACTGATGCTAAGGTGGTTAACTTCACAAGGGTTATGGGGAACGTGATCAACCGTCACTTCTCAGCTGAGCCAGAGTAACTTATGCTACAGCAACTCGAACCCCTTAATCTATTTGGCGTTTGGGTGTTCTGGTTTATTGTGTCAGCAGTGTTGTTTTTCCCCTCAACTCCTTGCAATACTGTTGTTTCTTAGGAGAAGTAAAAAAGCAAAATCCAAGTAGGAACCTGATAATTTTTAACGGAGTAATCTTGAACATCAGTATTTAAATCTTCTCTCTTCGAAACATAATCAGCTCTCTGCACTGTAGGGTGAGGTATCGCTGGGCAGGGTACTGGAAATGGGCAATGCGATGCAGATTGAGCTCCCTGCTTGGCCTGAGGTGGCTGGCTGCAGAGCCAGCCCTTGGTTCTACCTCTGCGGTAAATTGCGACCTCGGCAGACTGCCTGTGGGCAATCAAGGGCTGACTGTGCACTCAGTAATCTCTTGCCATGCTTTACACGGGGGTTTTAGTCTCATTCTGGATGTTGAGAAATACTGTAAATCTCTGCCTTAATTAAAGAGAGGAGTTTTCTGTGATGAAGGTAAGCATCAAGTTCTTAGTTCAAATTATGTTGTCATGTTTGAATAACAACTAAATACACTTAGCCAAACAAAGTGAAATTTTAGTTACTCTGAGGTTTCAATGTTTTTTCCATGTATATGTGACGTTATCCTGATAAGGGAGACAAGACCCAGTTGTTACCAGTCCAGGGTCAGAGCTCTGAAACATGCCCTGGTTTTACTGAGCTGGCTGTTGGAGTTTGGGCTGGGGAGGAAGCTATGAGGAGCTGCCACTCACCACACGAGTATGTCCTACAGACCAGCTCACTGCACAGCTTTGTCATTGCTGTGTCCAGAGCCTGCAGGGGAAGAGGATTTCTGTGGAAGCTGTTAGGAAGCTTGTGGAAAAGAATCAGAAACAGTCATTTCCTGTAGGGAAATAAGCTGGGATCAAGAGGTCAGGAGTGCAGTTTGAATCTAGACTATTGAGAAGAATATGAACAATTTGAGGAAACAAGACAGTCAAAAACCATCATGGAATGTTCTTTCACTCTGCAGAACAAGTCTCGCTAAATACACTGTCATAACATAGCTGTGGCTGTCCTCTTTGACTGTGAATGTGAACCGTCCTCTCCGTTTGCTGTATTTGAGCAGCACAGGTTTTCATGCTTCCATTTCATTTTCACCGAAGGTTTGGATTTGTTTTCTTAGGAAGTGTAACTGGACAATTTGTCAAAGTGTGTTGATACCAGTGACAGAAGTATGCTTCCCTACCAAAAATACTGTTTCAGCTGTCAGGTTCCCCAGAAAAGGAGAACATTCTGAGTCAGACCTAGTGGTAGTTGGCTATCAGCATCTCTCTTGCCATTACTTACCCTGGCTGTGACACAGTTGCTTTCCCTCCACTGACAGTTGAGGTTCCACTGCATCTTAAATAGTTTACAAAGAAAAATGGCACTCATAAAACAAATCTTCCACACATTGTACATAAAGATTAAAGCGGGACTTGGTTCTTCTAGGAATACAGCTTCAGTTCTTCCATTTCTGTTCCCAATTACCTGTCTCACAGCTGTTCCCCGCAGCAGCAGTTTTAGCCAGTTCTTCATAGGTTACAATAGCTGTTCCTTGGAGTAGCTCCTTAATTACTAGAGTTCTAGAAACAAAGGTAAAATGTTTCTCTGTATGTTACTGAACTGTCTGTGGTGTGACCAGTTTCTTTATTAACTCTGGCTTAACTGTTTTCTCTGTCTAATCTGTCTTCATTCTGCCTCTTTTTTCCCTTCTAACCTGCTTGCTGCCTGTACAGACCAACTCTACCAGCAACTTGAGCAAAACAGTCGCCTAACTAATGAACTAAAGCTGGCATTGAATGAGGATTAAACTTTAGTGTGACTATAATGTTAACTTGTTTAAAAACTGCTTCTTCCAAATTTCCTTCAGAATGAATCAGTAAATGTAGAAATAAGCAAGAAACCTAGAAATTGATTTGCTTCAGGCTGTTGATTCTGTGGTAAATTAATGGGTGAAATTCCCAGTGTCTGTTGGAAAAATATGAAAATGCTTCTTCTGGATGAGGCTTTTCATTATCTGTATGCACACCTACTTTGGAGGAGCAGTAAGCTCTTTGGCTGTGCAATAGCTCCTTTCCACTTCAATAAACAGCTACAGCATTTAGCTAAAAAGTATCCTAAACGTAACAGCCTGCCTTGTAGAGAGACACTCAGTTTACCTGACATCATGAATTGGCCCTGAGATTTTTGCTAGAGCGTGGACAAGAGAAAAATGTTCACCAGGATTCACATCTCTGTATTTCAAAAGCAACATAAAGGATGCTTATAGCTGTTTTGTTATCTGGAGACTTTAATGCAATAATTTTGCATTACTATGAATTGGGCTTGTATTTGACTTTAAAAAAAAAATAAAAAAATTAAAAAACCAAAACAACTAGGAATGGGAGCTCCATCTGAAAATATCCGGTCAGTTTAAAGGTATGCTTGCATTAGTATGAAGTTACTATTACTGGATTCTGGTAGGATGCAGCTCTAGAATATTGTGCTCATTTATTGTATCAAATAAGTGTGTTAAATGACTGTCCTATAAAAGTGTGCATGCAACATAAAGCTACTAACTTCAATTATATTTATTTTCTAGAAGAAATAAATTTCTTAGAGGTCACCTCACTAAAGAAGATATTAATTTTGATTTTTTTTTTATCTTTGCAAGTTCTGAATTACATGAAACTTAAAGTATGGTTCTGCAAGGAACTTAATTATTTTCTTTATTGCCCTACTTTAAAAAAAAAAAAAAAAGCCATTCATCATCCCACATTCCTATAAGCAAAGAGCTTCCAGAACACGTAATAATTGTGTCTCTGTTGGCAGTGCATTTTCTTAACAAATGCAGCTGTAAACAGTTCTAAACTTGCATTACTTGCCATTTGTTTTATTAATTTGGAATTCTGTCCAGTTGTGTTGTCTGGGGACATCAGTATTTATGAGCATGCACATTTCTTAACTTTCTAAACCCTCCAATAGAGATGATGCTTGCATGCCTTCATGTTCTGAGAATCAGTGCCTCCAAAGAACTGCTATTCATGTTTTAATTTTCTAATTCCACAACAGAGAAAGTGGCGCATGCTAAAGAAGAAAACCTTAGTATGCATCAGATGCTGGATCAAACTTTACTGGAGTTAAACAACATGTGAAAACCTTCTTAGCAGCAACCACATTATTTGTTTTATTATTTTTACACCTGCTTGCCGTGAAACCCCATAAACATGTCTTTATTTTAGTTTCACCACAGTCACAAGAACATCTGCTAAATTATCAGGCAGGGGTCAGGGAAACACCAAAATGGGCAAGCCATATGCGGGTTAACCTATATTACATTATGGTTTAAACGTGCCATTTCCCAAAAAAAATGTTACTTACACTTTGTAGAGAGTTCCGCAATTCAGTATGCTTAGTCTTTTGAAGAATCCTGGCTATGGCAGAAAGTGTCCCACCTCAAGTGCCAACCACAATTTTTAGCAAGAAGAATGATCCGTGTTCAAGAGGGATCGGGTGGAAATGGTGCTATTTTGAACAAAAGGTTCTACTGAAGCCTTTTGTTTGATATCAGACAAGTCAGGAGTGGTCCAGCACAGTAATTTATTTTTATCAGATTTTTATTGATCTGTGAGGATTTGGTCTTTCTGTCTAATTCAATAAAACAAAGGTATGTGAGCAACAGAGATAAGTAAAGGCTTCTGAAGGTTTTAAATTGTGTTCTTGCAACTCAATACAGAAGTGTAGGTCAACATTTCACCTTGAGTATTCATTCAATTGTATTTTTCATGTTGAAATGAAAGATTCAATAAATTCAGGAGAAAACATAAATTTGGAAGAGATTGTTTTAAAATGTATTTTATTTGTGTGGATTTGGGGGAGGGGGAGGAATTTATAAACCGATATTCGCCTCACTTTTTCACACTTTCTTTGAGCAGTTTTAAAAGTATACCTGTATGTAAACATTGTATAATGATATGGAATAAAATGCACATTTTAGGACATTTTTTAAATTTTGCTCTCCTGTGATTTGGGTTTTTTTTTTGTTAGCTTTCTGTGTATCGCTGTGTAAGATGTACATGTGTGTAGTGTCTCTCACTGGGATACGCTTAACTTATTGGCTTTCAGTCTCTTCTGTGCTCTTAGGCTAGTGTATAAAAACGCAGTGGTTTGGACTGGTGTGGATCTGCAGCTGCTAAGAGGGGCCCTTTGAGGGCCGTATTGCAGGAACCTGTCCCTGTCACTGGATTGTATTGCCAGATGGGTGCAGAATGCAACTATCCCCTAATGGATGATAGAGCTTTCAAAATTATTCATTGTCAACCAAAATTGTTTTCAGTCAGATCATTGCAGAACTCCCATACAGTTCTGTAGGAAACAAGCCCTAAAGGCCATGCTTTTGGAAACGCTGACATGTATTTGTGTATCTTATCTGTTAATATGTGTTAGTTTACTTGGATACAGTGATAAACTTTCTAAATTGATGTGTCAAGTTCATGAGAGATCCTTTCACCCAACGTTTCACTACTGATTGCTAATTTCTATACGTGTAGGTATCTTTATTTGAATTATGAGGTCTGTCAATGAGCAACTTCAGAACTTAAAAAATAATTCATATTCTTTCTTTTTTCTGTAGTATATTGCTGAAAGTTGTTGCTGTCCATCCTTCTAGCAGCAAGGAGCTCGGTAGGAGACAGATATTAGATAGCCTTCCAGATCACCAAAGAATCTCCATTAGTGGACCCTTAGCAAGCAACTGAAAACAAGTGACTTTCTCAGCAGCTCATGTAGTAGTGAAAGGGTAAAGTAACATACAATAATTTCAAGTTAAATGGGAATCGGAGAGGGAAGGTGTGTTGGTGTGAGACTCTGGCTTTTTTTTGATTGTGTTATAAGGGGGAGAACTTAGTAACATTACAAGCTTTTGCGTAATTCATTGGCTGCTGCCAAGTCATCCAGAATGAAAAGGATGAGATCCCTGGTTTCCCTTTAAGTGTTTTTGGGAAGCAAAATACATGTTGCAAGGCACCTATGGTGCCTTAAGCTTGTACTGGAGGCTGGAAGGCTAAAGCTCCAAATAACAATTGTGCAGAGGTAAGTTATTCTAATCTCTTCCTCCTTCCTTATCACAAGGATGAAATGTCAGGTAATTGGGCTCTAAGAGTTCAAGCTTCCGTGTGCTTGTGGCTTTGAGTGGTGCTGCTGGAGTCAGTAGTGCTGCACCCAGTAGGAAGTGCTGTGGTAGTTTGTAGGGTAGGGCCCAAAGCCAGAGATGCAGATAGTTGGAAGCTGTGCTGGGAGCCGAACAGAGGAGTTCCTGGCACTTGGCTGTGAGTCTTACACAGCTGAGAGTGCTGCATGCTCCGCTGGATTGCTTTTACGGTCCCATGGCCTGTGCTTGAGTCCTAAGCAGTGTGTCTGAGTGAGGTCAGACCCTTTGTTTGCTGCTTAAAATTGCTTGCTTTTCAGGAGACCACAAACTGCTTTGTGGTAAGGGGAATCTGAATTCACCACCTGCTACGTGTAAGGGTAAGGAGGAGGCTGTGGTTTTAATGTCTGTTAATGAGATCATGTCACCATTAATAGGGCAAGCATGTGCAAGCAAGGAGATAAGAATGAATCTGAAAAAAATCTGTTTGTAGAATAGACTTCCCCAAAGTACACTGTTGCAGATGAATCCATAAATCTTCATATTAGGTAAATAAAAGCCTCCCAGTTCCAAGGAGAGCTGAAGGGAGCAGTGAACATAATGGTGAATCAAGTAGCTTTTTTTCCTGACCTTTTTTTTCATACCAAGTGGGTTTTTTTTGTCTGACTAGCGACAGACACATAAATAGGCATATGAACGTCCGGTGTAGCAGCAAAATCTGTTTCTGCCCTATATCGTAAGCCACTACCCACTATGGATTCTTTGCATGCAGTGCCTAATCAGACAAAACTTCTTGAAGCTAGAAAGCATTGGCTTGTAAAAATAAATAAATTGAGCTCTTGATTTAACCCCATTCCAAACAAATGGGAGTTTCTCCCTCTTGCAGCTACTTTCCCCAAAATGTTAACTCTAAAAAATGGATAAATTACAGAACCCTGCATCATTCAGCATTCTTCAAGATGTGTGTCTTGGTTTTGAGAGCTACTCACCCTTTTCTTCAATGCAAAAACACATTTGGCAGTTTGAAATATACGTTTACTGTGCAGCCATGCTATGTAATTGTCTTGGTTGTTTTGCAAATTATCCTCTCTCAATGAAATGAGTAGTTCATTAAGCACCAGAACTGGCAAAACTTGCCTTCTTGTGCAGGTTTATGTCTTGTAGTTGGTTGTAAACTTGCATTATTTTTTTTTTTTTTCCAGATACTGAGACATTTGTGTTGTCTCTTGCTCCCTCATGGGATTTCTCTGATGTCTAATAGCATGCAAGGCATGCTGCAGGGTGTGCCTTTCCTTCCATCAGGACATTCCTGGGCACGCGCTTTCTATCTTAATGGGTTCCTTACCTTCACAAAACTTGCAGAAATGTAGTTTTCTTTACGGTTCTATGTGGTCACAACTAGTCAATAAGTTCATAGAATCATAGAATGGTTTGGGTTGGAAGGGACCTTAAAGATCATCTAGTTCCAACGTCAGTTCAAGAGTTGTTGAATGGGATGAGAGGCAGGGATAAGAATGATATCAAAGTCCCTTTTCTTTAAAAAACAAGGCTAAAGCAGTAATCTGCAGCTGTAGAGCACTGCCTCTCAGAGCTCTATCACCTGAGTGAGAAAACTGAATCTGTAAGATATTATACATATTAACCAATATCTGCTGTCATTGATGCTACTCAGAATCTGGGTTAAGCAGGCAAACTTCGCTATACTGTTAATATTGTAGAAATATCTGTTACACTGGGCTGTCTATGACTGCTGTAATGTCTGTTAGTACCAACAAAAGAAGAAAGTGATTAGCCAACTAAAACACTTAAAAACAGGGAGAGGGGAATACTTTATACATGGCTCAGCACTTCGGAAAATAGAGTATTTTTTCCTCAGATGTTCACTTTTGTGTTTGTTATTTTTTTAATTTCTGAGTTTTTTAATAATAAATAAGGAGCATCAGTGAAAGATTAAGTGGGAATTACAGCAAAAAGGTTGAAGCAGTAGAGAAAATAATGATGGTGCTTTTTTAACTTCATGGAGTTTTTTTGAGAATGCACACAGGAATAGTTCCTTTTAATAGAGGGAAACCGTGTAACTTATTTTCTTCAGTGTGTGTCGTATTCTTTCCAAGATATGGAAAATCTGTACAAGTTTGCATAATCTTGGCTTCAGTTGTGAACCTATCTAGTTTTCTGTAAGTCACAGTCTTGCCAATTTGTAAGCTGTTGCTGAGAATTGCATAAATGCAGGATATCCCGCACAATGACAGCAGCTTAGTGAGCAATCTAGATATCCCAGTTAATTAATTTATGAGAGCAAAACCAATGGGAAACAGAAGCAAATAGAAGTCTTACAGACACATAAAAAACTACTCCTTCCCATTTGTTATTTCTTGACTCATAATGCACTGAAATGAGAGGACATTACATAGTGTTTTGGTTTTGAATGTTATGGCCTTTAAGGGCACTGGTTTCTTCCTATCTCTTTGCTGGTTTGAGGAATGGCTGGATAAAGATTAAACAGTGTCTTTTTCATGAAAAAAATAGAGACAACACACACAAAAAAACCAAAATCCTGCAGACCTAGCTGCAACTTACAGTACCACATGCCATACCCATGCATGGCTGTGAGAACATTTCTCTCGTTTGTGTACAGCAAGCATAAAGCATATATGGATCATGAAATGGGGGGATTATGGGAGGGGATAAAATGGGGGGGGGGGGGGGGAGGGGGCCATGATAGCGCAGAGTATTTTGAATGCCTTCTATTCCAGGGCCTGACCGTGATCTGCTCCTTGGGGATTATTCCATTCATTGCTGCTGTTTTCATTTTTTGCCCTGAGATTCAAACAGAAATGTCAGGGAGGTGTCCATGTGATCTGTCTCAGCCAAAGCTCATGGCAAGGCATGTTTCTTTGGATAAAACCTGCAAAGGCTAACACCTAGTGATAGTTGTCCATGCCACTGAGGAAAATGATGCAGGTCTGGTGTCCCTACAGTAGAATTTGTGAAAGAATAATCAAAAAGGTAAAACTGCAAAGCTCTGGTAAATTGCTTTAATATGCTTAGGACACATTGCTATTGATATTAACATGGAGATCTGTTTGAGTTTCCAGTTTAAAATTAGAGCACTTCTTTGCAGGTCCACCAATAGTTTGCATGTTTCTCTTGACAAGAATACTAGTTGGAGAAATAGCCTGGGAAAATGCTTCAAAATCTTTCCTGGATTATGGTTTTTCTGTAGCCAGCAAGGAGGAGCCTGCCAGACTTCTTTCCACTTAATCTGTATTGCTGTACTGCTTCCTTGTTTGTTCATTATCCACACGTAGACTATAAAATAGGCGAAAAGGATGATGTAATTTGTCGAGGCTGTCCAGAAAAAAACCCTGAATCCAGGAGATTAGGTAGGTGAGAAAGCGGCTAAAAGGGAAAGGATAAGATAGAATTGTGGAGGGGGCTAAAGGGCATTCAGGAGGGTATAGATAGCATGAAGGTAATCTATAGAAGAATGAATCCTCCCCCTCTAAATGCAGTTGTTCCTTGTCCTGCTCCTGTAGCCTCCGCTTGTGTTCCTGCAGCTACCACATTCCTCTGACACAGAGGAAGGTGGCTGGCAAAGTCCAGGTAGCAGCGAATTCTTTGTCACCCCTCATCTAGGTTTAAAGTACAACATTCAGGACCTTTTCCCTGTAAAATCAATAATAAAAATGCTTTCTCTGAGTGGTTCTTGCCACACCAGCAGAATCTGGGTTAAATTTCTCTATGCGAGGACTGCATTATCAAACCTTATCCAGGAAATCATGACACTTAAAAAAAAAAAAAAAAGAAGAAAAAGACAAACCCACCGTTTTTTGCAGCTTTTCAGCGTTAGCAAACATGTAGCAAATGTGTGTGTGCTTTTATTACATGCACATGTAGCCATGTCTGAGTGCAAGGCATTTCCTGGAGATTAACAACTGGGTGGGAAGGATTGTGGATACAAGAGACAGCCCAAGGGACCCAAACGGGTCGTTAATCCATGGGAGGCATTCTGTGCTGAGACTTACTGTGGTAAATTGAAATAAAAAGCACACGGGCCTATATGTCTCTGTCTGTGGAGGAGAAGCAGAGGTTATTGCCATTTTGAGCAATTAAATTATTGACTCCTCCCTCTGCTTCCCCATCAGTGTATGTGCTGCTAGCATTAGGAACGCTACAGCTAACAAAAGAACTGATAGGAAGGGTTTACCCTGCATCCATTATTTTTGTGAATCACTTGCTATTAGCAGTTGGGATTTAATTAAGGAACATGGATAAAATCCAAGTTTAAATTGAGTGCAGGATCTATAGGGTTTTGTGTCATTTTAGCTAAGTTGTTTTAAATAAGGTCATTTTACCAAACCACGTATGTGCATATACAACTTTGGCCATGCAGGTGTATATAGAGCATATACAGCTAAGGCCTGCCTATTTGACTAAGCCTTAGTCAAATAAGCAGTGCCATTAGAGCAAAGTCTCAGGGCTGTAGGACCAAGCTTTATAGAGTCATTGCACAATTAGAAGTTCTCTCTTGCATCAAAGCTGCTGGGTCTGTAGCTGCTGCGGCATTTGGTATGTAGGTTTAAAAAGCAAACGGTCATCCCCAGTGAGGATTGCAATGCAGTATTTCAGTTTCCAAAGAAAAAGACTGATATTCAAAGGTGCTGAGCAGCTCTATTTGATCTGAGTAGGACACCTGCATACTGTATTAAGGGTGGGAGATTGCAGAATCCCTATTTAAACTACGATAAAATCAGAAAGCTCTGAAATCTGTTTTCCCAGTTCCTGTTTTCCCCATGGCTGTTTTGCCTCTGAAGCAATAATGAAGAAGTTTCTCTCTTGCAGTGTGAACAACAAAACTAAATGTCAACATGGGGATTTCTCTTAGTTTCTATTTTGTTTTCCCGTTTGAGAATTTACAAGAACACCAGCTGCCTGTGTAAGAAATGCTTTTCACTCACACCTGTTGTTTAAATTTGACAGGCACCAACTCAAGTAGGAACTTGTTAGATTTCTTTACACCACTTGGAAAAAATGTCATCATCCATTAAGTAGAGCAGAGCTTCCCCTCCAGCATCAGTACACCTTGAGCTTGATTCTCTCCTGATGCATGCATCAGTATCTTGCGTACCTTCACGCTACAAGATTGTTTTTATTGGAGGTGAAGGGAAAGAATCCAAGCTGAGTGACAAACATAGATGAGTGTGCAGGTAGTAAAACTGTTCTACTGAGTAATGTTAATCACACTAAAGTATAATTGTAACTTAATTGTGTGTATGTGTAGCTGGCATATGCTGCTATACACCAGAAAGTATATATAGCATCTGAAACATGCAAATGGTTTGGGTTTGCTTCAAGGTCAGAGAAATAAATGATAGTATTTCCAACTCAAGCAGTTGGTAGGTTATTCCAAGTGTCAGGAGGGACAAACTGTCCCACACTTAGTGCTTACTGCAGAAGTTAGTCATCCCAGGCAGTTGTCTTCCCTCAGTAGTGAAGTTTTTCAGGTTTTCTTAGTAGTTTCCCATAGCTCTGCATGCAAAGGTACCTACTTTAGTTTTTGTAATGTTCCTATTGCAGCACAAACCTGTGTAAATGCCATTAACTTGATTTACTCTTATTTTACATGTATGGAAAGGGGATATAGTAAAATCCTTTCTTACTGATCTGTGTAGCATACAGTAATTGTGCACTTACACATCTTTAGAGAGGTTTTTTTGAAACATGCCTCATCTTGTGAACAATAACACGAAGCAAAAAAATGGAGTTCGTAGTATGCATGGACTCACTCCTGTAAGAATACGCAAGCCCAGTGCCAAATGCCTCCACCCAAATATCCGAGATGTTACTAATTTGATAAGAGGCCTTTTCCTGTTTTTCACTAGCTTGTGCAGTTTCTCAAGCTATCTGTGCTCAGTTCTCACGACGAGCATTTTTAGTGGCACAGAACCATGTCTGCAGAGCGAAATGAAGGTGTAATTGCAGCACAGGTAGGTCAAACCACGCTAGACCAGATAGTCATTGCAGTGAATGTGTGGAAAATGGGCTGGCAACCAGCATTCACATGTAGCTGGATGAGTATTTGGTGTGAACTGCAGAGGAACATTTGCTTATGACAGTAGTTATCAGTAAAAACACATGCTGGAGCTTTAAATTAATGTTGAATGGTTTGGAAAAAATTGCTGGAAGAATAGGTACTGAGAAGGCTCTAGAGTCACCTATCTAGAAGAACAAATGAAGACAGTAGATGCAAATCAGGACTGCATTCTTCACACAGGGATATGCCTGAAGATTCATATACAAAATCCAGAGATGCATTTTTCCTCCTGCTGCTGTATCTCTCAAAGTAAACATGCCTGCTGTTTTTCTTCCTGACTTGTAGACACCTGCTATGGAGGACTGAATGCCACCGCCTGGTCTGCTTCTCTCCTGAGTAAGTCAGCCGGTGTGAGGCAGGCAGAGTTCTCACTGCCACATTTCGTGACGCATAGTTGTCTGGGACTTGTTCATTTTCTTGAGCTTTATTTTTTGGGGAGAAAGAGTGGAAAGAGAGGTACGTATTACCCAATTGTGAGGAGCTCTTCCTAGAGCAAGCTGGAAAACTTTCCTATGTGCCTGCACTTCATAATCGCACTTCATAGCTTCAGAATGCTACCTTATGGTTAATATATTTGATCTTTTAGGTGTTTTACACCTCGTGTGATTTACTTTGTTTTAAAGCAGCACACTTCAGTCTGAAAAGCTATACTTGGAAAGTCAAAGAGCTGTCTGGTACCTACTGCATTGTGTGAGTAGTGGTTACGCAAGCCATCATTTTCCATGGTATATTGTACTTCTGTCCACTGAGCGGGGAGAAAAACTGTAGAGGGTAAAAAGATTATACACAGCAACTGAATTCTAATGATAAATGTGAAGACATTCTCAGGGACAAAATTGTTCAGTCCTTTCTGTACTCAGTTTTCTACCAGGAGAGATTGTTGCCTGGAGAATAACTTCAGGAAAAAAAAAAAACAGGAAATAATTCTGTATGGGGTTTTTTTTGTTTTTTGGGTTATTTTTTTTTTGTGGTGGTGGTGGTTTTCTTTTTTTACACTGATGTATTTCACAAATGTTCCTTCATTACTTACTTTCAGCTGGTGACAATTAGTTTTCCTCTGAGTCTCAAGATGTTTAAAGTAGACCCTGAATTAAAAGTATGAGGAAATCACCACTGAGAAACTGGAGTTTCAAAACTAATGTTTTTGCAAAGAAGAAAAAGACTTGTGTGCGGCATTTGTCTGGTCTGTAACCACAGCGTGGTCTTTTCAGCATTCCTTTCCCTGACATGCGAAACATTTCCCAAACTCCCATCCTGTTGTTTCTAGGAACTGTGTCAAACTGCATGCAACTGGTAAAACTAAGGCAGTAATAACGTGGCACTATAAAACTCTTTCATTTTCTGTTGTATTGAAAGTAAACAATCACCAGGTGGCACATCCTGAGTACACAGGAAAATGGAGTAAATTAAGGTGAGTTATGTTCCTTTTATGGTGGTTGTGTTGGGGAGGGAAAAGAAAATACAAAGTCACCAACCTGTGGTGCTGCACGATACTCCAGGTATGAGCTGCTGCTTGGAGGGCAGGGCCAGCCCTGCTGGGCTCCTAGTTCAGCTTGAGGACCACCACTGCTGCCCCATCTGTTACCTTGTGATGGGGACGTGGACATGGCGTGACTGTGCTGCTGGTGTGACCACAACAGGATCGGTGTTCCTGTGCAGTGTAGAAAAAGTACATCAGGTTTAACTAAACTCCTCAAGAAGTTAAGATTGATGAATATCTGAATCATAGTGCAAGCAGAGCTGATGATAAATATGTTGATCTCAGTGTCTAAAGACCCACTGTTTTTAATGCTACTTTTTCTCCTGGTCCAGACACCTTACATGTTTAAAGATTTGTTCCTGATTAATGTTTCTCAGCTAAGTTGTTGGAGAATTCACCCACCTGTGATCCTAGTTTAGGGAAAACAAAAAACAACTCGGGGAATATTTTAATCTTAAAATAAAACTGTGAGTGTGCACCTATTTATGTACCTTTTGGGGAATGGATGCCCGGTTTTTGGCTGGGTGTAACTGTCCTAGCATAGAACATTATTGGTGCACATTGGTAAATTTAGCACTGAAATTACTGAAATTGTACATACACCATAATCATGCAGGTGTTACCTTATTTGATAAACAAATAATAATACTCTGAGAACTGCTATCCTGAGCAAGACCAAACAAAAAATGTATGTGGGTGAGGAATAACAACTCAGTTCAGTAAGTCTGTGACAACCAAGAGAGATCCCACTGCGGTGCAACCACCCTTTTTGCTGCTAACAACTGGTTAAACTGATAAGGTTTCTTACTGCCATCTACTGTACGAATGCTTCAAGCCAGAGAGGAAAAAAATTTCCATCCTTGGTTCTCAAATAAATGAAATTGCTTCTGAAAAGAGAGAAAGAAAGCAGAGTTTGATTTCACTCCACATCTAACTTCACCTTTATTTGTCATCTTTTCAAATTCAGAAAGAATTTGGGTTGGTTTTTTTTAAATCTTTCCTATACTGAGAGTAGAAACATCAGGTATGATCAAGGGAATCATTATCCCTTTACTCTTTGCATTTTCCAGCAACATCAGCTTCCCCTATATCTGTGCATACAAACAGTATTTTTTAATTGCTGCTTTCTTATTTTTCTTCATTTTCTCTAGCACAAATAAATATAAATTACAGTCCTTTTTGACAATTTTAGCTTTTGTCTGTGAATTATTTTCCATTAGATTCAACATTTTTAGATCCAGAAGTCTTCACAAATTACATCTTTAATTAATCCAACTGGAATCCAGTTGGAATAATTGAAATCCATTGGATTAATGGAACATTTCATTGTTTCACAATAAATACAAACAAAGAAAACACTTTTCTTACACTGCTACTTCCTAAATTTTTAAAAGCCCCTTCCTACAAACTCAACCTACAAGCTTCAGTTTGGGTCTGTGGCAGTTATAAATGGTATTTAATAGGATGAAAGAGCGGAGCTGGGCTCATGATTTCAGAACTGACCAGCCCTTTATCAGGGGAATACTAATACGCCTCCCTTGTTTCTTATCATTCAAACCTTGAATGTTGTTTGTTAAAAACATTATCCATCTTTTCAATTTTGATGGAAATGGTAAACTGAGGGGCACGTCGCTGTAGAATTTTGCCATGTCGGTGAGTTAGAAAAGTAACTGAGATCATCATAGCAAAAAAAAATGAGATCAAAGTCCAGGCCTACAAGCAGGAACAGCCACAACAACATCTGTTAAACGTTGCTGAGACATCAGGATCCACAAAAGCACTTGCAGAAATGGAGGACTGACAGAAGTGATGAAATTGTTTTTGAAATACCTGTAGATCTATTTTTTTAAGAGTCATGTTTTAGGAAACACTGATGAAGCCTCACAATTTGCAAACACCTGATGTTTCCACATACTGCTGAGCACCAGCAGCAGAATGAGCATTTTACATGTTTTGATGGTGGGCTAGCCACCACAGAACAGTATAAAAGCTACTGCCCACCTTGGTGTTCCCCACCTCACACAGTAACAGTGTTATGAAAAAGCCAGTGAACAAAGTAGCGTACAACTACAAGGGCAGGATGACTAGGAAGATACATAAGCACTTTAAGGTCTCACATTATTGCGCCTTTGGTGTTTGTCTTGCTCAAAGGCTATAAAGCCTTAAAAGATTCTTGATGGTGAGACTCTAAAGCTGGCCCCTGCTGAGGTGAGTTGTGTCGTGCTATTCTTTATCATCTGAATAAGGCATATCTCTTCACGCAGGCTTTTCAAACCAGGTATGTACAACTCGGTGAGGAGGCAGAGCAGAGGAAAAGTCAGCTGGTTTAGTGCTAAACCACATGGAGGTTTTCCACCGTGCCAGAGGGGTCTCCAGGTGGACTTTTCCGGCTGTGTTACATAAGGAAGATGGATTACAGCTGAGTCTGGGCCTATACTTCTAAGTGGCTGATGGATGAGGATAGAAGAAAAACATCTTTGTTAAACATTTTTGTTAAAATTAGAATTGGATTAGACTGGTGCTTGCTGTCCTTATTTTCTATTGCTATCAGTGGGAGCAGAAAATTCTCAAAACCTTCTAAGCCTGATATCTCAACTCAAAGTTAACAAAACCAGCAGCTTTGTGGAAGACACAACGGATAACAGCAGGCCATGTTGTGCTACTGGATTTCACACAAAGCTCTTCATTAAGGCAATCAGAGAAAAATGGCAAGATCAGTTTCTGGCTTAGGCCCATTCAAAAGTGTGGTGCCAAAGAGTGTTCCTACTGAGCAGGTTAATGTAAGAATGCAGAGAATCCTGCTGCAAAACGCTTCCAGAGACAGCGTGACCCAGTGAAAATGAGTTATGAGAAAGTAAATACAGCATCTTTTACCAGTTGGGTATGACGTTGTACTGTGATAAGCAACAGAGTTTTATTGTGAAAATAGTAATGAGAAATAAATGCCGGTAGTGAAAAGTGTAGCATCTGGTCTGCATTTGACTTCACGCATGAAAGCTGTTTGGACTGACTTCCTGCCAAATCCTGCAGTTTTTGAGATCATCGGACATGAAGGGAGATTGAACTCCCTAGATTAGCGTCTCAGGATTTTCTCCTAGCAGAGCATATGCGGAGTTCTGAAAGGACAGACTCCTCACTTCTGCTTACAAGTATGGCCCATATTTTTATGCATTTTTTAAGCTATTGTATTCTCTGTCAACATTTCTAACATTTATGGAGCGGCCGTTATTAAAGGTTGTTAGCTGTTGTTCAAGAATCCTTCAACATCTATACATAGGGTTTTAAATCATTGTCTAAATACCCCAGAAAATCTCCAAGAAGTAAACGGCAAACCCCCACGCAATCCATCAGACGGGATGCTGTGGGCTTTCTGCACAAGGAGCTTTCTGCACAAGGAGCTTTCTGCATTGCCAAATAATGATACAACCCTATCCCATCTATTTGTGATTTGCAGGGTCTAAGCTCCTTAGAACAGTCCGGTCTAGGGTGTTCCCTTGAGAGGACTGACTTTGAAGAGTTCAAGGCTACTATGAACATTTCTCAACTGTTTGGATGCCGGTGCTTTCTCCACAGTATGCCAAGGGCTCTGCTGCTTTTGGTATCGCCTCTAAAATTTGCTACTCGTTGTGGACCATGGCATGCTTAGTTCACATAAACTAGTCCCTCCCTGTCCTCCCCTCTTGCACTTGGACTATTGGACTAGGTCTTCTGAAATCCAAAAGAAGAGCACTAAGGGTGCTAAAAAAAAGACTGAAATGAACTGCTAACACGAGGGTTTTTTAACCACCTTTGGACCTAATGGCATCTGCTCAAGCATCATTGCAATTAGTAATTTCACAGCAATGACATACAGGAAGGGGATGACTGAGTATCTTCATACTAATGAAGATATTTTGATGTTCCAGTTAGACATGTGGACTAACAATTCCAATGACAGCCTTGTGTGGCTCTGGATTTGCTTTTGCATTAGACACATACAACCTCTTTAATTGTCATAAAAGGCTGCTGTGAGGATCCCAAATCTGCAGCCTTGTCTGCTTGGCAAAGCTCACAAGAGTCCTGGTTTTTGGATGTATGTTTGGATGGGACTTGGATCTACCTGCCCAGCTGAATCTGCTGATGCACTGAAAATTGTTCTTTCCTTCTGCCTTCTTGAGTAATACCGTCACTATTTGGTCACTCTTCAGTCTCTTCAGCTTGCTGCTCAGTCAACATTCAAATCATTAGAGAGCTACTAAAATTTTATGGGAAACCAAACATGTGGAAGGTTTTGAGACAGTTCAAAAGCATCAACTGAAGGGCATTGTCCTCTCTGTAGCCTCTGTCTAAAGAGAGCAGCTACGTGGAAAAATTATTTCTGTGAGTGTCATTGGCACTGCTGTAGGCTGAAACTTGATTCCAAACCCAGGCTTGGAAAATTCAATATTTGCTAGTAATTCCTCACTAATCTAATTAAATATGCTCATCTTGCAGTTGGGTTTATCTTGGTGTTAGCCTCGCTTGCCCTGCTTGGCGTTCAGCAGCAGGCTACATGGGATCCTGCCCTTGTTTGCTGTGGAGTGCAGAGTTAGGGCGAGAAGTTACGTGGTGGCTTGGAGCGTCCCCCGTCTTCTCTCCACCCTCGTCTTCTCTCCGTTCTCCTCTGCTCGACGTGGCTGCGATGGAAGCGTTGGTTAAACCCCGCTGATCCGACTCCCGCCAGGCGAAGGGGGACCGGCCCCTGCTCAGGAGAGGCGCTGTGGGGCCGGGGGAGCCCCGGCACGGCCGGAGAGGCTCCACTTGCCCCACTCCCGGTCCCGCCGCCACCGCCGTCGCTGCGCCGAGAGGGGCGGCCGCCCTCGCTCGATGCGCTCGGAGCTCGGCCGGGCGAGCGCTCGGGCGCGGCTGGAGCTGCCTGGCGGTCGCCCGGTGAGGCGGCGGCGGCGCGGCGCGGCGCGGCCATGCGGGGCCTGGCGCGGGCCCTGTGGAGGGCGGCGGCGGCCCGGCGAAGGGGCGGCGGTGCCGGGGCGCGGTCCTGGGGCTGGGGGCTGGCGCTGGGGCTGGCCATGGGGGTGAAGGTGCCGACGCCGGCGGGCTGCGAGGCCGACGGCGGGCAGGAGGCGGAGGTGAAGCCGCTGCCGCCCCCTCGGGGCTTCGGCGCGGCCATCGAGAGGAGCCGGGACCTGGTGCGCAGGATTAAGGTGCTGAGCGAGCGGGGTCGGAGGGCAGCCGGGGCCTCGCCGCCGTGAGGGGGAAGGCGGCCGGCTGTCTCGTTACCGTGGACGTCGCGATCGCTGCAAGAGACTTGGGTCAAGCCGCGGGGGAGGGAGGGGATCGTTTCTGGGGGGCCTGGGGGAGGAGGGCGAACCCCGCCGAGCTGCCGGGCTCGTCCCGAGCTCTCCGGTGAGGGGCCGCGCCCGCCCCGCCCCGCCCGCCGCTCCTGCGGGTGCTCGGCCGCCGCAGACGGGCGTCGCGGGAGCTGCCCTCAGGGATATTTCATGATTTTTCTTCTTAATGCAACGCCGGTGAAGACTGGCAGTACTTGGGAGGCGTCGGCCGGGCCGAGGTTGATGCGGGTGCTGGTGGCAGTGTCTGAGAACAAGGGAGGGCCTGGGGGGCTGTAGGAAGGAGAGAGAAGAGGACCTTAAAAAGCGCGTTGTAGTTACTTTGAAAACCTGACTCAAACTCCTTTGAAGTTCTGCTTGCTTATAGGTGATGCAGTTTGCATGTTGCATACTGACTCTGTAGTGTTTTGTTTCTGTTAAGCTTTCCTTGCACGTCCTGATCGCCAATTTAGTTAAATCATTATTTTATTGACATTATTATTGTTGTTATATGTATTTTTCCCAGCTGCTGGGTTAAAATGACTGCTTTTCGAAAGCAGTTTATACCAGTTCAGCCCAAATCATACTTGACAAAGTTTCAACTGTAATGTGACAACAATATGCAGGTGTATTTGTAGGATTGCGTTTGCATTTTTAGGGTTTGGGAAAAGGCTTTTTTTTAACTGTAAAGATCCTTCTTAATGTTTTCTGTCTGTTTTTTTTTCACAGGATGAAGCAGGAATCCCAGGTATACTAGTTGGAGTTTCTGTAGATGGAAAGGAAGTCTGGTCGGAAGGTTAGTATATGGGAGTAGTAGTTGTGCATGCTGTTGGGAAGTAATGAACGTTTTAAAAATGAACAAGTTAGACGCACTGATCAGGCTGAGATTTCATCCACTTGATGTCACATCTCCGGGCAGTGGCCAGAAACAGGTGCCTAGGGAGTATGAAGTGATACTTTCCGTGGTAAACTTCAATGATTTCCAGGAACTGATAATTTATTAACTTCCTGAATGTGCTAGTATATCTCAACAGTTATGTTTAAGAACATTTCTTCCATTAATTTGTCAGATTGGTCTTTGAGTATACTTACACTCCAGGTATACAGCTGTGGAGTGGTCTGGTAGAACTCTGTATAGGAGGTGAACTGTTCTCCGCACAGGAACTTAATTAATAGTCAAAGTAGTAATGGCTCACATTTGGTGATCTGGCTCACATTTGGGGGCTGAAGTGTAGATTTTTGCTGGGAAGATACTGGGATTTAACAGGTGTCATCCTTCCAGAAATTGCAAGTGATTTTTCTGGTTACACAGTTTAGTTTTAAATAGAGTCTGTGAGTACTGCTCATATCACGTAGACATTTGATGTTTATTTAAAAAAAACCACCAAACTGTGTGTGTATTTTTGGAAACATTTTCATAATGTGTTTTGGGTTTTTTGGACAGCTTATATGTAAGTGGCAACATATTTTATTAATGTGTTACAGAATTTGGAAAAAAAAATCTTTGTAAGTGAGATTGTGACTAACTTTCTTCTGACATTCTGTTGTTGCATTGACTTTTATATATGTATAAAGCTGATTGTAAGTTTTAATTTCTCTTTCATCATGACAGCGGTGAGTTGGAGAGCCTCTGGTACCTTTTGTCACATGGCCTAATAAGAAAATTGTACTGGAAACTTAATCACAAACTTTCTCAAACCAGATAGCTTTTTCTGGTCTCACATTACCTAGCAATTAAAGCAGTTGTTTTTATAAGATTTTGCAGAATCCTTCCGTTGATATCAGGGAAGTGCCTGAGGGAGCTAGTGCCGGGGTTGTGATTTATCACCAGCACTGCCAGATCCAGTAGTGAGAGAACTTCACGTGGGAGCGTGAGCCATGGCAGAGCTTCCCGTACCCTGCTGTGTATTGACAAAAACAACGTGCCTTTAGTAAGGCAGCTGGGAGGTGGGAAGCATTGCTCTAGCAGACTTCTGGCTTGTTTTGTTGTCCTCCTTCCTTCTTCATGGGGAGAACAGGTGTAAGTTGCACATATTCTGTGACCATAGTACTAAATCTGCTTTCTTGCTGAACTGATAGGAGTGATTTGAGACTTGGCAGGTATTTTCACTGAGGGGTACAGCATCTGCGTTCACAAGCATCATGCAAGCACTTGAGTAGCAACTTCACGTAAAAGGAAGGGTCTTGGGCAACTGACATGTCATCTGGTTTATTTCTTGTATTTTGGCAAGAGATTTTTTCCGTGAGTAGTTCATTATTAGACTGCAGTTTTATATAGGCAGACATGCATTGCTTGCAGGCCTTGCTTGTACTCAAAACTACAAATATGTCGCTACTGCATTTCATTGCTTTTTATGCAGCAACATCATTTGCACAGTTTCCTCAAACCTAGCTCAAACTAGAGATTAGTATGGAAGCCTGATAATGCCTAATTAATTCCAGTTCTTGCTACCAGACTTGTGGGTTGGTTATGTTAACAGAGGAGCCGCTGCCTGAGCATTCACACACCATTCATGGTGGCGCACAAACACACACCTACTCTTGGGCACACTTCCTCCTTTTTGAGGCTTGACCCTAGATTTCCTGCAGCAGAGTCTCAGGGATTGGATTTTATAAAATAATTGATGTAATTGAAAGGTACAGCAGCCAGGACAGCCTGGGCTGGGTGCCTCCAAAGAGAGGGACCCCAAAGAAAGAAATCCCTGGGCAGTTACACTCTTGTGATCCATACACCCACTCTTCACGTGCCCTTCATGCACTGTCCATGCATCTTTTAGTCCAATGGTGATTTTTAGTCTGGGATCTTCTAACATCTTATTGGATTCTTTTTTTGTGTCCAGGTAGGCAGGCAGTTGATTTGCAGTTTTAGCTGAGGGTTGGAGCCTCCTTATTTTCTGGTTTAGCCTCCTTGTGCACCTGCACTCGCTGTCAGAACATGGGGAACTGAAGTGTCCCAGACTTGGGGAAAAAAACCAACACATCAGTGTGATACCGAAACATTTTCCCATACTAAAAGAATAAACCACAGCACAGTACCAGCTGCTGTGAAAATTACTACGAAAAATAACCCTATCATGGCCTAAAGCTTCAGCAAATCTAGCTACTCATCCTAAGTAAAGCTAGGCAAACGGCACAGATCACACCTTATTATAATCCTAAATAATTTATTCTAGTTAAAACTTACTTATTTACGCTAAGCAAGTAATATCCCTCAACAGATTACATAGGAAAACACTGGTACAGAGACTATTAAGCTGTCTTTTAATTGAAGTTGGGCTGAGTGATGTTGAAACATAACGTATAACACCACTGTTTTGTGAAGCTTTACAGTTTAGGTAATTGCTGAGTTTGTGTATTAATTCCTTTCTCAATTTCTGTGTTGATAAAAAAAAGACCCTTTACTCTTTCAACCATTAATTCAGAACAATAAATGGAGTATTTGTGACTGTTGGTCAGTTATTTTACAGTCTAGATTTTGGTCTCTCTAGTTTTTCTACATTGAATATTTGACCTCAGGAGTGTAAATTTTGGCTTAATCTTCAATCTCGTTTATCGTTAGGTTTGTTTTGTAGTCTCAAACCAGGACAATCAATAACTTGGGGTGCCATTGGCCAATACAATGGACTTTGATTAACTGTTCCTACTACATTTAAAATGTTATTAACTTAATTGAAGCAGGAGCAGGGATAGTCCAACGCTTCAGATCCCAGTTTAGCTAAAGGAAAAACATTTTAAGGAGCCAGTAAATCTAATTCATTGCAAATAATTAACTCAGCATGCCTCTGTGCAAAATATTTACCACAGTGTTTTTATTTTCTTAAAGGTTTGGGTTATGCTGATGTAGAGAATCGTGTAGTATGTAAGCCAGAGACAATCATGCGAATTGCTAGTATTAGCAAGTGTCTTACGATGATGGCTGTTGCTAAGTTGTGGGAAGAGGGGAAACTGGATTTAGATGCTCCAGTGCAGAAATACGTCCCTGAATTTCCAGAAAAAGTCTACGAGGGTGAAAAGGTATGTAATTGTAATTGTTTATTGGTAACACTTTTTTGGATTTTTGTTCCTGGCATTTCACAGCTGTATGTGTGCAGGTGCCTGTATCTGGACCTATTTCTGTAAAAAACAAAAATCATTTAGACAAGTACTGATGTTTGCTGCTCAAAAAAGCAACGCTGGAAATTTGGATCTTCAGTTTTCTATCAAGTGTGTGGTGTGCATGTAAATATGTATATATTTTGACTGGTTTTAAGACATGATACTTAAAAGATCTTCTTTCTCTGTTCCTAGTCATGTTGAATTTTACTTTTCTGGTGATTTAGTGTGCAAATTCTTTAATAAAGAGAGCTCATGTTTAAATATTGTCCTTTCTACCTAGGTCGCTATTACTACAAGGCTGTTAGTTTCCCACTTGAGTGGGATTCGTCACTATGAAAAAGATATTGCAAAAGTAAAGGAAGAAAAGGAAAAGGCAAACAGAGCATTTAAACTAACAAAGCCCTATCAGGATAAAGAACAAAAAGAAGAAGGCGGCAAAGGGATTGAAAAGACTGATTCTGTCAAACCGAGGAAAGAACACGAAGGTGAGGTAAAAAGCCGAAATTCAAAACCTGGCAAGAGAGACAAGGAATTTGAGCAAGAAGAGTATTATTTGAAGGAAAAATTTGGAAGTGTGATTGAATCACTGAAGATATTTAAAAATGATCCCTTATTCTTTAAACCAGGTGAGTTTCTATTCAGTTAGACCAAAATGTGCTCTTCTGGTGAAATTTTTGTTTCAAATTGGAAGATAGTAGAATCCAGTAAAGAGTGTTTGGGGGGGGGTTTGTTTTCTTCTGCTTTTTTCCCCTCACCCCTTTTTTTTTTTCGTCTTGTGCCCCATTAAGAGCTCAACAGAGGAGTACTTGGGCTGTTCTGCACAAACCATCCGGTCATGTAATTGCCTTAAAACTGACATAACTTTTGAAGACTGAACTGATCAGGATTTTATCAGTTCAGTTTTAGATAACAGTCTTGTATAGATATCTTTACGAATCTACTGACTTAAAGAATTATGCTCATAGGGATACCTTCTAATGGTGTATCTGCACCATAATCCAGCGGGTTCAAAATATGATGTAGCAAAGACTTAAAAGGTAATACAAAGAGTCCCAGATAATGCAGGAGAGAAGAGAAAGAGGGACCTCGGGTAGAAATAAGACTCTTCTCACTTCTTCCAGGAGCTCTAAGTAATGCAGTAAGTGCTGTGAAACGTACCAGTTACTGAATTTATAAATGCTAAAGCAGATTATAATTTTGGTAACAAATTTGTATCTACAAAGTATTTTGTAAGCAGATACCAACTTGCTGTATTCCTGCTCTGGGCCTTCTAGATACAAACCAAAAGCAAAAAATTTTAGTGGGGTACTAAACCAGAGCTAAAAGATTTTACAGAAAGGCCACAGAATCACAGAAGGTTATTTACTGTTGGAATTATTTAAGTTAATTATAGAGAGGACGTTGAGGAACTCTGGGTGTAATTTCTAAATGAATTAGGTTAACAGGCAAATGATATGCATTGCTGATAAACAGTAAATAATGCGCATTTAAGGGGAGAAGGATAAGAAGGGGGAGAAGTTAACCACTTACCATCTTGGAGAGTTCTAGGAACCACTTCAAGTAGGAGATCTGTCTCAACTGTAGGCAATTCAGCAGTTGCTTGATATGTAGATGTTTCATAAAGGGCGTCTCATTCACAAGAATGAGATTTTTAAAAATGAAACATTGTTTTGTAAATAAATTACATTGTCTTAAATAGTATGCATGTTAGCGTTCACATTATCTTCCGGGATATTCTAGAACTAGAAACACTATGGTAGAGGTGATCAAGACCTTTGAAAACCTTGAATGAGTACTACCCTTGTCTTTCCACCTCTAGGGTATAGATTCACAAGCAAGTCACAGTAGATGAGCGTCTTTTAAGAAGTGATTTTATGGTTTGCTTCAGCTTTCCAAATCCAGATATCCTTGTTAGAACTGGTAGGGTAAATCTTGTGGAAAGGATGTTAAATGTCAGTCTTCGCATCTGGGTGTGAAACCTGGCTGTACATGCCAATCCCTGAAAATTTTTTAGCGCTGTTCTCAGAGCGACCGGCACTTGGCAAGCACCTGTGCCTGCTGCAGTACAGAAAAGTCCCAGGGCCCAGTATCATAAGCTTGTGATTCGCATCATATTAAAATGGGGATGGAGGGAGCGTTTTTTAATTCATTGCTATATATGGTTTTATTTGCACATGTGATTACTTAAATTTTATTCTTCAGATTCTATTTAAGCGTCATGCAGCTAACTTCCCCCCCTCCCCTTTCTCATTGTGTTCCTTCAAGGTAGTCAGTTCTTGTATTCAACATACGGCTTTACTCTCTTAAGCGCTGTTGTGGAGAGAGCTTCAGGACAAAAATTTACAGATTATATGCTAAAAATGTTTCGCGATTTGGATATGCTGTCAACTGTACTGGATGACAATGAAGCAATGATATATAACAGAGCAAGGTAAACAAGGATGAAATATTTTTTTTCCACAACAATTTTTGCTCTTTCTGTCTTTATTAAGCCAACTGAATTAAGAACATGTGAATTACTATTTTTTTACTTTTAAACAAAGTGGCTTATGTTATTTCAAAGTTAGTCATGTAACTGATGTTATGTCAGCATTATGGTATTGGTTCTGTAATTACCATGTAAAATTACAGAATAGGAAGTAAGTATTTCCTGTTATGAAAGTATATATAGGGGGGAGTGGCAGGGGTGACTTTGAAGTTTGCATTTATTTTGGGTACAAATAAGCAGGCAAGTGTAAATAGAGTAAAATAAAGGAGTAACTAGGAGATTATGTTAGAATATATAGTTACCTTGGTTTGCTTAATATACTGACTTCTTAAGAGTTCCATGGAATTGTAATAGTCTCACAGCAACACAAGGTTTTCATAAATGTAATTATAGTATCAATTTTAACCAGAATTAAAATTCTGTTTAACACGGAACATGCTTCACCAATTGATTTCTTTTTATTAACTTTTGAAAACTTCTTCTTAGTAGTTCCAGAATATTCAGTTGTTGTAGAATATGGTAACTGTAATGGAGCAGTGGGGGGAAATCAATCATAAATGGTAACTACTGTCTAGGAGCAGTCACCTAAGACTTCAGTGAAATTTCAGCTCAGTGCCTGATAATCATGCGGTAGTTGTAGGATTCCTCTTTCTTAAAACACGTTAAATCTAGTACAGAGATTTAAGAAAAATCCTGTGCTGGCTGATCTATAGATTTCTGTCACATGTCTTATTTGTATATTGCCTTTACTCTTAGTATATCCTAAGAGTAAGAAGAAGGATTAGTACTTTTGTTGAAACTAAGCTTCTAACCTAAGAAATCACCTTAATTTCTGTTTTCCTGTCTGAATTTCTTGTTGATTTTTCTGCAAGAAATATATTTTTAAAAATATATATTTAAAACCGTTCTGAAGTTTCATGAGAACAAGCTAATGCATGCTCAGATTGCTCTTTTAAGGTAAGGCAGCTTAAAATAGTTGTGTATAGTATCTGAGAATGACAAGTTGATTTTTCTTGACTTCTAGGTGCTATGTTTACAACAAAAAGGGACGGCTGGTAAACGCACCGTATGTGGACAATTCTTACAAGTGGGCTGGTGGTGGCTTCCTGTCATCAGTGGGTGACCTTCTGAAATTTGGAAATGCCTTGTTATACAGTTACCAAGCCGGACAATTTAAAAACACTAATGACAAACTTCTTCCTGGGTACCTCAAACCAGACACAGTCGCAATGATGTGGACCCCAGTGCCAAAAACAGAAGTATCGTGGGACAGGGATGGTAAATACGCAATGGCTTGGGCTGTAGTAGAGAAAAAACAACAATGTGGCTGTTGCAGACAGCAGAGACACTACGCATCTCATACGGGTGGTGCAGTGGGCGCAAGTAGTGTCCTCCTCATTCTTCCTGAAGAGCTGGACTCTGAAGCTGTAGATACTGGGCTAGTGGCACCACCTAGAGGAGTAATTGTTAGTATTATCTGTAATATGCAATCAGTTTCACTCAACGGCACTGCCTTAAAGATTGCGAGGGAATTTGACAAAGAAAAATGGGCACAATACATGGATTAAAAAAAGAGGGACGCGTAACTGCTCTCACTGTACTGAAACATGAGAAACAAATGGAGAAGGGTGTAATTGGACTTTGAGATCACTAAGAATACGTGAAGAAAAAGCATCAAAAATTCACTTAATTAACTTCTGATAGTGGTGCTAAACTTATGTCTAACTGGAATTCATCTCTCAGGGAAGTTCCTAACTTACAGAACAGGAGAATGTAACAGTCAAACTTGACTTCCTGTAGTCCCTGTGTAAATTACCATTGTATTAACAAGTTTTTTTCTCATCCAGTCAAGCATTTGAGCAACTAGCATTGGTTTCTTATGCTGAGAAGTACAACAATAAATCATCTACCTTAAATGTTAAATTTTTGAAAAAATTCACATCTCTATTTGAGCACAAAATAATTCGTTATTCTCACAGTTCCAGTCTGCCAAAACTGTTCAGTATTACTTTTTAAAGAACAATGGTTTTACTGTTGATTTTTACATTTTCACATAGCACTTTTCTTACTTGCTTAAAAAGCAAAAAAAACGCCAACAAAACCCAAATCCTGAAGCTACATCCAGGATGCAGATTTATACCGGAAGTACTCTTTTGTCAGAGCTGTGGATTGTTAAGAATTAGAAAAGAATGAAGCTAGAGTAATGTAAGTAAAAATCTTTTTGTTATTTAGATGTCCTCTCCATTTTTATTGGACACAGAGAATGTGTGAAACTAGTTTACTGTGAAATAAAGGTATCATTTCCACAGTCAAATATGCCCGAATAGCTGACAGCACATGGTGAGCTGTCAAACTGTCTCATTGTCTTTGAAGGATACACATGCTAACTTTGGTAGCCAGAAATGGCACTATATTCTGTCAGGTAGGTATTCCTTTAGATATAGGAATTAGGAACTCAAATAACTTGAAGCCAGTAGTAGAAGTCTTACAGACTTTGAGAGGTTTTTTTGAAAACCATCCTTTTTTCCATTTGGAGACGTGTTACTTTTGCACAAGGTTGAAACAATAAATTGTGACAGAGTTCCAAAGAAGCATTTTCTAATCTTCAATTTTACTATAGGAATACAGTAACATCTGAATGTGTTAATTTTATATATTCCGTAATGGCATGGAAGATCTCCATGATCTCCAAGATCTACCCCCACCCCACTTTCCCTGCCGTTACAGCAGACAGTATTTCCAGGCTGAGACAAACCAAAATATGCTTCAGGAAGGGTTTGAAGTTAGTGCTTCTAGTATTCTAGCTTCTAATGCTTCTAGCTTCATAGTTGTTACCTGCCCGGTGGTAAAACAACACGCTGTCGTCTCTGTTCCCCATATGTCTATGATGACATTTATTACCTAAGACTGACAAACTGGGAAATTTAATATTTTGAGGTGTCAGTGTTATACCTACATTTTGAATTGAAGCTAGTAGGACTGGTTTAGTACTCTTCATAATTGTAATCATTCTTGTGCCTTAAAACAGTAAAAGCTTACACCTAAACTATTTGCTTGGGTTTTCTGGCCCACTCACCAAAAATTCACTTTTTTCATTCATTAACGATGGGTTGTCTTCATCTCAAGAATATCAAATCAGTAGAGACAACAGAGAGAACCCTTCTGAACAAACTGTCATTTGGTCAGGCAGTACATTACATACCCTTCCACTGAGGTCTTTGGTATTGTTTGGGAGTTCCAATACAGAAGTACTGGAGGTGAGCGTCTTCCACAACAGCAACATTTTTTTTTTCCAGTCTTGAGCACCTGCTAGCTGGGTAAATGTGCAGCAGCAGAAGTCATTGCCCGTTTTACACAGGGAACGAGAGTAAGTAGTTCTAAGTTGTTTTCATGTTGAAGAATACATGAATAGAAATAGACCAAATACAATGTTTTAAATGTAGAAAACCTGAGAAGTAACGCTGTTATTTTAGGATTTATAACATACCTTTTTGCAAGTGGTATTTACTCTTTAAAACCATTTTGCATACTTGAGAGAAAACAAGGTTTACGCACTGACCGTTGTGTTTGCATTTAGAGAACGATGCGGAATGTAGAAGGCATAGGTTTACTGTTACGGTTGTCTGCATATGACCAAACACTAATAAATGTAAATATTTGATGTATGAAAGCGAATAATGGTAAGAAGTGTCCTAAGGAATTTCTAACACCAAGATCTTAATGAGAGTGTCTCACTCCCCTCATAAGTTACGTTTAGCCAACAACTTTTTATATGTATACCACGTTTTTTATGCTGTATCTCCTGTAACTTAGGGCTTTTAAAAAAACACTCAGTTGTCACATGTACAGTCTTGGAGATGCTATGATGTCTGAATTTCATCTTCCAGTACCTGTAACAAAATGGGTCACTGACTTTCTCTGATTCGGTATTTACTTATCATGAGTCTTATATTTTAGGGTAGAAGAAGAGAAGGCAAAGATATGGAAGACTAGGAATCAATCTGGCCGCAGCACATGTATTCAGGATACAAGTGAATTAATATTGCTACTTTGATCTTTGTCCTGAAACCAGTTATTTGATGGACCGGCATTAAGTGTGGGAAACTGGCCAATTAAGAGCAGCTTTTACGATAAACTTGCTCTTAAATTAACCTTTATTGTGAAAACACAGTATGGTACTGACATAAAGCTGTACTTTTCTTAAAAGGCACGTATGCTAAATTGGCGCATCTATTTCTGTATCAAAACATCTGCTTTTTGCATCTGATAATTATAGGTGTTCACTGTTTGAATTAACTGAAATAAAACTTATCTAGCAAATGCAACAAGTTGTAATACTGGGTTTTGGGGTTTTTTATTCACTAAGAAACATACGTATTTTAAAAGTCGTAAAAAATAATACAGGTTAAATAGAAATTCCCAACAATAATTAGCTCGGCAAGATAACCGATACTTTGAAAAAGATGTTGATACTTAACTTGAGATATTATTTAGTAAAATAAGATACATGTAAGACTTTGAATGTTTTCTCATGGCTTAAAAAAAATCCACTTTTTAACAGCCATTTAGAAAGGGATGGCTTTAAAAAACTAACTAAAACCCTGTTTCCTTATTGCCAAAAGGTAATTATTTAATATCAGTATTTAATACTGAAAATATGCATGGTTTTGCTGTACTAGTTTTTTTATTGCCTGGATACCATTCATGGCTGTTAGTGTAGTTTGCTGACTTACTGTTGCTTATATACACCATATGCCTTCTCTATACCAAGTGCTCTCAGTGTTTTGCAAAAGACTTTTTTTTCTTTATAGAAGTCTCAGTATAGAATACCAAATGGAGTTTCGAGATCAGATTAGAGGGAGGGAAAAAACATGCATTCCACAAAAACAGGTGAACATGAGTGAGTAACTTTATATTTTTATTTATCGCCACGTTACTCAACATAGTAAAGGGACTAAAGCAACGTTGAAAGCAAATGAGCCATTTTAAATCTATCTAATCTAGGGTAGTTGCAGTAATAAAGTATACAAAATGCACTCTTAGAGCAGTTTCTGTCACCAAATGCATTACACTGCTGTAGTTGATGATTAACGAGGGGAAGGATGCAGCAATTCCAAGGTTTTTATATTACATGATGCCACTCAATTAACAATACACTGTTTAAAAGTAAAATTATAAAAATAGAGCTCAGTTGTCTGCAAACTTGCAGGAAAAACTTGCACTTTAAATCATTTATTGAAAAAGAGATTCCAGCTCATTAGTCACCAATAGCATGTAATTTTTACAAAATCAACTGTAATTACATTGGTATATTAACAGGCATTTTTAAACCAGTAAGGCTTTCAGGAACGCAGATCCGAAACCACATGCTGAAGTGTTCAGTGTTGCTTTCTTCTAAATGAACAGCCTGTAAAGAAATCATATGAGTATAGATACGAATAGACCCTAAATTGTTAGACTGCCTTGGAAAATTGCCCGCCCAACTTAAGTAGGAAAATTCGTGCAATAAATTTAAATTTCATGTACCACAAGAGGTGAAGATTTGTCACTTTGAGTTTGCTCTAACTCAACCGGAACAATATGGCTGTCGTACAATTAATCTTAAAATAAGGCTAAGGTGTACTATTTCTTTTCTTCCAGATGCCTTTTAAAATTTCAGTCTACTGTTCCATCCCTTTAGTGATACAAACCCCAAACTGAAACAGCTGCTAGGAGTGTTGATACCTTTTCAACTGCTCAACAGCCTTATATCAGGTACTCTGTCCTCATATAAACTACATTCATATATGGTACATGCACTAAGATATGCAATTTGCATATATATTTACCTTTTGACCTTCAAACAAAACGTGAATAAAATCTGGATTTGTTCTTTAATTGTTCTTTTAATTGTTCTTTAATTTCTTGAATTGTTCTTTAATTTTTTTTAAACCCTCAAGTGTTTCCAGTGCTTTTCATATACCCCAGGCATTGGGTTGCATTTCAAGATATACTGGTGCTATACCAGTTACCTGTATGTAAGTATCAGTGGTTATTTGTTTCCTTACAATTTATACAAAACAAATTTTGATTAAGCAACCTGAGCCAGGGAACTGCCTTAGAGCACGATCGTTTAAAAACAAACAGGCAAGCCATAACCGACTAGCAGTGGCACAGGGCTGGTTCAGCCTGGCAAAAGTACCCTACTCCTTTAATGCTGCTTTTTAACGCTGTAAACTTAGCTCAGAATTAGACAGTATTTATTACAGATAGGCTAAAGGAAACAACATCACAAACCACCTAAAATCATGTGTGTTTGATCACAATGTAGCTGCTTAACTGCCTGATGCATCTGTATAGCCACTTAAAAACAAGAATCTGAAAAAAAAAAAATAATCAGCAATTCAGGGCCCATTAACAATGTTTTTACTAGCCAACTCTAAGCAATTTGCGAAATAAGCATTCCAGTATCAGTTTTCAAAATCGAAGCTAGAATATTTGCAGGCTGTAAATACATAAATGCATTTATGTAAGTGGTACATTTAGGCTGCTAAACATTGCCCCTTACCTTCTGTGAGCCTGGCTTTGCCCCCAGTAGGCTGACACAAGACAGTTGAACACCCTACACACAGAACTACTGTCTGAGCATGGCTGAATACAGTCGTGATCTTGTAGCATCCTGGAAAACAGCATTATTAAACTTTCCATTATTTCCAGCATGTTTTTTTTTATTGTATGTGTAATTGAATCAGATACTCTAAATACACTTGTCCAAAAATTGATCTGTATTTTATTACAGAGCATATCAAGTAAAACAAAGCAAAACATTGTTATTGTGGTCTGAAGTACTTGCTTTTAGTAAATGTGCACATGAAAGCAAGTTAGTTAACTGAAACTGTTATGATTCCCCATATGAACAGCACAGCCTGATGGCTCACAAGCCCTAATTTGCCTGTCATTTGTCTCCTGCAAAAAAAGTCAAGGCATTCTAGGGTAGCATTCTCTGCTGAAGAGAAGAACCCATCTGGCTAAAGAAATACTTAACTTGTAATACTAAACATTGCTGTTGACAAAGGTCTGGCAGCTGTGAATATAAACACTGCTGTTCAAATCTGTGTTTGCTTTCTGTTTAATAATTAGTACACATAAGGCATGTGCTTGGTTACATTCTACAAAGCTAGCATCATATTTAAAGGGGAAGACTTGCACAGAATAACTTCACTAATTTCAGGTGCAAGAAGAGGCACCAGCAACACTTTGTCTATAATTTGTAAATTCTGTGACTTAAGAAAGAATGAAGTCGCTCCCATACATGGCTTAGGCAAAGAGATTTTCACTGCGTTCATTCTTCTCCCTGCAAAGTATTTTTAATTTAATAATTAATCTAATTAATTAATCTAATAATTTAAGACTTGTAAAGGATTTAATCTAGATGTGGATATAGAAACAGACAAATAAATTAAGGTGAGAATAGATTCCATTTTCAGTATGTGTGGACCAGAAAGACAAGATAGAATATATGTTGTGAGGAAGGTCCTCAGAAAGCGCTCTTAACGAGTTCTGGTTGGTAGAGAGAACTCCTATTAGACAGAATTACAAATTTCTGCTTTGTTTAAATCACAAATAGTAACTGCACAAATCTTTCTTTGCACAAACTTCTAGCAGCTAAAATTTAACCCTAGAAAGTGTTGTTTTTCCCCCCATGAATACGTACTTCCATGTTGCTGAGTTTTTAACTTTGTTGATTTTGCTGGGAAATGAGCCCAATCCATTTCAATAACTTCCAACACCACTGAACGATGCATAAGGCCGTCTGGTATTTTCACTGCCTCGTGTTTAAGACTCCCTCATTATTGAAGCTCTCCTGCTTTGCTCTATATATCTCTGAAACTCAGTAACCAATTAATCCAACAATAATGAAGATAACCAGAGACTCATGGGCGTATGTTGACATTAACTGTATCTTACTATATGCGTACCTGTACACTGGTTTGAAGACAGTTTAAAAAAAAAATCAGTGGCTTAGCCTTCAACCATGTATATTTTAAAAGTAACCACACTTTATTTACAAAGTTTTAATGAATTTACCTCACTTTTAGATGGAAAACAACATCTCAAAGCTTCTTAGGAATCTAAGCTACTAAGAAAGAGTAAGACAATAAGAAACGTGAATACAGCAACAATTCCCTGCTTCTAGTCAGGATGATCGCTACTGTAAGTCAGTCTATGCATTTGCTTACTGCTATAACCTTCTTACACTGCAGTAGTTTCTAGGTGATAAGTTACCACACAACAATTTCTGTGCCTGGATATGGAAGTAGCTGTGCTGATCAAAGCTGTTCACTGGTAGAGCACACTCCTGTAATTGTGCTAGAAGATCCTCTGGTTCAGTTTATAAAAAAGTTGTTGGTTATAGATGTTTCTGAGCCAAAGTAATGAAAATCTGTGAAAAGCGGACACAGGCAACATCTTAAATATAACCCCTGTATATGTGTGCTAGATGTGAGCTCACTTCTTAACAGCAAGATGTGAAAAAGGCAGTTGCATATGTTTTACCTCAATGTACAAGTCCCACTATGCCTGCGTATATCCTTGTGCAAAGTTTTTCTGGTTGCTCTTCCAGAATCAACCAACTTAGAAAAGGGGGAAACCAATCTTGTCTTCTATTTGAAACTTGTGCCATTGATGCTTTAAGGCATCCATTTCATTTCACTTGTTACACAGGCAAATCTGGAGGTTAGGTTTATTCCCGACTTGCCAAGATTTCGTAACAGGAAAAAAAAAAAAAAATCATCACATGACAGACCTCCAGAAAATAAAATAAAAATCTAATTGTCCAAATTAACTTTTGGAAAAGGTTGAAAACACTTTTATTGTTAGAAGAACCCAGACATGCTTTTTTTTTTTCTCTGCAGAACAAATATACCACTTTTACTTAAAAAAAAAAATTTAAAAAATCAGACCTTTAATGAAAACGAACGACATACAAAATTAGTTTTGTTCCTTCTGTAAGATATAAGCATTTACAATCTTTACCTGGGCATTTTACATCCATAAAGTAGGAGTTTGGGCTCTGCACAAGACGTTTCTTCTTGTGCTTTCTCTTCTCATCCTCCAAGGAGGGATGCACCAGATCTTTCGCCAGCTGGGAGGGACAAGAGGGAGAAGGCACAGCGCGTTAAGTGACGCTGGGAACACCCGGCCAGGCGACTCTAACCCAGCGCGGCCGCGGCCCTGGAGCCACCCTCCCCGCAGCGCCGGGGGCGGCCAGGCCCCCTCGGGGCTTCCCGGCCGGTGAGGCGGGAGCGGCCACTCCATCCCCCCACCCCCGCCCCGAAGGCCGCAGTAGCGGGATAGCTCCTATCATCCGGAGGCCCAATGCCAGTGCCCGGCGCAGTCCGTGCCCCGCGGAAAGGCCCGTGCGGCGCTGGTAAACAACCCACCGGCATGGTTGCTGCCGCCGCCAGGCCGCGCCCCGCCCCGCCCCGCCCCGCCCGCTTCCGGCCGGCGCGCAGCCGCTCTGGGCACGCGGCGGACTCGGCTCTATGGTGGTTGGGGGGGCGGGAGGCCGGTAGCCACAATGGCACGGCCTCACTGCCCTGCACGTCACGTCATCTGCTTAATTGGATAGGAAATCAGCGCAGAGAGCGTGCCCGCCTTCGGAGGACTTTCTGCAGGAGGTCGCAGTAATGCGCCTGACGGTTTGTGATGGACAAAATGGCACTTGGAGGAAGAAGCAGCGTGAGAGCTTCAGCAACGGCCGTGAGAGTTTACGGCGGGGCAGCGCCGCGGCGCTCCTCGCACCGGCGCCGAACGGCTGGTTAGCGCAGGGAGAGACAGGGGCTTAACATGAGCGCAGTTCTCTTTTCAAGAATTCTGCTCATTTGTCTCTCTAACAGATTCATACGGCACAGGCATTGTCAGGTAGTAAGTGGAATCGAGGAGTCCCGTCTACTTGTCATAGAACCATGGAACGGTTTGGGTTAGAAGGGACCGTAAAGAACATCACGTTCCAACCCCCTAATATGAAATGCTTACTAAATTGTCACTTGCATGTCGTTTCATACACATCACACGAAGTTGTACCTACGTGCATATTCTTTTGCAGTTCCCCACCCCAGTCGAAAAGAAAAATGCAGAAGAATTTCTGTTAGTTACCACTTACGTGTTTAATCCAATTTAGAGAATCTATGAGAAATAAAAATATTGCAGATAGTGGGAATGAAAAAAACATTTTTCATTAATTTTTTCGTAAGAGAGTGAGTGTTTTTTTTACATAAATTGACAAAAATAATCACAAATGTAATCTGTAAAGACCCTTGGATTTAATTTAATCAAGCCCAGAAGACTTAAAGGTGTAATTCACTGGAAGTCCAGTAAGTGGCACAAATAGACCTTATGAAAATTGCTTATTATGAAAAGTCTTCTGAAACATGCAACAGGCAGCGTGTTGAGCCACATCCTTTTTGAAGAGAGAACTGATGCATTTAGCGAAATTTATTTTAAAAGCTTGCCATGAGCACGAGTGAAGATGTAAGTTTTACAGAGGCAACAATATTCTCAGAGCTGGGCTGGCCTCTCCCACGCTGACACGGTACACAACTTTCAAAATACTTTCTTCGCACCCCAAAACCCTGTACCATTCTGCAAGAATAGACTGATGTGTTGTAGCGCTTCGTGCCAATTTATTGGTTTTCCTCCTCTTGCCATCACACCCATTGTCTTGTAATGTTGTGATGCCATGTTAGCATTTTTCCTTATGCACTGGAGTGGTGATGACAGACAGATAGAGGTATTTTGGAAGTATTTCTTGTTATATCATGGGGAATTTAATATGAAAGGCTCTGACTCATACTTTCCTCTACATGCTGTCCTGTGAAGGTAGGAACATAAACCAGTTATCAGCGCAGACTCAGTTCGCGAGTCTTAGCTGTTCCTACTACCTTTCAGTCTTTTTCAAATGTATGTTATTTATCTGCAAGCAGAAGGGAAGGGGGAGACTCTATTAATCTTGTTGATTCAGAATCTGAAGGAGAATTATGTTCTTCTTTGTTTAAGAAAATACCTTCCCAATGTATAAAGCACTACCAACAAAAAAACCCAGAACTTCTGAAGTGCCACCCTCCTTCGCCTCTTCCTCCTGGTTTTCCTTTCTTAAGTGTCTTTCCTGCAAGGAGCCTTTGGTGCTTGAGGAAGACTTTAGAGTCACCGTTTACATTAAAAATTGGTTTCTGTGGAAGGAGGGGCACACAGGATGATCTGAAAACAGGATGTGTTTCGGACACATTCCTCTGTTTGGTTCTCTATTTTGGTTTTACTTGGAGATTCATTTCCTTTTCATAACTGCTTGTAGCTCAGTGACCTGCTGAATGAGTCAGTTCTAACGCATTACCTTCAATCTTATGATGGAAGCTTTTTTTGATGTATACTCTTTAGAAAGCAGAAACGCAGCACTGAGTTTAAGTTGTGAGTTAACTAGGAGAGAAACACAGTCCGTACAACACTGGTGTGGCCTACAGAGACAGAGGTGGAGAATGACTTCCCCTTTCCAGCCTTCTCCCAGCAAACAAAGGCTTTGATGTCATTTTAGAGAAAAGAACAAGAAACATTATCTGTCTGCTAGAATGACAACAGAAAATTTCCAAAAGCTGATCCAGAGATGTTTAAAAACAACAAGTTGGGTGGGGTTTTTTTCTGCATTGCGAGCACAGTCTCTCGCTGTTTAAAAGCTGAATGTGTGTCTCCGATGTCGTGGTGGTCTGCAGCTGGGCTGGTTCAGCCAGCAAGCCCTCCCTGTGAGGAGGGAGGTGGTGGCTGGGAGAGCACCCGCTGACAGCCGGTGCTGCTCTGTCCTGCTCCATTTGTGATCTCCTGCAGCTGAGCTTGGGTGGGTACTTAGGATCTGCTATCTGATGTTGCAAGAATACAGGCTTTTTTGAGTGTGATCACTGAGGAAGTGAATATTGACTGATTTTAAAAAAACGAATTCACCCTAATAATGCTTATAGTGGTTTGTCTAGAATCCTAAGAGGTGGATGGGTGTCTCTGTAGTGCTATCATTAAGACCATTTAGGTTTCCGTACACTAACCAGCTCTAAGCTGCACTCAGACTAAGTAGGTTCACTTCAAGTGGTATGTTTGATCTGGAATGCACTCTGCCTGTGGTTTTGCCTGTACTCCAGAATTAAGTATTATCATTTTAATTGATTATAAGTTAATGGTGTAAACCATGGCATGTAGTCATTTGGTTTAAATATGCTTATGCTGAGATAGTTTAGATTAGTATTAGAATCTTGAAGAAGGTACACTTTAAGCACTGCCATAATAGCAAACCTTGAAATTAATGGAACTGACTGATAAAAGTATTACAGTGCTTTTTCTTGAATTGAACTGCACATACTTTAAGTATTTTTTTCCCCAATAATTGCTTGATTTAACCTCTTCTAGATAAATTTCTGCAGCATATACATGTGGAAAATTTATACATTTAGATCACTAGAGTAAAGAAGAGTACTGTTCTTTGTAAAGACCAAAAAAAAAAAACCTATGCATTAACCTTCTTAAAAAGAGGAATCAAAAGCAGGACATATGGACATATCAAATGCAGTAAGACAAAGTGTAGAATGAGCATAGAAGTATCTACCTGCAGTGAAAGACATATTTACTGGAACTGGGGGATAAGTGACTTTTTTTTGAAAGGAGTGTCACATGATGGTCATCAAACAGTAATAAATTGCAGAAGCATCTGCCAAAACAAGAGTTGTTAAAGATACACATCAAAAATATTACCATATTAGCTATCAGAGTCCAAAAGCTAAGGAGCAAAGCTCATGTTAATGATTTGTGGTTAGGTGATTCGGGGCAAGACTGGTTCATAAGATTATCTTTTGTAGGACTTGGACCTGGAGATTCCAATTAGTGCATTGAATGGAAGACCTTGATTAAAGACGATTTTCGCACAGTTCTCTTTTTACTTAACCCGTCTCACCTTTGAACTGAGGGGAAAAAAGGATTTTTGAAAGCTAGAAGTAATGATGTCTATCATTTGAGAAAGTAAAAATGAGAGTGGGAATGAAGTAGCAATGTAATCTGGTTTTATTCTTAAAAATGTAGGAGTTGGTAAAGTCACAAGTATTTTCTGGTTAGTCAATGTGTATGTAAAGATTACTAAATTTATTGCATACGAATAGAAAGAGTAATTGCATTTTGCTATTGATATTAGTGCCTTTCTTAAGCTGAGTGCTTTAACAGATGCACTTTACATATACCTCACTGACTAATGGAATTCTGCCGTATCTTGGTTGTGACTCAACATCTGCTTATTGGATGAGCTTCAACTGTGGTGTTCACGCAAAACTGTTAGGGCAGTCATTTAGGGGTGGTAAAGGGTTTTAAAATTCTGCTTTTTTGAAACATACAAATCAGCATCACACTGTTATGGTCCTGTCCACTTTTATATAGTGACAAAAGGTAAACCACAGTATCAAACATTTTCTATTTCGCCCATGTTCAGTGTTCCCCTCAGTCATTCTCCCATGTCAGAAAAAAACTCCAAATGTTTAATTGTAGTTGATCTATTTGACTGTAATGTGGTCCCTTTTCCAATTTTGTGCGATAACAAAGACTGGGCTTCAAAGTATTTTCATGGAACAGGTATTGTAGCGGCTTGGTTATGGAGCCTCAACAGCTTTGATAGTACTCCTCAAAAGGTTTACTAACATATTGAAAGGTATACAATTGTACAATTACAGTTTTTCCGCGTTCTAGAAAATAAAAAAATGTAACTCATTTTTTATATCTTGTTTTTAAAGTTCATGGTTAAGTAAACATCTGTCCCTTGAATCTGGCAAACTGGCACTTTTCCAAATCAGAACAGAACACAATGTTGCAAAGCACCAGTGTAATTAAAGAGGGAAGCAATTTGCATTATTTTTCTATAAAACTACTCTTGAGTAACAGATGGCGATTGAAACATATTGCTCCAGAGACATATGGAAGCCTATTTGTTCCATAAAACTCAAGAGTGAATATTAACCCCCAAATTACTCTCTTCAGTGCTGAAATACGATTGCGTAGTACTCTCCAGTATGGCTATAATTACAGTGCATAGCAACTCATGTCTCTGAAAATACAGATACAGGGAAATGTTTCAGAGATTAGTTTTTCATTTGCAGTTTCCTATAATCCGATTATTAATGCTAATCTGAAATAATTAACCAATTTGGTTTTACTGCTTCAGTGCCAGGCTGCCATTATCATTTATAAACTTAAACTTGTAATAAGTATTATAACAACCCATCTTAACATCTAAACAGCCCAACAGCTAATTAAACAGTACAAAAATGAACCAAGCAGCCGTGTTTCCAAATTCCACCCTGCAATGGGCTGGTGTCTCCAAGTGTGTAAAACAAAAAAGAAAAGAACCATCAGTTCCCCCCATCTGTGTTTTGCTGCCTTGATTCCGCTCTCGCGGATGGTGTCCTGGTCTCCCAGAGGTCTCAGTCAAACAAACAATGAAATTTTTACTTGAATCACAACACAGCATCTATGATATAAAATTAGATTTTGATACAATTAACTGCAATCATGACAAGCTCTTACTGAATTCACCTTGTACAGAGATTTACATCAGATCTGTCACTGGATTTTTGACAGTTTGTTATCACAAACATATATTGGCCAGGAACACCACCAAATGGAGACCCTCAACAAGGAAGATTCGGAATAATTAATAACTAGAGGCAGAATAGCTTTAGTTTTTTCAAGGATTATAATGGCTGAAAGTATTTGTTTGGAGTGATTCCTCAGAGTACTTTGCACAAATACAGCAGTAGCCAGGAGTTAGACTAGTTTAGCCCTGTTTCACCCCATCAAATTGTAGGTTAATGCCAGGGAGTGATTTTTTGGTGTGCTTGGGAATATGGAGGCTAACCATGTATGACAGAGCTTTAATATTCAAAATGAGTTTTTTTTTTTTATTCTGTATGGAACTCAGCATATATATTTGCCAAATTAACACAAAAAACTGTGAGAAAGGACTTTTTACAGTTGTGGGCTGGGTTATAACTAATAGATGTGGCTGCAGATGGGAGGCCCTTATGAGCAGGTATCTCTGGACTGCTGTTAGGCGCTTGAGGCGCATTTGCACCCCCCAATCCCATCCAGAGGCTACTTGAAAGACGTGCAGCTACAGGGGCCCCCAGGGCCCCCCAACGCTGCTCCTTGCTCCTGCCTTCCTCCGGGCAGCGCTAGGCAGGACTCCCCCCGCCCCGGGGTGACCAGCAGGAGCGGTGCCCTGGCCAGTGGGTGCCAAAGGGCCGGTCTGCACCCAGGGGAGGGGAAGCCTTTGAGGTGGGAGTGCTGAAAAGGAAGCTGGTGGCTCAGGCCTTGCAGGATGACCATCCCTTCAGGAATGATTTGGGGAAAACAGCTCTTTTTCCTTTGTTTTCCCAAGAAGGACGGGAGAACTGTTGTAGTGATTTATAGCGTTAGAGATTTCTGTTTATCGCTTGTCTAAAGGCTACAGTTTTTAAATTAAATTAAAGCAATAGGTCTTTGCTGTCATTTTAAAGTGTTTCAGTAATGCTATTTATTTTTATAGTGCCTTGTGGCATCCTCTGAGGCACACGGCATAATAAATACATAATGAGGCTGCCTCACACGAAGAGATAATTATCAGTGGGAAAAGATGGGGAAAAGTGTTTATTGAAGTGCTCTAGAATAGCCACATGTTGCTCTAGAATACCCACATTTTTAGTGCTACTTGAGACTGTGAAAATAATTTTTCTGTTGCGTGAACAACTGTTTCTTCCTTCCTTGGCATTCCCAAAGCAACACGTAAATACTTGAGGCCGCATACACACTCAGGTCACCTCTGCTTATTGGTGATCTGCAGTATTACGCCATTATTTATTGTGTCACTTGAGCAGATAAGCACATGGCTCTATTTACACATCTACCTAGTTTCCAAAGAGAATTTATCCCAGTGCCTTGTAGAATGAGGCCACCGGAGAGATGAGATGCTCCAAGTGTCGTTAAATTCAGGGTGAGCGTGTTTCTGTGTGGAAAACTCAGGTGTCTGCTGCCATTTGAGCACCAAGAATGCAAGGTCTCAGATCCAGCCCTCTGAGTGTTAATTTACTTAGTGTTGGTGCCTACCGGGTTTTAAAACTCAACCTGAACGGAGGTTGGAGAGAGGTGGGGGTTGGTCTTTTCTCCCAAGTAACAGGCGATAGACAAGAGGAAACGGCCTCAAGTTGCGCGAGGGGAAGTTTAGGGTGGGTATTAGGAAAAATTTCTTCACCGAAAGGGTGGTTGAGCATTGGAACAGGCTGCCCAGGGAAGTGGTGGTGTCGCCATCCCTGGGGGTATTTAAAAGCCGGGCAGAGCGGTGCTGAAGGACATGGTTTAGTGCTGGAGCTGGCAGTGGATGGCTGGACACGATCATCTGAGAGATCCCTTCCCACCTGGACGGTGCTATGGTTCCGTGGTCTGTGTTCACATGGAAACACACAGAGCGATGTCCAGCCAGCGGCTCGGCTCGGCGGGGACGCGGGCTGTGTCCAGGGGAAGGGGACGGGAGGGGCGAGCCGCCACCCCAGACTACATCTCCCGTCGGGCTGTGCGCTTCCGGCGTGCCGTGACGCAGAGGCGCTGCCTCCTGTGAGTGGCGCCGGGCGGGGCGGGGCTCGGCTCCCTCCCTCCGCCCGCCCTCCCTCCCTCCTCCGCCGCCCCCTCCTCCTCCTCCTTCTCCTCCTCTTGCTGCTGCTGCTGCTGCTGCTGCGGCGGCGAGTCCGAGGCCGAGGGAAGATGGCGAAGACCTATGACTATCTGTTCAAGCTGCTGCTGATCGGGGACTCGGGCGTGGGCAAGACCTGCCTGCTCTTCCGCTTCAGCGAGGACGCCTTCAACACCACCTTCATCTCCACCATCGGTGAGGGGCCGCCGCCGCCATCCCCGGGGGCGGGAGGGGTCCTGGCCGCGGCCCTCCCGCTGGCAGAGCGGCCGCGGGGCGGGCGGGAGGGATGGGGGGCACCGCCCGGGGCCGCGGCCGCGCTGGGCGGCCTGTGCGGGGCTGTTGCGCGGGAGCCCGGCGGCCGTTAGGCGGCCGTTACGGGCCCCGCGCGGGAGGAAGCGCCGGGGCGCCGCCGCCGGGCCCCGGCTGCTCCCGTTGAGGCGATGTGGGGGCCGTCGGGGGCCGCGGGGCGGCCGGGCTGGGCGGGGGCTTTCCTCCGGCGCGGGGCCTGCCCGGGGCCCGCGGGATGCCAGCCCGTCCGCCGGCGGCAGCAACAGTTGGCCGGGCCTGGGCTGTGCGCGGCCCCCGGGCTGGCGGGAGGGGGGGTTGGGGGGGCTGCTCGGCGGGGCGGCTCCGGCGATGGCGGGCGCGGGGCCGCAGCAGGAACCAGCCCTGCGCGAACCGGCTGGGCTGCGGGATGACCTCCCCGTCGGGTTTTCCTGCGCATTGGCGGTTGGTGGCTTCACGCCGGGATGTACGCCTCAGACAGTGGAAGAGGGCTTGGACCGCTTCAGCCGGCGGTGGGTGTCGCCGGCCTGCCTGGTGACAGGGACCGAGCCGCTCCCCTCAGGGACTTATCCACCCTTCTCTTTCTTCAGCTCCCCTACATCCCTGTGTGTGTTCCTGTAGACGTGGCTCACGATTTTGAGACTCGGAGTAATTCTGTTCAAGCTCTTTAGTGACTGGAGTTAGAAGCTCCTTAGTGACTAGACAGAGGAACCTCCTTGGCAAAAGTTGAGTTCAGTTATAAATTTGGTGGTGAAAAGGTATTTCTAAAGCTCAACTAACCTCTCTTAATGACAATGAGATGCGATATATGAAAACAGACTGCTGTGGCTTATATTTCTGTAAGATTTGTAATTCCTAAAATACTTCCTGTATAACATAAAGTTTTCAAGTTCTTCACTGAGGTATTGCTGAATATCAGTCTGACAAGACTTGAGATTTATGGTTAGCTACTTGTAATTGAGGTTGCTTTTAAAATAAAATTAAGTACACTGTTTTCAGGATGAAGGGGTAAACTGCAGTGGAGGTTGATAGTATTTAGGAGGGCAAAACGAATGCTGACTTTGAAGAATAACACTGAGAGAATGAGTAGACTCTTTACTGGAAGGAAATTGATTTAAAGATGAGGTGGATAATGTGTGACTTGGTTTGTGTTACCCAAATGCCGTATCCTTTTCAGACATTGTGTTGAACTCGGTGTCCAGGGAAGAAACAAATTTTTATTTAGGCAGATACAGTTGATTAAACAAGGTACGGCTGGTATTTCTAACGCTGTAAGAACATATTTTCTGCATTTCAAACAAATATTTCTGAAGAATTAAAATTGCACATTCCTCTTCCCTCTGCAACCATTTTCAAATTGGTGTATTAGTAACAGCAGCTAATCAAGGCCTGAGTAGCATTTTACCTGAAATGTTATTTTGCTGTATCTGTGCTGGAATAAAAGGCTTAATAAACATTAATAAATGCTATAGCTTAGCTAAAAAAAACCAACGCCCTACATTGGTACTGTGATAAATATAAAATACCTCTTTATATTTGTAAAGAGATAGCTAACATAAACGTGTGTGTCTGTCTTCCAACTATTTTCTTGGTGTTTCTTGAACTGCTTAGCCCCTTGATATTTCTCAGTGATCCACTTTGAAGTCTTGAGGATTGTGAATGGGATGCTGTTTTTTCTTACTTTATTCAGTGAATATAGGATTTGCTCTCTTTTCTTTCCTTTATATTTGCTTTCACAAGGATCTTATTTTCAACACTATTCAACTTGAAGAATTTTACTAATAATTGAGGCATACTTCTGGTTCCGTAGGTAGTATTTGTGATTTCACAGTTATGTTTTCCTTCTTATATTTTGTTTCTTCCAGTCCCTTTTATTTTGTAGCGGAGGACCTACAAACAGGAAAGTTGACAATGCAGGAAAGAGTGAAACTGTTCATAAAGTGCTGATGTATGCTTAAATAAAAATACTTGGGTTTTTTTTTCAGTTTTCCTCATGTATTGCTTTAATTAGTTTTAGGTCAATCACGTAGATCTAATCTGTTTGTTCTTGAGGGCACACTCGTGTGCATGCTCTCTCCTTCTCTGTGAATGCATGCTGGCTGCTCAATACTAGTCGGTTTTACAACCATAACTAATACATCTGATGAGCTTCAGGGCATTCCACTTTTAACAATTCTGACTTTATTTTTTTTTCCTTGACCGGTAAAGCATAGCCAACCATGGTATGGAGGGAGACATGGGGATGCAATGCTTTTCACAAACAGGTCCCCCTGACAGTTGAAGTTTTAAGGTCTCCAGATTAGCATTCCAAATAGAGTAGTGCACTGAGTCTTCCATAAGTATAAGCTGCCAGGCTGTTTTGGTTATATATTCTCCAAAAAGTGGATTCTGCAATATGATGGTACCTGCTGTTAGCTGTGTGTTCAATTCAGAATGATTTTAATTAGCACGCGCCATATTATGTGCCCTTAATAGTGCCCTAGTTCTCCTCCAGTCTGTCTCCCTGCTAACAAGATCAGAGTTGGTTTAACCGTAGAAATCTGAGAAGGCATATGCTTGAGATGTGTTGACATCAAATTTTATTGTTTAATCTTACGTATGTAAATGCTGTTTGTGAGTGAGGTAAGTCATTTAGACGTTTTTTTCTTAACTACATGGAGTTAAACTTTTAACTGTTTCACCTTTTTTTCTTGTATTTTGCATCCAAAAATGAAAGCAAAACTTTGTTGCCATGATGAAAGGGCCCATGTCATGTCTAAGCACCAAATATCTTTCTTATAATTTCCCCACTCCTGTTGTTCTTTAGTAGTTTAAACAATAACACTTCAGTTACCAGAGCAATGGAAACACTTTCCAAGAGGAAAAAAAAAAAAGTAGGAGGGGGTATTGTAGAATATTTGTTTCACTTAGCTTCAATGTTCATATTACACAAATGAGTCAATAATGAATTGTAGTTACTTTGTCATCTTGCATGATATACTTGTGTCCTACTTTGCACTTTCCCTTCTCTTCTGCTGTCATGCAAAACGTGCCTGTAAGGCTACATCCTTGGAGAGTGCTTGGAGGTTTGCGAATGGTCCCTTTTCTCCTCAAGACTTTGGTCATGCTATAACGATGGCTGTACTGATTCAGACAAGGAGGTCTTCCAGCCTGGTGTCCTGTGGCCAACAGTTGCATAAGAAGTAGGATAAAAGTGCGGTGTACCTGTATTTATAATTTATCAGACTTTTTATTCTTTTTTGGGTGACTTGTTGGTCTTTCTGTCTTTGTTTTGGCTACCTGGCATAACTAAGACTTTTGGGAAACTGCTACCCATTATGAGAAGGGAACAAGTGATTTTTCTTTCAGATGATCCTTTTGGTTATTCTAGGACGTGTTTTCAATCTGTGAAAACACCCATTGGCCTTTAGCAACTTCAGGCAAGGCAGGTCCTTGGCCTTCAGCAACTTTAATTTTTTTTTATGTCAAGCTTTGTAGCTCTTTTTGGAAAATTTCTAAAAGGGTTGAGAAGTCATAATAGTGCTGTGCTGCCTAGTGAGGATCAACTTTTCACTGTTAACATGGGATAATTCTATTTACGACGGGAATGTGTTATGTAAGGTTATGTTGTTTGGTTTGCTTCCTGAATGGAAACTTCTGCTTTTGCACAGTTCTACATGGAAAGTAAAATGCAGTTGAGTCAGCTCATTTTCATACTTAAACAGTTCCTAAAGCAAAACTTATCTTGGAGTATCTCATATGCATTTTGCTAGTAGTTTCAGTGCGGTGTACAGGAATAAGAATCATTAATTTATCAGTCTCTAAGTATCTTAACTTGCTGTTCGAGTAGTGCTGCCTCGTAAAACTGGATTGGGTTTATCGTTCCAAATAATAAAACTTATTCTTTGCATTCCTTTCAACTTTTTGTTTATACTGGTTTCTACAAGAGAAAAGTTACGTCTTTTAGCTCATAGCATTTCTGACTTGGTACAAGGGCATGCTGACTCTGAAACAAAATTTATGGTATTTATTTTTTTTAATCCAAGATGATATCAGCATTTGTTAGGAAGTTGCCCACACGAGATAGGACTGTATCTGAGACATGAAACAATTTGTTGGTTTTAGAGAAGTAACTTTTCCTTAGCCTACATCTTGCAAAATAGGGCGCTACTCTGGCAGTCGAGCACGTGTATGCTGACCTCTGAACACTTTGATGAAAATCCTTTGACAAGCAAAATTATCAACTTCCCTTTTGCAGTGACATTTCCATGTCTGTACTGTGTAATGGAAATTGTTTTAGTGTACTCAAGTCAAATTATGCCTCACTGAATATTTCTACTCTTCTTCCCCACACTTACTTGTATGATGGATAAAAGATTGGTTGTTGGTTGGTTGTTGGTTTTTTTCCACCCTCCCATTGAGCTTCAGCATTCCCTATCCTCATTCAATCAATTCCTTTTAGGCTTCTCCAGATGGCAGGAGCTGTAGAAGAAAACACCCCTCAATGATAGATGAGCAAAGGGAGGGAACAGTCAGGAAGGCGTTGTCAGTAGTATTTTATTAATGGTCATTATAATAAATAAACTGTAAGTTAGACTTTGAAGTGACTGAGTCTGGTTTAAGTGTCTCAGGTGGCACCGTTATTCGTACCTACAGAATGGAAGCGCATGTTCAGGGTTTGTAGGATCTGGGACTTGAGTATCTCTTCAGTACAGTGTGAGAAGGAGGTCAAGGGTTTACATGGGAACAGGGGCAGACAGCATTATGGAGGTAAATGTGAAACTGGAAGAATGATTCTGTTTTCATGATGTGTGATGGGTGGCCAGCAAGATGTTGGTGATGTTGATCCTGATGATGTATCCTGATGTTGATCAGCAAGTGTTGTGGTTGGAGACATTGTAGGTCAAAAGCATTAAAGTTGTGTCTCTTCTGACCTTAAATTTGATACTAACACCTAGCTGGTAACAAAAGGCATCTTGGACTTCGATTTTCATCTGCTGATGAGATTGTGTTTTCCTACTGTATTCTGCAACAGGCCAACAATGTAAATAAAAATGGCTTTTATTAAAAATGCTGTTGCAGCTTTCTTGCTGCGTGTTACTGTGAAACAGTGTGACAGATGTCTGACTGTTTTTTGCCTATTCCTAATTGGCAGATGGAGGTCTATCTTGGTTGGGTGTTATCTGGTTATTTGAGTGACAGGATGGCAGCCTGGAGCTGTTTTTGTGGCTTGGTTTGAATGCAAAGCTAAGAGCATAGACTAATATCGAATATAGGAACAAATGTATTGATTGATGGATACAGGCTTTGAGAGAGGTATTGAAGACACATAGCTTTTGGGAATTTTTATTTACATTTTTGGAAGGCTTTTCTACTCCTTGTGCAATAGGGCATCTTTTAGTAGAAATAGATTTTGAACTGACTTATTTCAAAATTTAACTGAAATTCACAATAGATGAATACATAAACAGTATTTATAGTGATGCTTTCTTTCTTTTTTTTTTGTGATAGAAAATAGGTGTGTGTTTGTAATTCAAAGGATATTATGTTGCTTTTTATCTTTAATCGGATGTTATGATAGCTAAAGTGCCCAGTATATCAAGCTGACTGTAGATATATAAAATAGATCTGATCTTTTTCCAATGTGAATGAACTATGAATAATAGTTACTTCAATGGAGTGGCACTGCGTAAGGCTCTTGCACAAGCAGAGTTGATCGAGAGGCTTTTAGTTGTTGGACTTCCAACTCAGAACTTAAGTCAGCAACTTGCTGTCCCAACAGGGGTTGCAGTGGGATGTAATTTAGTGCCTCTTAAGGGGGTTTTGGCCAATAATTGCATGTAATATCAGTTTAATCTTGTGGTTTACAGTAAGCTTTCCTCTTAAATGTAAGCTATGACACTTTTGATTAGATTGTATGCAGTTTTAAAGGCAACTAAAGTACTGCATGTTTCAGAAGATTCTTTTCTGCTAGGGACAACAAACAGTTGGCCAAGTTTAAGATCATGTGTGTTAATTTTGCTGCTGCTGTGCAGAATGTATTGCTTTGGGCACCAGAGAAAAACCTGATGCTGAATGTCAGTGGCATTCTTTCATATGTATGGCAACATCTAAGAACATGTAAACCAGACAGGTTACTAACAGAAGTCTGTCACCAAATCTGGAACTTGGGAAGAACAGTTTGAATTTAAGAAATTGGGCAAATCTAAAGTGGCTGCCAGCCAGGGAACACATACACTGCTCCCCGCCTCCCCCTGCAACAAAATCTTCCTGTCTTTCATCTGCTGGAGAGAAATAGCTTTCTTTTACTGAAACAAAATATCCTGTCTGTATGGTGTGACTTCTGATGGGGTTAAAGATGAAGTAAGGTATCTGTGTCAATCCAAGCATGGAAGGAAGGAGGAAGATGCAGTAAATCAGAGTAACTGCTGGCTGTGAGAACTTCTCTGGTTTAGCAGAAGTGACTAGAGAGGAGAACCTGGAATATGCAATGCAGGACAAGGGGATGAAGTGGCCATTAAAAGCATCTTGCATAACGTAGGAAAAAACCCCAAAACCATTATGTGCCAGAAAGACAAGTATAGCCTTTGCTAATAAGTTATGTGGTTTTACCTCTTAATTTATGTAGTAAAAATCTTTCAATAAAGGCTTATTTCATCATTCATATAAGAAGTTAAATACAGCAGCCCTTCTTCCCGCATGTCCTTTGCTTCCCAACCAAAAATCTCCCCACATACTTACCCCCGTATAAAAACATGGGTTTAGAAAAGCCTCCAATAAAAATGATGTTCCCGAAGTCTGTTGAGAGTATTATCTTTAAAAATAACTTCAGTAACTTTAAACCTTCTGCTTTGACTTTTGGCCTGATTTTGCTCCCTCACTAGGTACTTCACAGACTTGCTTCTAAAACACAACCATATTTCAGACTCTAACTGAAATTCCTAGGTTAGATGACTTATCTTAACAAAGATAATTCTTACTGGATGAGACAGTTTGATCTTCACAGATAACCCAGATCCTTTCGGCCAGTTACAAAGCAAAGAACTGTTTTACTGCCATTGTTGACGTGAGCTTTTTTTTTCCATTTTTATCTTGTTTACGTTGCTGGTAATACCTGTGCTGGTAATTTTCTGTGCATTTCCTTCCAGTTTTAGCAGGTCTGTGCATTCTGAAGTCTCATCTGTTTCATGAGTGGGGTGTTCCTGCATTCCTATAAAACTTTCAAAAATTTCATCACTGCTCATCTTTTTTAATCACTTATGTCTTTGTAGTGGTCATGCATAATTTATACGTCCTCTGTCTAACATAATCCAATTCAACTTTTGTTTTTTTCCCCCTCTGCCTCTGACCCTATCTTCATAGGGTTTATCTCTAAAGGAGGTGCTTGGCAGTGCAAGTTGCTGGGCTATAGCAGTGTTTAACTGTACATTCTGACTGCTCCAATCAAGTCTTCCATACCTGTCTTAAATCTGCAGCTGATGGGGTATGTATGCAGCACCTGTCTTAGGTACTGCTGGAACAGAAGCTACAAAGTGCATTGTTTGTACCGTGCAAGGGTTTTTTAATGTCTAAGTGATCCATGACTTACCAGTTCTTCCTTTGTTTTGTGCATTCTGGGGCATTCTGTATGCTTGCTTTTCATGTAGCAGCTCTTCTGTTGTAAACAGACAATAGTATGGCCCAAAAAAGTTTTTATTTCTTCATTCTGAATAACCAGTTCAGTGTAGACATCCAGATCAATTGGGAGCCCTAAATCTTTAAGAGGCTTTTTAAAAAATAAGTGGCATCTCCATTTCTTATTGGACAGTCATATAGGTTCATCCGGACCAAAAATTACTGAACAGAACCAAATCTAACCTTTTGGGCCTGTTCTTATCGTTACAACTGAAGTGTAGTATATGAATAGCGACCAATGAACTTGAAGTCATGGTGGCAAGGTAGTATTGGTTACGTAGGATTTTTTTTTAATCAGGCATTTTTTTTTACCCTTTGGGTGCTTAAGGTGCTAACTTTTGGATGAAGCAAGCTTTTTTTTTTATTTTACAGCAATATTCAGTTGGAGCTGTCTTGGTTAAAGACAACATTTTCTATGTTTTCCACATCTACAAACATATCTGATTTACAAGCAGGAGATTGAGGATCATCTTTTCCTGTTCTGGGAAAATGATGCCTTTGATATGGACTAATCATATGTCATCTCATATTAAGCACTGGGCTTCTGAAAGAATAAACAAATATTTGTATTCCTAAGCCACCTTCTAAATGGGAAGATCTGGTGTTCTTACCCATTAAAACATGTGACAAAGTTGGGTTTTTTTGTGTGTGTGTGCAGTAGAAAGCCATGTGCTGCATGTCCCAGAGACCTGAGGGAAAGAAGACCTTCAAAGTAGGTGACAGATGCACAGGTGTCCCATTGCTCACACGTTAAGTGGGTATGGGGCTGGGTCCTTGGGAGATCGCTGCAGCCATTTCTGTTCCATATCTAGCCATAGTTGGAGTATGAAATAAACAGCGATTCCTCTACTAGCATGGAGCTGCAGCTGGTCAGGTCATATTCTGGTGTAGGATCCATGCTGGAGCTGCTTGCAAGCTGCTCGTGGGCCACCTTTTGGCCTATATTAACTAGGGCTTTAATTTAATGATTGGTTCAATGGAGTCTGTGGTCTGCTACTCATCAGAGGAGAGCTGTGACTCTGTGCTCAAAGTTACGCCGTCAGTAGTCATTGCATATGATGGTAAGCTGAATTATGGAACTCACCCAGATGAAAACTAGCCTGATGGAAAGAGAAAAGGATTCAGTTGTAACTCTTTAGTGGCAGCACCTCCCCTAGTTTCAGGAGGCTGTGAAACTGCAGCCTCAAGCCTCTTGGCCGATTTTAACGTTTGCTGCTCTCCATTTGCACATTGGCTTGAAAGGAGTATGTTCTCAGAGCAGCTAAGTTAGTGCATTCCTCGTAGAGACATTCAGTCTATAAATAATCCTTAAAATAAACAAACTTTGCTGTCTGTATCAGTAGTGCAATTTTAATCTATTTCAAAATTATTTTAGATGAAACTAAGTTACCACCAAGTGTAGCTTATTTTACATTCAAAATAGAACAAGAGGTAGACATAGGTGAATTTGTGTGCACTTTCATATGACTGTAATACCTCGGTTGTAAACTCTAAAAGATATTCTGCAGGAACCCAGCCCCTTTAAAGTTGGTCTCTTGTGGCAGTTGGTAATTTTACTCATGTCAAGCAGTAATAAGTTTCTACTGTTGTGTTGTTTTATAGTATTTAAATTTAGATCGAGTGGTTTTGGTGTTTAGAATCATGCAAGTCAAAGGCTGCTCAAAGCAATCTGTAAATTCTGAATTCAAAATGCTGGAAAGAGACTTTCACTTTGCAGGATCTCCTGGTGTTTGCATTGAAGCACTGCAATGCACGGTTGCAATGCATGGTTGTGGTGGCAGAACTCATAGGAGCACCATTATGAACAAGTGGCTGAAGAGCACTGGATTCAAATCTTAGTACGATAATCAGGTTACACCAACTGTTATTGAGCTGTCAAAACCATGAATGCTTCAAAGTATAGGTTGGTCTAATTCTGATGATTATAAGTTGTATTCTGAATCCCTTGTTTTCTTTTAAGTAGAAAGTAGCTTAAGAAAGGAAGCTTAGAGTGGTTGCTGCACTGTAGCTGAGGAGACATGCTGAAGGAAGCAGCAGTTTGCTCTGTATTATGAACTTTGGTCTGAGCTCGGTAGCAAGTTTCAAGATCTTATGAGCAGGAAACTGCCTTATGTTATATATACACATGGCACCTGCATTCTTTATTGCCTTACCTACTTCAGCCATTTGTATGTATTTATTTTGCCAGTGTAACGTGTTTAAATTTTAAGAACCTTCCTGTATTAATATCTTCCAAGGAGCAAGAGACTGCTCTGTGTATTGCTGTGTAGGACACTGGTATTAGATTCTTTGTATGGGTGAATAGTAAGACAAAGAAAGGCCAGTTAACCTGAAGGAGCCTATTCGTACCACTCTGAATTTAGTAGTGTTTTGTGGGTTCTTAAAGGGCTGTCCAGAAGGAATAGAATACAGCTTTGTCCCTTTAAGTTGCGAAAGGATGAATAAAACTGGTTGCACTTGTGTATAATTCTAAAACAAATTTATCTTAGAACTTTTAAAAAATGTTGACCTTCACCCTGGTGTGTTGCTTCATGTTAATCTGCTGTATTTTTGAATGGTTGCAATAAAAGACTACTGCATCTTTAATCTACATAGTGATACAAGACGTTGCTGAGATCATCTGAAAATGCCTTGCAGATGTTACTAGGGACTAAAGCCAAATGTTCAAGTTCAAAATGATTAGACTTTGTTCCTTTGCATGAGGCTGTATGACACACTGGCGTGTTGCAAGTGTTCCCCACCCGGTCTTTTACGTTGCTCTTGTTTCCTATTTGGTCATTTCTTATGTTTACTGAAAGCCTTCAAGAAAGGATCTAATACAAAAGCAAATTTCTGAGGCTTCATTTATCTGCCTTTATAGATTGAGACAGTATACTGATGTAGCGCAATAAAATAATCCCTTAAAAACACCATTAAAAAAAATAATTGTGTTATTTAATCCAAAACCTGCAATACCTACTGCTGAGAACAAAAAAAAAAGGTAATCCCTGGGTAAGCTTGTGGGGAAAATCTGTGGGAACAGATTGATGTCCCTCAGCTGTTGCATGCACATGGAAAAGAACAAGTTTCTGGAAGAGTGTTGTTCTGTTGGTCTGTCTGTGCTTGGAATCTGCATGGAAGATGTTGAGACTCTTTAGCTCTGTTCACGTGTGTCCACCCAAAGCTCGTGTGTGTGATCAGTGCTGGTACCTGCGTGTCTGTCGTCTCGTGGTGAACAAGGTGTGTAAGTGAGCGCTTCAGTGTCCTTCAGCACCGATTGCTGACAGCTCTTCAAAGCACGGTGAAAAGCAAATGTGCCGGCAGCAGTTGATTCTGAAACATGTCCTGCGGCGGTGTCTTGAAGATCACAGGCTTGGGATGGGGCGCTCAAATTCAAACCTATGCTTTGGAGAATCATCAGAACAATACCAGCTGTTACAGCTATGCTACAGAACTATACTGCTTGATAGTCCTGATGTTCATCTGTGCAACTTAGTCGCTTGCTGTTCACCAGAACAAAGCCTATAGGGAGAAGTGTTTTCTAAGTAGTTCTCTCCCAGAATTCAACAACCTGAAGGTGAAGCATATTGATTTTCAGTCATGTGCCTCTTCTCACTTCCTTTTTTTGAAGGTAACTTACAAATCTGCCTGCCTATTTCTGAGTTGCTTTTAATTCAGCCTTAACTCTGACTGCAGGAAAATATTTTCCTTTCCTTTTGTATATCTTGAAGACTGTTGTGTGTTGTGTCCTGCAGTAGAAAAGTTGCAAAACTTTCTCCCTCTTCAGCTCTGCGCATTGAAAAAAATCAACCCTCCCACAACTCTACATATAAACACAGTAGGATAAGAAGGACCAAGCTGTGAAGTTGGAGCAAGCCCAGCTTGAAAGCTGAAGCATAAATTCCAGTTGTTCTGATGTTGTATTGCTCAAAAGGGTAATGAGACTTTGTACCTTGACTCCTCTCCCCATCTTGTAATGAATTCCTTTTTATTGTGATCTATGTCCAATAGAGATAAGTGCCACAAAGTTTCTGTTTATCAGGGAATCCCACTGGAAAAAGTTTTATTTCCATTTAATTTTATTTATTCCGTTCTTACTTCAAAAGAGTAAGGTAAGATTTAGATAAGTAGGAAGATAACTTCTTTAAGAGGGTGGGGTTTTTATTATGTGCAAGTCATGCAAAATAGATCTTTTAATTTTTAGTTTAATAAACAAGATCTGATACTGTGGTTCATTGTTGATAGGTGGGTCTAAAATTAGACTCTTCATAGCAAGCAAATCGGATATTAATTTTTTCACAGCTCCTTTGCCAGTTTTTGGTGTTTAATCACCTTTAAAATTCCCTTGGCTTATATATTTAAAAAACAAAAAAACCCAAACAAACAAAAACCAACTAAACCATTTAAAATGCTAGTACATTGAGTACTAATTAATTTTTTTAAAGTATTGCTTTGCCATAGATGGAGAAAACCTCTGTTATGGTAAATATACAGGCTAGTGTATGCTATCAGAGATTGACATTTATTTGCATCCTGAAAGAGGTTCATTTCCTGTCTGACTTCTTGCTACAGCTGCACCAGAACAATGTTGCTAAATATATGGACTCTATGAATTTAGTGAAATGGGAAACCTATTAAATCAACTTGAGTTAAAATCAACAGGAATTGTCATCTGATCATGTAGCTCTCTGCCATGTAAGGTCCACCTGCTGCAAATTAATGTTGAGCCACCTGAGAAATAAAGTTAAAATACTGGTTAATGGTGTAATACAGGTAAATAATAATTCTAATACTTGCTTGCTGGTGGCTATTAAGTGATTTATTTTATTTTTTACATTAATTTGTAAGTTTCTTTTCTGTCTGTCTTTCACTAGTTTTATTATTCAAGAACATGGCCCTTCCAGTCCATTCTTTCTAAGCAGACTGAAGACCAGAGAAACCTTTACCTTCATGAAGTATTTGCTGGTACTGTTGTAACAGTTTGCCTGCTCCAGACAGAATACTTTGGTTTGGTTTCTTTGTGCTGTAGCGTTTTCTGCAACCGAAATTTTATTTAACTGAAATGGATTCTGTGGCACTGCAAAACCTGAAGTACAAGCTCTGGTGATACAGGGTTAAAATCACGGATGAGAGGAGAACAAAAGAGTAACAGTGATGCCTTGAGAGTAAGCTACTGTTCTAAAAACTAAAGTAGCAAAATGAGCTGTTTCAGCATTTCTGCTCAGTTTGTCCTTACAATTTTGTAAGAATTGTGTCAGACTGGTTTTGTGAAGGTTCATAGTAGAAAACCATTGGTACTGAAGCTGTAAAAGGAACCTCAATATGTGCCGCTGGGTAGTCCTGTATATTTAGCATTGTAGTGCAGCTCTTTGGAACGTCTCCCAATGTCTCTTTAAAATGATTGCATTACAGCTTAATTATGGGTGAGATGTGCCTCATTTGACAGTGTAACTAGGAACGGAATGGTGGAAGAGGAGTGTTGGCAGCATGGGTGTATGGGATGGACATGACTCTTTGGCTTGGTGGCCTTGGTGAGGCTGCTCTCCCTGGCCTAGTATATGGCTGCATGGTGATGGACAACGGTATATCCTGGCTGTTGAATTTTATTAGCTTTGTGTAGTGATACAAGCTAAACGCAGTAAGGTGCAGCTCTCATGTTTAGGGTTTTTTTTTGTGGCTTTTTTGGTTTTTTTTCTTTTTTATGTAAGTCGTTGTGTGGCACTAATGACACTGACTTTTTCTTAGTGTGCAGACTTCTCTGCGCAGTGTATTCTTTGACAGAGCTTTGTTGGAAGCTATGGGAGAAAATACCCTCAGTAAAGTGAGGAGAGAGGATGCATCCCTGGCTGATAGTTACTAAGGATCTGAAAAGGATTTTGAAGAACAATAAGCCCTCTGCTACTTTTACCCCATGCTGTGAGGGAAATGCAAGCAATTACAGACCTAACCAGTGTGCAGTTTGGGTCTCAACTTGGGTGTCATCCTTGCAGACTGCAAGCTTGTGATTCCTGCAACAGATGCTCTCATATCCATATTTAATATGTACTGAGTGGTTAGGTGGACATCAGTGTGTCAGACTTCTGTGTGACAGCTCCTCTTCAGCAGTTAAAAATAATTATCCTGTTAGCCTTTGCATTCTAAGAATTAATCTGGGTCTGTGTTTTCTAAAAGCATCTAAAACTTGACTTCAGGTGGACATCCAAATGTTTCTGGGCTTTTTCTCCCTACTGGAGAGACCAGCACTGCATGTTGCATTTTAAAACTGTGAAAGCTGTGTTATCCTTTGCCATCAAACTTTCTGTTTCATGAGTAACTCTTCTCTATTAGACCTGAGTATCTTTTCTAACTTTGGTATCTGAGTATCTTCATGGATAAAGGAAACTTTCTGTCAAGAATTACTTTTGAAATGCTATAGTCATTAGGGTGTTTTACAGGGCGTAATTTAAATTTAACTGTAACCAAAGCGTTGCTTGTACTTGGCCATGCAAGTGTACTTGGCAGGAAGTGGTAGTACATGTCGCCAGGCTCGCTCTGCGAACGCTTGCAGCTCACCACTTCCTGCTACCGAAGGGAAAGAACAAAAGAAGCACCAGTTCCTAGTTCATTTTAGCCCCTAAAAAGTTGCAGTTGCATTTGTTAAACTTCTTAGTGTCATAACAGAGGTATGTATGGCCTTCCCCTTTGTATTCTTCTTTTAGCTTTGAAATTCATCTTTATTTTGGTGAAGTTCCTACTAAGTTCCAAGAAGATATTTTTTGTGCCAATCCTGAGTTCTAAAAATGATTGAAGCAATGGTTGTATAAATCTTCTTGGTGCTGCGAGGGAAATGACTAACCACACGAAACCAGTCTGTGCAAGGCATGGATTAACGCACATAGATACCTAACTGCAGCATAAGCTTGCTTTCTCAGACGACCATCCCTACAGGAGTCTTTCAGTGTTTATGCTGATGTGTCTTTGCATATGTAGTTGACAGTAAATACAGAATTATTTTTAACCACAGTAGTCTCTGAACCTAGTTTTCCCGATGATTGTCATACTTAATTTTAAGACTCGAGGCCTAGACACAAAGGATTTTTTAAAACCAATTTCGTTTTTGTCCATGATACAATACCCTTTCCAGGAAGATCTGTATTTGTGCTTTGTAACCTTCGAGGCCAACAGAAAATCTATTCAGAGCAAAGGTCAGTTGTCAGACCTGAATACAATTACCTGTGACTTCAGCAGGTATTGCACCTAGTTAGGAGAAAAATCTTTACAACAAGGGAGACACAAAAATCCTATCAAATATAAAATGGAAACACTTGCCAAACTTCTGTTATATATAATAAGCCTTTTTTAAAGTACACGTCATTCTTATGTCATTTTTAGAACAATGCGAATTAATGAAAGTATCTTTTTCCCTGTAAATCTACTAGTGAATCTTGGGAAACTGCAATTGTAGCAGTAGTCATAGCATTTTAAATTAACACAATTAATTTCATATGCTGTTAAAAGTGCTGATGTGATATTTCTGCTCATAATTTGTATTCTAACTAATGGGCTAAACTACATATCCATAGCACATCAAGATTAAGTGGCTGAAACTTGGTATTTTCGGTATATTAAAATATTAATATCACATGCAAGAAGAATGAAAGTCAAGCAGTTAATGAATGTCCATATTTCATATTCAGATGCTACTGTAGTATATTAAAAAATCCCATAGCTTCCTGTTTAAGTGATGAATGAATTCTTAAAGCTAGAAACAGCATTTTTCCAATTAAGATACTCTTGATAATTGTTACTTAAATTACACCTGAGGAAAGAAGAAATTAAATAAATAAAATAACCTACACCCCTTCCCCTCACCTTTTACAAACTATGACTAAATATCAAGTAACTATTTAAGATGCAGTGAAGAAACAATGGGCCATTAGTTTCAAAACAGACTAATTGGGGGGTATGTGGCGGGGGCTGTCCTGGGATTCAAAAATCTGGCTGTCACGTAGTGCGACTTGAGCAGTCTCACTTTGAGCTATGTTATAGTGTAGGTTTAGATACACAGAAGTTAAAATAGTCCAGGGTAAAGGCCGGTTTGTTTGGAAATCTTGGCTTTGATTCATAGATCTGCTTGATCCCTCTAAACCTTAAAAGACATTATTAAGCCTTTCTGAATTTTTTTTTTTTTTACCCATGGCTTAAAATATGTCTTCAAAATCAATCTCAGAACTGATGTACCCCGTGTGGAAGTGTAAGGGGGGGAAAGGAGAGAAGTGTTTCCTTGATGTCTTTAGCAGCTTCCTAGAAAATCTAAGTTACTCTTAAACCAGCGCTGTTGAAAAAGTCCCATGCGTGATCTATTTCAGCCACCTTCAGTAACTATCTGTACAGCTTTTATCTCCTGTGATGCTTTACCATTTACTGTAATGTCTGGTTAAGTTGCATTAAACATTAGTTTTCAAAAGTAAATGCCAGTTGTGAAAAGGAACTAAGGGGACATAGTATGTATTTTTTTCCTCAGAGCCAGCAGAGGTTCTAGGGAATTGACATGAACTGCAGGGGCTCGTCAGAAGTTGAGAAAAATACACATTTGAACTAGTGACCTTATCAGTGTGAAATGAAAGACCTTTGAGATTAAATCTGCCTCTCATAATCTTGACTAACTGTAGTAGTGAGTGAGTTGGGCCTTCTTAAATTGCACAGAATAACTTATCCTTGGCGTGTTGTATGCAGCTGAAAACCTTTGTGCATCCTCAGCACTTCCTAGTGTTCGGAACGAATGACAGCTTCCTTCTAACCTGAACCATTCTGTGATTCAGAATAATTCTTTTACCTACATTTGGTCTTACCAAGTAGTCAAAAGGGAAGCAAACACTTCTTTTTCATTTATTGCAAAGCTTAAGCCTATCTCTTTCTCTGGCAGGAATCGACTTTAAGATCAGAACAATAGAATTAGATGGAAAGAAAATCAAGCTACAAATATGGTGAGTATTCCAGAGTAATTTTAAGTTTTCAGTGAGTGTTGAATTAATCTTTGAGCAGGATTGCTTCATAGCTTTTGAGCCTGGCTGTACCAGAAGTTTCATACCTTTTATTCATTGACTGTCCATAAGGTTTATGCTTTCTTCTAGCTTGTTTTCTTGGAGTGATTCTCCTTCAGTAGCACAGGAAATAGCCCGTTCATGTATGAATGTTACAGCAACTTCCCATTTTGTCAAAAGCTTAAATGCACTTTTAGCTGTTGCGTGTGGAAGAGAAATATTAACTCCATAGCTGTAAACTAAAATACGCAACCTAATAAAATGTAATCTTCTCTGATACTTTGGTACAGAGTTGTACTCACAGAGGCAGAGGTAAGTGATAACGCTCCCATTCCTTGCACAGTGGGTTAGTAGAGACTGAGCCTCCTGATAGCAGCAGATGAATATTTTTGGAGTAGAATTACTATACGTGCCAGTAACTGCTATTGGCTCTTGCTGATTTCTCAAGTTCTAGAAAAGATAGTTGTGATACTTGCATGCGAGTCAGAATTCTTGTGACTAAGAAAGTGAAGTGCCAGAACTGGTTGGTACAGACTTTCTGTCTGTAATTAAGTCAAAAAGCTGGTGTTTGTCAGGCCTTTGGGGTTCGGCTCCCCCTTGGTGTGACTAGTAGCCAAAGACTTTGGTCCTCTTGTTCACTCGCAGACAGATACTGCTTTGAAGTTATCTGGAATAAAATATCAGCACACTAAGGTATAGTGGCTGATTTTAATACATGAAATAGTAGGTGAAAATGCACTATCCTAAAATATTTTACTGCTGCATGTTTTAATTTTTGTTTAATGCAGGACTCGGATGCATCAGAGCTGCTTCTTAATTATTCTAGGGAGGGCTGTGTAGTGCTGAGTATTGTTGCTTGTGCGAAATTTAAATGTTTTTGAGCCATATTTATGGTGCTGCTATAACCACTGAGGTAAGTGGGGTGGCTTGGGCGCAAGAAAGATGTTCAGGACTGAAGAAACTTGTGCAAACAGCTTCTAAATGGTATTCTTTCTTAATGAGTGAGTATCAGTGCATTGTTACTCTGTTTAAAAAGACATCTTTAAGTACAGAAAGGTGTAAAGGTGACCTCCAACAAATACTTGTTTTCACTGAATTTTAGGGATACAGCAGGCCAGGAGAGATTCCGCACAATCACAACAGCTTACTACAGAGGAGCCATGGTGAGTGCTCTCACTTCAAAAAAACATTAGGCATAACTAGTGTAACTGGTTTGCTGTTCCTAAGGTTATATCGTGTAAGTCTTCAACTGGAGGGTTGGATAATTGTGGCTTGAGATGTGGGGAATAAATTCTGTGGTTTGATTGGGTTTTTTTTGTTTTTCGTTTTTTGAACCTGCTGGTACTTTGTCTAGTCCTGTTTTTGTGATGAAACTTCATGCCCTATTGTCTTTTTTAATATAATTAAAATTTCTGCAGATTATAATAAGAAGCTAAGTTGCCAAGCTTTAATCAGACAAGTCTTTTTTAATGCAATCAACCACTTTAAACAATTGAAATCTTTGAAAAAAAGATAATGAATTATTTTAATATTAAAAGTGTGTTTCACTGAATTGCTCTCTCTTCAGCCAGTGGAGAATGCAAAAGCTGGGTTATAAATACTATCACCTACAATAGCTACCGTTGCTTTTTCCTCCATTAAGAATGACTTAAAGTCAAATAACTGACATAGAACCAGCACTCTCTGTGGTACAACTGCTTGTACTGTAATGGTTCCTAATGCTATGATTTGAGATACTTTATGTTGGGACACTGTTAATTTCAACTTGCTGATTACGAGCTATGCTGCTACCACACGTTCTTATCGCTTTGTATGAACAGATCATTCCAGTCATAGGCTGGCTGTGGGTCCAGATAACTCCACTGTTAGGGAGTACAGATGGGGAGAAATAGTGATGGTTGTGGCTCTCTTAGAGCTCTCTAGTACTTAAAAAGCTTTTGGCAGTGATATGGTCTTCTCCCCACCTCCCAGTCCATGGCCAAGGACTTTCCTTTGTCCTGCGAGGAATGCGAGGAAAGGCAGTAAGGAATGGAGGTGAACCTGGCAGTCTGTCTTTAATGCAGCTGTTGTGTGGTTTCCCATGCTTGGCTAATTGTTGAGAGCCCACGCTAGTATACACACATAACTGTCTGAAAGAGCTAAAGCTTCTGGGAGAGTACCTATTTCCAGCTTTGCTGTAAGTATCTGCTGGCCCCAGCAGGCTGGATCTCACAGGTTTGTCATCTCTGACTCCTTAAAGCTGCTGCTTCTGAACTTGCCTTTAACTGTGGAGTCCTGGTTGCTGTTGTAGTAGAATTTCTAAACTTCTCCTGACTATGGGCTAATAACTTAAAACTTCATATAGGTGGTGTGTCTGACCTCTAACAGCGACAAAAGATGTTAAATAGTAATATTTTGTGTAAATTCTCAGCAATGGGATAATGCTTTGAGAAAGGATTATAGGTGCATAAGTCATATGTTGAATTTATTGCAAGTATAATCAAACCCACATGATATATCATAAGTCAACCAATAACGGTAGCTCATCTAACTAGATTTCCTTATTTTTATTTAGGGAATTATGCTGGTGTATGACATCACAAATGAAAAGTCTTTTGACAACATAAAAAACTGGATAAGAAACATAGAGGAGGTAGGTGCTTTGGAAAGTACTTCTTACTTGTTCCGTCTTATGATTTCCCTGGGACAAATAATAATCAAGTAATTACTCACTTTCCTTATAGTAGTCAACACATATGGACAAGTTAGACTGTGCAGTGAATGCGACAGTGGTTATTAATGGGGAAAATAGTACCTCGTTCATCTGGGGATAGAAGGTAGAAAAATTAAGTTTAAAAAGTAAGCATAAAGTGTTTCAAAACTGCTCTTACTCTATGATTTTTATTGTTCTTTTTTGCTTTTGGGTGTGTCTAAAGAATGGGAAGGAGCAAAATCTTAGGGTGTCTACCTTTTAACTGAGATGATGACAGATCTATCTAATTGCAATTGTTATTGTGTTGTGTGTTTGTCCAGTTTGAGAATTTTGACCTTTTCACTTGATCTTGGATAAGCGTCCTTCCTGCTAACTTATTGTAAATTATTTGATGGGTCGTGCTGTCAAGTAGGGATAGGTCATTGTGAAGTTAGAGGAGAAACCTTAAGTTTAGTGAGGCTGTAGTTAGGTAACAGAATCTTCCTGGTTTTTTCCTTAAACATAAATTCTATGGGCTTTTCTTCAGTATTGCTTTTTGGCTCTTTTAATACAGCAAAATTCCTGTATTAGTGACCAATTTGATCCAATAGCGATGAGGCTGGAAAAATTCTCTTGCTGAAGTTGTTATTACTTAAAAAGTCTTTTATTATTAATAATCTATTTTTAAAATGCAAATATATCACATAATGAGGCTCCAACCAAATACCCCAGATGTCCATGCACCACTTCGAAGTAAAGCGTGTGCCATTACTTTTCCAGAATAGCCAAATGCCTCTGCGTGTGCGCAACCTGGTACAGAGCTCTGATCTGTAATAATACTCAGGCAAATTTAATCTAGGAGTATGTATTCCAGCCTATTTTAATATTTAAATGTTAAATTGCCTGTTTCAAACGTCAGTCTCTCTCTCAGTAATGCCTTCACATTAGATAACTTTTAAAAAATAAAATATTAATTTGTGGATGAGTTTGTCACAGAAGTTTCTTTTAAATAGTGTTGCACTTTGTTTCTGAGAAATTACTTTTTCTTCATTCAGCATGCCTCTTCGGATGTAGAAAGAATGATCCTGGGTAACAAGTGTGATATGAATGAAAAAAGACAAGTCTCAAAAGAAAAAGGGGAGAAGGTAAGTTTTGGTGACTTACCTTATTTAAAAGCCTGCTTTTCTTAGGATTTTGGATGCTGGATATTTGGTATAGTTTAGGCGTATGAAAGATAATGGGCCTTAAACCTCTTGTTTCAGAAACTTTTATATATTATAGGATGCCAGGTTTGGGGGGTTTTTTGGTTTTTAAATAGCACTTGACTGTCTTCAAGTTTGAATAAACTTAATGGTACTGTTGTCTTGAGGGGAAGACCCTGTAAAGAATGTTTACCTTTGCTGTAGCATGAAGTATTCTAAATCTCAATATAAAGCTTTGTTGTAGTTTGATCGTGTTGTACTCACTCCACCATGGTGTTTACTTACTTCTGTCATAAGTACTGTTATTAAAGCTTAGGTAATTAGTTGTTCTGCAGAACAAACAAGCAAGTAAGAATACTGTATAATCTATGATGCAGTAGTGTAGTTGCTAGTGCCAGAATTTACGGGATGATTGTGTGTAGTTATCTGGTCCATAAATCCGTATCAGTGAAGATTCTATCGTAGTGTTCTTTTAGGTTCTAAATAAGTCTTTTTGTGAGCAATTAATCTCTTTTTGGTTTTGAATTTACATAAGGGTATGACCTTCTAATATTTTTGTCTAATTGTCCAGAGACTTTAATGTTTTTGCAAGAGAAAAACAGAAATGAAGCTTGTTTTGGTTTTGTATTTAAAGCTTGCTGCAGCATACAGCATCTGTTCTATAGCGAACCTATGTGAAACATTGCTTTTGCAAAGGAACTTCAAAACACTAAACTTTAACCTCTCTTCCAGTTAGCGATTGATTATGGAATCAAATTTTTGGAGACAAGTGCAAAATCCAGCATAAATGTGGAAGAGGTAAGAGATGGGTGTTCTGCTTAGGTGTGTTTCTTGAACTACTAAGGGAGCATGTTTCATGATCCGCTGGGCTTGCTGACCTGATCCGGGGCCTGAAGTCCCCACTGTGCTCCTGGGTCACCAATCTTGTTATATTTAGAGAACTGCTGTAAAATCCAGCATTTCTTGTTTTCTGGTAATGTCTGGAATTGTTTATTAAACAGATGTTAACAGACTGGTTCACTACTATTGTAGCAAACAGTTGCTTTAGACTTCTGTGCCTTTCTACTTAAATTGCAAGTGCTTTTGGACAGGGAATAGGTGTAATCTTAGAACAATGCTTTGTGCGGGAAATTGGATTGAAGATTCTTTACTTTCAGAATAACATGCTACTGTGTCAAGGAGCCTTTAGGTTACTACTAAATAAGTACTATGCGGATGAGACTGAAGATTTGTATGTTAACCTGAAACATCAGCATAGACTGTCATAAGCCTGATGTTAGAAGAGGAAGAAGGTTTATAATACTCTATGTATAGACTTGCAATCTGTTTTCCCACAAATAATTTTTTTGCAGAAAAACACACAATCCCTATTTATGAGAGCATAAGGAAATAGAGTCGGAAGGAAGAATGGCTGAACTCCAGTCTGTCTTACCATGAATCACTCTTGTCATCTCAGGGAGGGTGGGGGGAGGATATTAATTCTGTGAAAAGCATGGACAAGAAAATAATATGATATCAAAAGGCAGTTATATTAAGATTCACTCATTCAGATAAGGTAGACTTATTCTTAAATGTTGTTCCTGTACATAATCATTTAAAAGTCTTTCCATGTGTATCAATGGGTTACCTTTTAAAAAGTCCTCCAAACACGTACTTAATTCATATCATGCAGCTAAAAAATTAACTAGAAACTAGAGAGATTGTTACTTTAAAATAACAACGCTGATGCTGTGTCAGCCAAGCGTTTTTTTCTGATCGCAGGATGATTGTTATACAGTATAGTTAGAATGGAGTTGTTTGCATTGTGCCACATCTGGAATAGTGCTTGACCTGATTTTCACAGTGTCATTATGATTCTTACAGCAGACAATGGAAGTGTGAACATTAGCAGCTGATACCAATGGTGGATAGCAATAGTCTCCTGATGAAAAACTTCTTCATTAGTTCCTCCAGACAGTTGACTTGCTCTTTCATGCCATGCCCGCCAATTTCATTTTAACTCCTGTAGGTCATTAAATGTACATTAGTTTGTGTTTACTCCAAATGACTAGGCGATCTGAATTATTTTTTTTTATAATTCAGAAAAAAATAAAGCATTAAAAAAATGCAACTGTGATAGGCATTCAGCAAGTAACGGTTTAGTCTTCTTTCCACCAAATGCATAACTTGTGGGAAATGACACAATTGTCATATTCTTGTGATCAGAATTGAATTAATTTATTTTATTGGTTGTGATTTATTTGCATTAAATGAGCGTCTGTCTTTGGATATATTCCAAACACAATGAGAGGGGGAATGTTTACAGTTTTTTACGTTATGGAACTGTCCTTGGATTGTTGATATCTCCAGATAGACTAAAATATTGCTTTTCCCTCCTGGAGAATTGCAGAATTTTTCTGCTACCAAAGTTTCTTTGCTCCTTCATTCATTAGAGTCTGAGATGCTGAGATTTGCCAAAATGGTTTTATTATTATAATTTTTTTAATAGAAAATGAAATACCCAACTATTAGTGTATGTAGCCTTCTCTTCAGCAGATTGTTTTATTTATTTTTTTTTCCCAAGAGGTATGTGATGGGAAAGTTTGTTCACTTGGTTCAAAGATGGGAGAGGTGGAGACTAAAAATAGTTTTTTCTTATAAAGCATGCTTATTGCAGTTTTAAGTAAAGAGCTATTGTATATAGAGTGCCTTGCAACTAAAAGTGCTAGCAGTGGCCTTCAGAATACTGTGGTGTTAATGTGTCTGGCTACTACAAATCTATCTTGTCTTTAATGTGTCTTGTGACTAACACTTTTTTTTTTTATTTCCACTCCTCACCAGGCATTTTTCACACTTGCACGGGACATTATGACAAAGCTCAACAGAAAAATGGTTTGTATTTCCAATTGACATACAAACTAGATATATTGAAATGACTGCTACAATAATTGGCTGAGTAATAGCCCTACCAGAAAACTCCTGGGGATTATAGTCGACGCTAGATCAAATTTGAGCAAACAGTGCTTTATCACACTTCATTACACATCAGTGTGTAACTGTTCTTTGTTTTGCACGAACGTTAACATTGGGCAGCATGAAACTGATGTGTTCTTTTGAAATACAACAGTGTGATCCTTGCTTTATTAAACATCAAATTACGTAGTCATCAGCTAATACTTGAGATCTGGATTGTTGGATAAATGTTTCTTTTTAAAATAGGCAGTTTTATTGAGTGATTAACAGAGTCTGGATAATTGAGGAGCTCAGGTTGCAACAGACCTCTGCTCTGGTTATTGCTTTGCAAGGGTGGGAAGTGGGGAAGGAAACTAGGAAAGCCAGACTTATTTTTTTTCTGTATTTTGTGATGTTGATACTCTTTTCTCTTTCAGAATGACAACAGTTCATCAGGGGCAGGTGGGCCAGTAAAAATAACAGAAAACCGATCTAAGAAGAGCAGCTTTTTTCGATGCACGCTACTTTGATGAACTTCTAATGATAGACTGCAGCACACTTAGAACCTTTTCTGCTTCTTTGAAAGCACAGGGTCACAAAGCCTCAGAAATAATACCACCAAGCTGCTGCTGAGAGCTCCATTGAACGTAGACTGCGATACACAAAATACCAAGTGGATTTTGCTCACTAAGCCTATTGACCTGTCAGGCTCTTCTTTCTCAGATATGGAAGCTATGAAGTGGAGACACAAATGCAAGAGTTAACTTGTTTTCCTTTTTTACTTTCTGTTTTATTGCCTGTTGCAAAAGCTGCTATGTTTCTTTTAACTTTGCACATCCATATTGGCCTCTTACTGCCTGTTACAGCACAATCTTACATTTGTATTTGCACAGTTTGACTTGTAAAAAAGATACTTAACAGATTTGTGCAGGTTTTTCTTTCTCAGTTTAAACAAATTTATTTTCAAGCAGAAGAGCCAGGGGAAAAATTAAGTCTTGCTTCCATTATTTGCTATGCTGTATACCTGTGGCCATGACTGCAGTATGGATGTTGACGCTCTAGTGATGAGAATTACTGTAACAATTGGCATTTAAAAATTTGTATGTTTTTTGTTTCTTAGATGCACAAATCTGTTCACGCGGAAGCTATGGCTTCTATTCTGAATGTAGTGTGTTGCTTTTCTTTCTTTACCAGACTTAGCAAGGTTGTGTTCTGAATTGCCAGTCACTGATTCACAGATGCACCTTTCAGTTATTTGAATAAACACAGTGTCTTTCCTCACTTAACTTCCCTTTGATAGCTCAGACTGTCTGCACCTTTTTTGTTTCTGATGAGGAATTACACTCTGGAGTTGAAATCATCGTTACAAATTGGCCTCGTCACTATCACTTAAGTGGCTTGTGGAAGCTGAATGCATGAGCTTTGAGTAACTTCTTTGTGGATTCATTTGTTCAGAAATGACTGCTTCTAAAGGTGACTTCCATTTCCACTGTAATTCTAAGTATAGCTTGTTCATGTCTGCAAGCATCGACCCTGGACAACAGAGGTATCCAAAAACTAGCGCTTCCTGTGCAGTTGCTAAAGTTTGTCAAGTTCGGCACTAAGGAACCAGTCACATTAGGGCTCTAATGTACTATTAGTTAAGCAGTTAATGCGGAATGTGTGAAGCCCTCTTTGGTCTGCTCAAGCAGTTAAGTTATTTTTTCATCAAAAACTGGTACAGTGACCTAGACTGTTAGAAGCAGAGTTGAAACGTAGTTGCCTTTTTTACTCAACTGAGCATTGTATAACCTAGTCTTTGTTCTACTACTTTTTTATTGTCTTCTGAAAAATTTCCTCGATGAGCAATTAAAACAGGTGCTTTAGTTCTGTTGATGTGCCAAATTTGGACCATTGTAAGCTTTAACTACAAGTTTGTGTCTAGCATGTTTGCTATTAGGGGATAGGTGCGTTCCGTCATTGTCAAAAGCTAACGTCTGGTGTCCTTGCGTTTGCTTCACTACACTGTCTAGAGTTGTAAACAGCGAGTTGGTCGTTACCACAGATAACCACTTCATTTCATGGTGTCAGGTACTGGATTTGTCATCTCTGGGGCTGTTGTAAATATTTTGAAAGTGAACGGGCCAATAGCGTTAGACTTAAAGGTTTGAGGTTAGTAGCTGGTTCCATAAAGTTTTATGTGGTTATCAACCTGTCCCCACGTGTAGTTGAATAGAAATAGTTATTGTAACTAGATGGTGAATCTCATAAGCTGTTGTTGCTGCACTAAAACAGAAAAATCTTCATGGCAACAAGGTTTAGTGAAAAAACAAAGCAACCCTAACTGCTCTGTTGTCTACCCTTGATGTTTTTCTCGGACAGGCTAAAGCAGTTACGTTTTCTGTATGGTTTAAAAAAGTGCTTCTATACAGAAAGTGTTGTGACACCAATTATGAATGTTGTTTATTTTCAGTAATTTACCTCTGACTTATTTGGTGTCGTAATACTTTGATTTTTATCTCAGGGGTTGTCTGCAAACCAAAACTGACATGTTCTGTGTTTGGCACCGTTTACAGAATGCTTTGTATTGTTTTTCCTGTCTTCGCTGTGTGGTTAAATGTTCATTCAATATTAGTCTCCATGAACTTCCCTTTGAAAGAGCCTGTAAGTAGTAGAGTCTATGAAGTGCTTCTTGAAGCAGCAGCGAATTTGGGGTATCTGCTCTGTGGGGGGTGGGGGGCGGGGAGAAGAAAAACTTGCTATTTTCTTACATTTAGCTGTGCTAAACTGTACATAAATGTGAGGTAAGACCATAGGAAATTCACTTTATGCATGATAAAATAATGCAGTAAATATTTCACTTTGCTTAATGTTCATGTAAAGTTCATCTTTTTCTATTTGTAGAAGAATTTAATGCAATTTTGTTGTCCCCTGCTGAAACTGAAGAATTCTAATTTCATGTGGTCTTATGGATAAGGTAAAATGCAGATTTCTCTCTCTTTCTTTGTTGTTTTGCCCCCACCCCTCTTCTCCAGCAGTATTAAATGGCTGAGTGGCTGCACTTTATGGGTGTGCTAACTTGTGGTCAGTGTAGACCTCTTTCTGTGTACAGTCTGCCTTCTCAGACATTGAAAAATGTGCTGTATCTTAGCGTGCAAATCAGCTGTGTGTTTTACTGGGAGTTTTTTTAGCTATATATTTCCTTCAGACGAGCGGGTGATGATAAATGGTATGTTCTGCCTACGCGTCAGATGCTGGGTACTACAGGCTTTTCTAATATCACTATGATTGTTTTGTGCAGTCTCTGTTGCTACTTTGCTCAAGACTATATAATCTACGTTTTGAAGGACTCTTAACTATACCTCAGTCAACTAGTTAGTATTCTAATGTCCATTAGAGTGAAAGTCATATAATTATTACTCATTAAGTAGCAAATGTGTTTTCTGTTTTGTTCCAGAAATTGCCATTAACCTTTTGGGATAGGCAGACATTTTTTGGTCGATTTCAATAAAACAAAAGTGCTATTTATGCTATCAAGTTTTATGAAATCTTTCCCTTGGCCCCATGTCTGTGCACTGTATTTTGACCAATATTTTTCTAAATGGTTTAAAAAACCAAACTGGTCTCAGTGCTTTGCAGTTTTAGCTTTCAGTCTGTGCTCAGCAAAACATGCACAAGATATTTTTGTTGAGTGCGTATAGAATATTTGATTTACTTACTGACTGGAAGTTCTATTATTGCTAAAGCTTAAACCACTCATGAAACGTAACGCAGCTCACTTTTCTACTTGGGGGACAGTCTCAAGAATTCTAATTGACTTTTCAGACCTGTGGTTCTTTTTACAGGAAGTATTTCCCATTTTAAGTACCTTTCCCATACTAGTCTGCTGAAGTCAAGTGAATCAAGTAGATCATTTTCACAAGTGAATAAAGGAGTCTTGAATATACGTATTGCATTAAAATATTGTGAATGGGTAATGATTTGAAAGGACATGAATAATATGTAAAATGCATAAATGTGTTTTTTGTGAAAATGCATCTGTTATTTGGTTATCTATTAATGTAACTGAAATTTTGTAATGTTAAACTTCTTAAGGATTGGTCTGTAGGTGATAATCAGTCTCTCTTCTCCTCCATTCACTGAACTGCTTATGCCATTCTCATTCTTATAAATAAAACTTGTATTCCTTCCTTCCACAAAAGCAGGATTTCCATTGATTTTTCTTATTTCTGCTGAATTTAAGTATTTTAGTGCATTCCTATGGCCTTACGAACATTTTTGCAAATAAAACTTCAATTACAGTTATTTTAATGCTATATAGCTACTAAATTCAGAATAAAAAATATAGTCCTTGAGAAAATGCTTAATTTTGAAATAGAAGTGTTCTACTGTGTGTGTTTAAGCACATTTTATCTCTGGTATAAAGGTGTAATGTGAAAAGCTCCTGCAGATAAAAGTGAACTTGTCACGTGGTTAACTTGTAAACCTAATCAATAACTGTGTATTGATGTGTATAGACAAAAAACCAAACCCAATCCCTTAAAAAGCCTTCACACTCCAATGGTTTTATTATTCCATGTGAACTTTTTTACAACAACGTGTGTCTCAAATAAAAGTTACGTAATGAAAAGTATTTGGAGTATTTTGTATGAAATATTCCATGTAGTTTTTATATAGTTGGGATTTCCACTTTATTTTCGATACAGCTGCTGTGGAAAGGTGTCTGGCTGAGTTGCATCTGTAAAGTTTTGCTTAACTTCAGTGGCAAACCACAAGGGATTTTGTAGGCCTCTGCTTGTTCCTAAATTTGACTGTTCTTTAGCATTCTCCTGAAATATTCTCTATCCTGTAGTGAGTGTTTAAATCAAAGTATATTATTTCAGTGACCTTCAGCTTCATAAGGAGCCATTTTTTTTCAGACATTTAGTGACATGAAGTACCCTTCCAAAGCAACTTCTGAGCAATGCCGGCACAGATAACATGAGACACAATCTCCAGATTGATTAAGAATTATCTACTCACTCAAGCTGTTAACATTTTCTTTTTTGTTTTAAATCAGCGTTATGTGAAAGGTATGACTCTAAGTAACCTGAGGCACTTAGGCACTCATGACTTAATATAGCAAATATTGTTTGTCCAGCTGCCTTCAACACTGAATATTGAGGAATTTGACAGAAATATTTGTTGGCTATTATATTAGCAATAGTCCTTGAACTTGCAAATTATTGCAGTTTGGCAGTAACCCTCAGTGGGTATGAAAATCAGCGAACCTAAGGAGAGAATGATTGTGTCTGCCCAAGACAAAAGCAGGTTAATGGTTGAGACACCCAAGTGGGCATCCTAAGGAATAAATGGGAAACGAATGGATGACAAGTAGCTTCTAAAGTTCATGTTTTTTACGTGTTCATCTAAAACTGTATTTATCTGAAAGGATGCATTTTCTTTTTACCTTAACTAACAGAAAGCTAGAGTTACATTCTTGTTACACCTTATTATTTGTTGGTTTTGGTTTGTTTTGTTGTGGGTTTTTTTGTGGATTAGTTTGGGGTTGGTTTCTTTTTTTTTTCAGACTGCTTCTGTCAGACCAGCTTGCTGCTTTAGGACCAGCTGTTTAAACATTACCTTGCAGATCCCCTTGATCTGAACTAGTTCTAGCTGCTCAGCAGTCCTAAAATCACTTCTGCAAGTCCTTCAGGTGTCACAGAATTTGGTGGCATGCATCTGCATCCCAATAACATTTTAAATACATTTGCATTCTCCATTTGTTAAAAGGAAATAGCAGTCATACATACACTGCTTTAATATTGTGATTTATTACAGTTCCTGTATCTATTTTAGTTGCAGACTAGCAATTACTATACAAGTAGTGCACACTTGTAGACAAGAGGCAAGTTGTTGGTGCACATGTACAATGTATCCAGCTTTTATAATCTGGTAAATCGACGTTTTCCTAAATGAGTCTTTTTCCAACTTCATTAAATAATGACTCTTTAGAATTCTTGAACTATAATGAAGTCATCAGTATAATGTGAGATTTCAAAATAATTTTTCTTTAAAAAGATTCTAATTTTCAAGAAATACACAAATGAATCTTTTACGTTGCATAATGTTACTCTTGCCATCTAGAGATTTAAAGAGAGGGCATGGAATGGAATGCAAAACATACCGGAGAGAATTTTTAGTGCTCTAGGATGTTTTGTAGTTGCTTCAAAAATTTTTTACTGTCTTCAGCAGAGCACGTCAGCACTAAGCTGCTGCTGTGAACAAATGTTACATAAATTCCTCTGAGCACATATTCAGTACATACTGTTCCTTCAATTTGTGAAATTAAAGTTACAACTTTTGAGCAGGATAGGAGCATTTTCTTCATCTGAGGAATTAACATGTTTAATGATTTGTGCGAAGTGTGTATAACTTGAACGCAATTACTGAATACATTGTGCTGATTTCAAACTGAACAAAATGTCAGTTAACATTTACTGAGTGTTGAGAATATCACCCTATCTATCTTAGATACTTTCCTTGAGTTAGATGATTGAGATGACTTATTGCAGTTGTGACTTTTTCTGCTGATGCCACCACTCCAAAGGAGTGTCCGTGACTCACAGCTCCCACTGGTGCTCCCAAGGCCTGGTGTTGGGCAGTGCTCTCAGACTGAGGGACTTGTTTCAAAATGGGTTTTGATTTCTCGGGGGAGCATTAGTGTTGTGCTCGCTAACCTTTTTGACTTGGTTTAACACCTTTGTGGAACAGCATAAAGACATGACTCTGCTGTGAAAGTACTTCGGACAGAAAAGGGCAGGCTCCAGAACTGCCCATCTGTCACCTTTCTCAAGACACTTTCAATGCTGTTTCATCCCCATACATACTTTCTGTTGGACCACTGGCAATTTGCTTATCCTTAAAGAAAAATGCAGTCTTTACCAAATTAACTACAACTGAGGTGCAAATTATTATGTCGATAATGCTTTTTTTAAAAAAAAAAAAAGTCGAATGTTTCATTTATTTTCAAGGCTGTTTGTAAATCCTTAGTGTTACTTTACTTTTTTCTTTTTTTTCTTTTCCAGGCAACATAGCAACTAACTAGCTCTGGTATGTATTCTAGATGAAGGACGGAATTTTTCCAAGAAGCCTGAGCAAGTTCTGTCCATGAGATTAATCTCTAATACTGCCAAATACTGCTTCTGAGCTTCCTCACCTGAAATGCAATGACTTTGTAAAAACTCACGTTTATGCTCTGAACCAATAAAATACAGGGAAAAGGCAACCACGTGTCTCTTAAATACTGTTTGTAAGTAATTTTCCAGAACAGCACTGGTAAGTGTACTTGAAATTAGGAAATGGCTAAGGAACTCCCTGTGCCAAGTGTGGGGATGGGCAATCCTTTAAAAAGAGTATTCAATTAATTAACTGTTCTTTGAGTGCCATGTCCTATTTAAGCACGCGCCTCTCCATTACTCTGCAGATATTTTAGCTGTTTCCAGGGAGGGGAGAAAAAAAAAGCCAGCGGAGCACAAAGGCGAACTGAAGCCGTTTCTCCTCCGCTCAGGGAGAACCCCCTTCCCGCCTAGCGCCGCCTGAGGCGACCCGCGGCCCTCCTCCTCCTCGCAGGCCAGAGGCGGCCGCACACCCGGGTGAGGGGAACGTCCCGGGCTGTGAGGATAGCGGGGGAGGCGGGGGGAAGCGGCGGCCCCGCCTTCAGGGGCTGAGGGGAGAGCGCTGGGCAGCGCAGGGGGGGCTGTTACCGCGCATCCGTCTTTCTGGCACAAACCCCGGTGGTTTCCGCGCATACGCGGAATGTCGGGATCCGAGCGCTGCTTCCTGCAAAGCGGGGTGGCGGGGGGGAGGCGGGGGGGAGGCCGGCGGGGCCGGGCGGCGGGTACCGGCCGCCTCAGGGGACTGCCGGAGGAGGGGACGGCGCTGGGCCGGCCCGCCCTGCCGGGAGGAGGTGCCTAGGTTTGAGCTCCGCTCCCCTCAGCCCGGGAGCTCAGCTCTGCCGAGCCGCGGTGTTGGTCAGGCTCAGCCGGGCCCTCTGTCGAGTAGGGCGCTTTTCTGAGATGGCGACAGCGGCTCCGTCCCTCCCCGGTCTCTCCTCAGAGCTTTCTGTCAGGCCGCCCCATCGGGGTACCCCGCGCCCACGGGGCCACCTCCCTCAGAAAACCAGCCCTGGAGTGGTCCTGGAGCGCGGCCCCGACTCCCCACAGGGGCCCTCGGCAGCTGCGCCCCTTGGCGATAAACGTCCCCAGGGCCGTCCCGGGCCCTCAGCCACCCTCCTGGGGCCAAGCGCTGGGGATGCTAGGCACAGGCGGTGCTGTCGGGACATTTCACTGCTGTGCTTGGGGGTAAAAAAAGGGATCTCTACGTGGTGGTGACTGAGTTCGGTTCCTCCTGGGACATTCCTGTGGAAGGTCTCAAGGCCGCGTTCCAGTAAGCGGGCATGGCCAGTGAGGGCCCTGGGTGCAGGGGTGCACAGCCCCGTCCTGCCCCGCAGGGCTGGTGTGGCCTGCAGAGGAGCCCAGGGTGGCCCACCCGGGGAAGGCCTGGCCCCGAGCCCCATCCTCGCCAGCCGGGGCCCCTTCCAGCTTCCACGTTTAGGCAGGCCCTCCATTTCCATGTGCACGTTTAAAGTCATTTCAAGTCGTTGTTCCATTTTCAGTGCCTAGCAGGTATTCCCAAGAACCACAGCTACGGTAGGAAACAGACTGTACTAAAAGTGTTTTTAGATGGCGGCCTTGCTGTTCTGTATTTTCTCACACAGTGTAATTACGCTAGTCCTTCCTCTTTCAGTAGTAATGTAGTTTGCATAAATGGGTAGAGTTATTTAACTGTTTTCTAACCACCCTCTCCACATCAGAGATGAAATTGCTAGTTTAAATTTTCTTAAAATAAAAAAATAGTTTATTGTCATGGGAAATGCACTCTTCTTTAGAATGTATTTCTTTTGTGGTATTTACTCTGCAACTCTCTAACCAATTTATTTGCCTCATGGAGATCCTTATTAGAAATTTCAGATGCTAGTGGGAAATGCAATATGAATAACAGTTCTTTGGGTTTTTCCCCCCTCTCTTTGATTCAAGGGCTTTTGTCTGGCTGATCTCCCTGCTGCTTTCTTCCCTTGCATGGTTTGTTGCTGTGCAAATTGGTGGTAGCCATTAAGCATCAGTATGGAAAAATGTGCTCATCTTTGGAGTCTTGTTCTGCTCCAGGAGCTATTCCGATTTACCGACAATGGACTTTTGAAGTAAATCATGTGATATTTCCCATTTACTGGAGATTTCTTAAGTGTGGATGCATATTGGACAAATAGCTAACAGTATTCAATATTGACAGTTCTCTTGTGGCAACATACTTTCTCAAAAGTTAGGTTTAATAGTAGAAAATAAAATAATTGCAGCCTTAAAGCAAATAATAAAACTTAGGAACTTTAATTTTAAAACTTGAGTCTAGGATGCAAATTGGAGATCAAACACAGCTAATAGGGTTAACCCTATTAATTAACCCTTAGACTTTCTTCCATAGTAAGGGCCACCTGTTGGAAAGAAAGAGAATTTAAACCAAAGTAGTTTATATTTCATTTATCATGGCTCTCCATTAAAAGTTAATATTAGAGCAATCTCCCTTTCAGCCATATATTTGGAAGTTTTCATTAGTTACTGTTATTACTGCCTGCCAGTTTTCTTCAACTTATGACACTGTAGCTCTTTCTGTAAAGACCAAAGTGATTAAACAGTAATAAACTTTCCAAACTGTGTTTTGCTTAAGGATACAGAATGAAATACTTAATTTGACCTTGAAAAGTGGTTTTCCCCTTTATTTAAATTCCATCTAAATGAGAACAGAAAGTTGATAGAGTCAGGTAAGTTTTCTGAGAAGTGGGTTACAGTGTCATATGGTAGCCTTTGATATCATGAGGTGTTGTCTTGTGATTGCTATACAAAATGTTAGATGAGTGGCTGCAGTTGAGTGCAAAAGCAACAGCTTGCTTCACTGACCTGGAATTGCATGCATAGCATTCTGCGATACTTACCTGTAATTACCATTTTATGACAGAAATGTAATCTTTACTATCTCAAACAGTAAATGTCCTTTATGGGTAGCTTCTTATAATTCAGGTACTATGTACAAAATGATAATGAGGTTGGTTTTGCCAGTTATCTTTCAATAGATTGATTTCCAATGTTAACCCAAAAATTTCAAAAAACCAAAAAGAGAAAAAGATTTCATTTTTATTTTCAGTTTCCAAATAACAAGTAAAAACTTTGATGTGTGTTCCAAAAATCTTTCAAAAATCTTCTTGCTTTGGGGAAAAGGTGACTAATGCTGATTTTGATTAGTGTATGTTTCTGCATACCAATGAATTAGATACCTAATTCCACTGGACTTTTGAATGCTTTTTGACAGACATATGTGCATGTCTTGTGTGGAGACATGATTGTGTCTAGAGAATGCAAAGAAGTATGAAGTCAGACAGAGTGCACTAAGCATTTCCTCTGCGACTAAGATGAAGACTGTGTTATAATAACTATGTCAATTATTAGATTATATTAATACTCAAAGATTCAGCTATAGAGGTGACTGAGATGGTCAACACCTCCGTATGTTGACCAACTTTGGGTGTTTTTACTATAGTTAGAATATTTTAAGTGATACCATCTATTAATAAAATTGCTCTGTGCTTCTGATTTTCAGTTGGTCACCGAAGACCCCCCATACCCTGATTACATACTACCACACTCACTAGTTTCACTAATTCAAGACCTAAAGGTTCACGCTCCTTCTATTTTTAAAGGAGACGTCAGATGCCTAAGTGCTTCTTGAAAAACTCCACGGCAAGTGTCATTCTTGATGTAGAGCAGTGGTTTCCAACAAGTGAGTTCAGCCTCCCCTGCAGAGGTTCACCTACATCAAGAGCAAGGTTTAGAGCGTAAGCAAGTTTTCCTATGAAATTTTCTGCTACTTTTATTTCGAGATATGCAGCGTCCTAAAATGTTAGTGAATTCCCTTATTATTAGGCTTTAAGCAGTAGAAATTATCTTTTTTTCCTTTTAATTTTAGGGAGCTGTTTAATGTATCTCTTTTTTTATCAAAAGTTTATTACAACCAACTTGAAGACAAAATACAGTAACAGCTAGTCCTAAAAAGGCATATTTGTTCATATATTCTCTTTATTTGCATACAATTTCCTTCAGGGTATTCATACAAAATTTTAGAATCAGAAGATACTCTAACATGTTTTTTTCCTTATTTTGCTGCTTTTTTTTATGATCGGAAGCTGCTCGAGTCCCATGACTGTATCTGTAGCTGAGGTTGGAAAAGTCATCATTTCAAATGGGACTCTCTGGACTTCCATTATGTTTGTCTCCATGTTGGTTAAAACAAGTGTCAATTATTATAAACTATATATATATAATATATAATATATAATATGCATTATATAAATATATAATATATAATATAATATATAAAAAATATAATATATAAAATATAATACAAAATATTTATATATTATGTAACATATTTTATATTACATAATATGCAAAAATATATAATATCCCCACATATTTGCAAATGAAGTTTTTTAAAAATAACATTTTGAAAATCATACAGGTTTTTGTAAAAGTTCAAGTGAGCTCTGCAGGGGCTCTCAAAAGACTGATTACGAGAGTCCCATTGGCTGTGTGTCAGCTGAAAATCATTCTTGCAGGCAGAAATTTCAGCTTAAATGCATTTCAGTTTTGAAAGAGGAAGGGCAGTCTGTTCAAATATATGTTTCTGTGCTCTCCTAAAGCTAAAATAGGTATCTGCAGTGAAGTGGTTCATAGAAATAGAGAAATAATTTGATCTGGGCTAGCTGCAGACATTGAGGTTAGGGGATAAAATTGTTTGACCCAGTGCTTGTCCTACCCAGAAAGGATTTTGTCCGTGTGTTCTTGGAATATGGTCCATACCTGTCTGTAGTAGCTTGTCGTAGCTTGCTCTTCCATGATTTCCCTGATGATGTTTTTTTTTTAACTTGTTCGTGCTGAAGATTGCAGCAGTATGGAGCAATGCCAGCTTTCCTGTCTTTTGCTTTTCTTAACGGCTTTTGACCCTGTTACAGTAAACAGTTAACCTTATTTATCTTGTTTTTATTAGGAATAGGTAGTATTCTTTGCCCTGCCATTGAGCTATAGATAAGCGAGAAGCCTGCAGATCACTGTAACGTTCTTCACAAAGTATTTTCAGTTTCTCAGTGTGTAAAAAAAAAAAAAAAGATAATTCTCTGATGCTATAATTTCAACCTGTCCCACTTTTTAGGGTGGGACACCCTAAAAGTTTAGAGTGGAGGGTTTTGGTGAGGTTCTTTTTGAGTTGCTAGAGACTTAAATGTTCTAGCAAGGCAAGAAACTTCTTTGTATTTATTAAATGTGCACAGAAAGCAAAGAACAAAAGAGGAAACACTGGTGAAAAATGTCTGAAGAGTATAGACTCTCCACTGCGCCACCTTCTTCACTCTTTAACTTTTTGTATAGCAATTCCTAAAGGAAAAGCCCTCCTTCATAGTCCTCCAGAGGTCATATGACTTCTTGTTGAGAAAAATGCGACAAAAGGGTTTTTTTCCAATATATTCCTTTAAAAAAAGCACAGAGGAAAAAAATAATAAAAGTAGCAAACATTCTGCTTTTGTTTATATTTTTCTAGTGGATGAATTCCTAAAAGATTTTATAAAATGTATGCAATCTGTACAGAAGCAGTTAAAGTTTAGTTCTGTAAAAATTACTTAGAAATGTTCTATGCTGGCAGCTTTTAGGCAATCTGCTGAAAATGTGAATCAGTGAACGTGTACATGCAGGATCATGGTGCCTGTACAAATACGATGTGTTGTTATTGATTGATGAGAGGGGGCCACTGCCTTACTTGATTTTATCAGTGAAGCATTAGATGCATCCAAAGTTACAAGATTTTTATTCATAAATTCTGACAGCTATGTGTGTTATCATTAATTAATAGAAAACTCCTTAATAAGCTGTTGTTGCCATTGCTTAAAAAGCATTTGGCTTTCCTGGGAAGATACTTGGGTCACTAGTATGTGACTATTATATTTATATTGTATGTGCCTCCAAAAATATTTTAATATACTAAAGACTATATAGGTACTTAGTTTGGTAGAAAAATAATCCTTGAGTAATAACACTTGACTTTCAATTCCTTGTTCCATAGTAAGTGTTCCAGCATTCATGTTTATTTTTACATTTCCTTTTGCTATTGTTTCCAAACTTGAATGTGTGGTGTTGTGAGGAAGTAAAAGAAGTGACCTTTCCTGACTTGATATTCTCATCTGTAAGTCACTAGATGGTGCCGTTTCACTTCTTTGGAATCAGAAACTGTCTTGCATACTATTTTTTAGTAACAGTTGTTAATTTTTTTAAAAGAAAACAAAATAATTGGACTTTTGAGTTCTTTTTTGGAACTATTGCTTTTTTCTGAGACTATGCAATATATATATATATATATTTTGCTGGAATAAAACTAATGTATTAATGAAAATGTGCAAAATTTCCAAGTTCTGTTCTTTTAAATTGCCATAAACTTTTAGTTTTACATTCGTTTACATATATTTTACTGACTTTGATAATGAGACCTGATTTGATAAAAACGCACATTTTAAAATGTAGAATTGTTTGAGGGTCTCCTTTTCTTCTTGAGGTCCAGGTAAGTAATTGCAGCTAATGTGAATTATGATAGGGATTACTTCAATTGAGATATAGCTGTTTTCATCCACAGACAGTTGCTCTATATTTCTCTATGACTCTACTAAGAATTGAAAATAAGAGAATTAAGTATCCTACTGTAGTCCTTGGGTACCACAGAAACACCTTTGTGCGGTTTCATGTAATAGGCTAAAAGTTGTCTGGGGAACTTTTGTTTCATAATTTCACATTAAAAAGCTACATGGTAATTTAGTGTATTGTCACAACTTGTGCACTGATTGAGAGTTAGGTACAAGTGATGGGTATTATTTCCAAGTTTAACCGCTTACTTTTCTGTTTAGCTGGTCAGAAATAGGAAGGCTTGCAAAACCATTTGTGCAAAGTGGCTTTGACACTTTTTTGTAATAGCTGAAATTAAGAGAATGGCAAAGTAGAACTAAACATTCCCAGGAATGCTTTTTATTAATAAAATTACTTATTTTGAATGATCCTAGTATCAGGTTTTGATTTGCTGGCCAGCAGTCTTTTCTTGGTGAGGAACGATGTTCTAAAACTATAGCTGCCGTACCGTGGTAACAAGGCTTCTTATGAGTGGACAAGGTGCAACGAGTTAGGTTAGTTATAGAACAACTTAATAAGGTTCAGAAGAAGCAGTGAATACTTAAGTTGTCTAAAGCTCTGCAGTAAGTGGGGTACGGTTCTAGGTTAGAGTGTTGCAGAGCCTCCAGGACACTCAAGAAAGGCTTTTACTGTAATCAAATGATCTAAAACTGGTACCACCAAAACATTTAACTGGTTGTGTGAGCTGCTTGGTTCCTCAAGGCTTCCAAGCCACCATCTCTTTGTTACTTCTTACTTTGTGAAGAGACAAGCATGTACTAAATGTTCTTGGTAGAGAATTGGATACTTCAGCATATGCTGATGCTGGATACTCTTGTTGTGTCAGCCCGTGCTTTTGGCAGTTGGATACACCCGCTCCAAGTGTTGTACAGGCACGTAACGCCATCCAGCAGCCACTGGTGTTTTTTCATCGACTCTGAAAGATGAACATGGTGGGAAATTTCGTGTGTGTGTTACAAAGTCTTCTGTTTGCTTTTGTTGGGCTTAATTAAAGTACAGTGAATTTGAACTCTGTCTGTAAACATTTACTTACTGAATAGGCAGCCAAAACTGAAACAAGGTGTCAGAGTTTACTTTTCTGTAATGTTCCTGGTTATCTGGCATTTTTGAAATGTAGAATGTATAAATATTGCCTTCTCTTAAAGAGGTCTGTGGGGTAGGTTAAGCTCCAGTTTACATTTTCTAATCATGAAGAAAAATGTTTGGTTTTTTTTAAATAGAAGGAAACCAAGGGAAATAAAATAAAGTTAAAAAGTGAATAAGATTTAAATATTCCTCGCAAGGTAATAATAGAACCCCCCCAGTGTCTTTTTGATTTTTTTATGTTCCAAGCTCTATTTGTGGTTAAATAAATCCTGCACCACAATTAAGTCATAAACTGATTTTTCAAAATACGCTCAATGCGTTAAGAATAACTATTTACAGTTTCCTTTTAGAATTTTAGAGAATTTGATTACTTGGAAATAATAATAAAGCAATGGTTGGCAGTGGTGCTGGTAGTTCTGAGACACTTGGTGGCATTGGGTCTCGTGACCTCACCAATCAGTTTCATTTCCTTATGTTCTTGGCAGTAGGAGAAGTGAAGAGTGGGGCACATTATCAGGCCAGTATAAAATGAGCAGAGGTACAAACTGATGATTTATTTGTAGTGTGAAAGTTGAGGGGAATATTCCACCCAGCAGTTGTCCAGTTCTGGGTATCCTGCTACCCAGCCATGGGATACCATGTATTTTCCCATGTGTCTTTGCAGTTTGCTGTGTTCCTTCAGTTTGGGGTTACTGGGTCTGCTGATGCTGAGCCCTGAAATGGATGAAACTCTGTGACAGACAGCTGCAGCTAAACTCTGCATATTGCAGGACTCTGTTTTTCAAAAGCTCTAATTTCTTTAAAATGACACCTTTTCACTTCACCTCCTCAGCTGTTTGACACCAGCCATCTCTTCCGTGAAGAACTCTGGATGTTCCTGCTACTTGCTTGAACTATCTTTATTTTTGTATTTGCAGACTTCCCTGCATCCTCACTATGAAGGTAGCATAGTGACATCCTTTATTACCCTGGTCCTCATGGGGACTTAGACTTTCTTCACTGCAGGTGGCTCCCTTCCAAATGTGAAATGCTGCTTGTTATGCGGGACAGTGACTTCCTTTTAGCTCATCAGCATCCCAGAGAGAGTCTAATATCCTCTATATTCTCTCTACATATTTAGAGCAACCAATGCCTTCTTGAATTTAGGGGGAGGGAAAAAAATCAATATTTCTTTACTTCATAACTTGTTTTTTGTCAGGCAACTGTTTGAAATGTGGAATTCAAACCTCCACATCTGAGGATTTAATAGTTCAGTTGTAGCTTTCTGCAATAGTAAGGCAAATGATTCAATATTAAATTTATAGGTTTGACTATGGGTAACAGATTTAAAGCTGAGGACTATGTCTTAAACTTAGATGAGAATTAATGTATTGATATTGCTACAGAATTAATGAAAGTAATATTTTATTTGAACATAGTAAGCCTGGCAATAGCAAACCAACTCCATTTTCTTCCACTGTTGTAGCTGAAGTCAAGAAGCCTTTTTTTTTAAGCTTCTATATTTAATACACTTTTTCAGAATTTAAAATTTGCTTTTGTTGGGCAAATTGGGCTGTTGTTGCTTTTAGGTGTATATATTAAAAGTAATCCTTTGGGGGTTGTTTTTGTACATCAGATAAGATACATGCAGAACTTTTTGTGACTCAACGCTTCCTGAGCAAATTTTGGAATACATTTAGTTGTGTAAAATGTAAAAATAAGTTACTTATCGCGATCCCACCGTACACACCTTTTAGCAGAATAGTCTTGTGACTGGTCAACCAGTTTGGACAATGTTGTACCAAGTTGATTTCAAACTTTTTTATATAAACGATGATAGGATGTCCTGAGGTAAGTTCTCCTTTCTGAAGAAGAAAAGAAAACCTGATAGCTGCTATTTTGATAATCTCTTCCTGACAGGAGAAATTCTTGACCAAACCAGGAAGTAAGGCAGTCAGTAAAGCACCTCTCTGAGGATGTTCGTATTTGCTTACAGGAAGTGAATACTCTTGAGTTTGGACTTGAGATTATATAGCGACGCTGTAGGTGCATTGTAACACAAAGGAATAGGTTTCCTTATATCATGAGGAAATGGAAGGAGAGCTCTACACCCCTTGTGGCATCTTTCACTTCTTTTCTGGCTAGAGTTATTTAGGCTTTATTTCTGCTATTGGAGTCTCAAAAATAGGTCATTCCATTTAAAAAGGAGTGAATGGTGATGTTCGTAACTTGATTTAATTTAATATGGTAGCGTGTTGACAACATCTGTCTTTCTGATTATGCTTGATTTTTCCAGGCATCTGAAATGTGCATGTAAGAATGACAAAAGAAATGTCCTGGAAAGTATTAAAAAAATGTGATACTTCAATAGATTTATTAAAAGATAGTGGCTAAAGAGCCCAGAAAACATATAGGTTTAGATTCTTTCAGCTTAGGGACTACTGGCAGTGCAAACTAATAATACAACGTTAAGGAAAAACAAAAATTGCCATGTGCTTGTGTTTTCAAAGGCAGGAGGACTCCATGCAATTAGAGGGTGTTACAAGTGGGAGCAGCAGGAATATGATTTGTGTGAATTCCTCTTCAGTTTGTTCTTTTGCTTAAGAAATAGTTCTGGAGGAGACATTTTTTGCCTAATGTGTAATATGTTTTCTTTGCTGGTAATGCAAGACTTTTCCTCACAGTAAGCGTATAGTACTTGACTGAGGTTTTTCTGTTTCTTTTTACAGATGCCAAGGATGTTGTGTGCAAAAGAGAATGACTGATTGATTGATGTTTCTGATCAGCTCAGCTGAAGATTAAAATACTAACTAAAATGTTATTCTTCTAGAAGAAATAAGAGAAACAAAAGAAACATCATAAAAATCTATTATCAGTTCTTGTCTTTAAACACCTGTATTCAAAGAGTAAGTAATGTTCCCCATAGCACACAAATGCTGCTTTTTAAGTAATTTAAAGCATTTTGACAAGATGATCTTTATGTGCTGCTTTATGCGAGAGAAAAATTCTGGCAAATGCAATGTACTTAATTGTAAGATTACGCTCCTAAATTTCATGTACAGTAAGTATTAATAAGATTATTTCTCCTTTCACTCAAAAGCTTGCTTTTCATATCAGACAACATTCTTAGGAGTGGAAATGGAAGAATCTAAAATATAAATATGCATCTGCCATCTTTAAAGGGGAAAACACATACAGTAAGAATTTATTTATTTAAAATCACAAATGTGGTGGTGGTGCTACTGAATGTAAAACAAATCTAAGTGTAAAGTTCAGATTGGAATTATTTTAGGTATAGACCTGTGCTCAGTCACTTCCTGCCTGTATACTGAAGTAGAAGCATTTCAGACCCTCACTTAAGATGTCAGATTCAAGAGGAGTTCTGTATACATCTGGGGCTAGGCTGCCTAAACACTGTTCTTCTAAAGTCGATGACATTTCACATTGTCTTCAGTGGAAACAGTTAGGTTTATGCTGCTCACTTTCAAAAATGCATAATAATACTCAAAAGTATCTAGTTTATGGATTTGAAAAAATAATTTTAGTTATTTTCTAATAATTGAACAGCTAAATTCAGAGAACTAAATCAGCGAAATCATCTACTGTATAACTGCAGTTGTAATATATACTGTAAAATCAATCAAGATTTCATGAATAAATAGCAAGTCTACTTAAAAGCTGAAGAAACTGCATTATCTCTACAACATTCATACACACACTATAAATAAGAGCAGGATAATAAGACAAGATGCTTCTCTCATTCCAATGAGAGACAGAGGCTGACCTCCATAACAGATTTGTGAGGCTGTGTAATAACTGGAAAGTGAGCTGTTCCTCTAGCAGTAGTATTTTTTCAGCACTGAGTTCCTGGGCCTGAACCCTATTAATAATCCACATGGCTCTCATTGCATTTACACTTGTCTTTTCCTCTAATATTTCTGTTACAAAGCCACTGCTGAATCTATTAGCATCATTTGCTGTGATTTTAAAAACTATCCACTGGACAATCTAGTTCAAATTCTGATCTCAAATACACCTTGCTCTTTACCTTGTTTATATTTGTGGTGTTAAACCAAATACCTTGATTTAGCAGGGAAGGGTGCTTGTAGCCTGATGAGTGTCTTCAGATTTGAATACCTGTGGGAAAATCTGTGCTAAACAAACCATAAAATTGGAGTTTAGGATTAACTGTAAAATCAATTAAAAGACCCAGACTCAGTAAGCAGCAAACATGATAAGAACGTGGTGAGGAATTTAGCTCAGGAGTATTCACTGATCATATCTCCCTGGAAAACAAGGGAACAAGGGCTACAGAAAACTTTTGGCTGGTATGTTTTTAAAACGCTCTTGAGGCTTATCATTAGCCAAGAACAAGAGATGTGTTCCACCAATGCAGAATAAATCAGTGCAATGAATGAAAAGAGGCTTTTGTGACAGAGCAGGGTATCAAAGTTTGGAGATGTCTTCATCCTCCTTGTACGTGCCTGGCTTGTAGATGACTCCTCTGTTGTCTTTGCCTCCCTTTTTGCAGCTAAAATAAAACAAATGTATTAAATAATTGTAATTCCAATGAAGGAAAAGCACCATTGGTTTCTTAAAATGGTTCATTATGCATTCATGAGATTATTTTTCTCGGTACCAGTGCAAATGTCACAGTAGCTTATTGTTTCAAGTATTTCAGAACACATTCTGGGTGGCAGAGTCAATGCTGATTGCAAAGGGCTCAGGCTGTAGGAAAGTTTGTTATCTTAGTCTTTTTTCCAGAATTTGGCTTTGGTGGCAAACAGTCTGGCTAAATGATCTCTTGTCAGTACAGATTTCTTCTTAAATGATGTGACCTTTGGGAGAGGTTTTTTCTAAAACTCCGTTCCTCTCTTGTTTTACTTGCAATTCTAGGAAAAAATGAAAGGATTCAAAAAGCAATTTGGAGCAGCAGAGAGGAGAAACAGAAAAACTGGGTAAGTCTGTTACCAGCCCAGCCTGCTTGTCCTGCTTAGTCTGGAAAGGGAGTTGCATTTCCTAGCTGCTTGTGGGAGCAGTCAGTACCTACAGTGGAAAGTGTTTTTGTGTTCTCCCCAGTACTCATGTACAATTCCCTATTTCCTGTCCTTCTATCTTTTCAGTGTTTACCTGAGCACTGTTCCAGTAATCATTATTTTGTGGAAAAACAATCTTATATAGTTGCTTTTTGCAAAAAACCAACCATTCCCACATGGCAGAATGGTGGCCACTGTGGCACAAGGCCACAGATAGTAGAGACCTTTTAGCCATATATCATATTTTGCTGGCAATAAAATAGAGTTACGTTAGAGTATATGGTACAGGAGAAATAACATCTACAGTGATAAAAACAAATCAAAGCTTGTAGGAAGAGATCATATCTTACAGAGGATCAAACATTACCACTATAAAAAATGTACAAGGTTTCAGACATACAAGTTCTTTGTGTGAGAAGAAAAATGTGGTTTGATTTCTTTTTCTGTGATGTGACAGTCGGGCATCTTACCTTTTCCTCTTTAGTAGCCAGAAGGCTACTGCAAGAATGATGAGAACTCCCAGAACGCAGGCTATTACAACAGAAACAAGAAAACCTAGGAAAAGAGGGAAAGCATACAAATCAGTGAATTAAAATTACTTGAGAGGAGAAGGTTAGTCTCTAATTTGTCATAATATTTGCATTCTACATCTGCAACTTCCCTGCAGCCTCCTCATACCACTTTGCAGTTATGGAATGGATGACTTTGTGTAGATGTATACTGGAAGGTCCTAATCCCACAACTGTATCAACAGTTCAGAATGATGTGAATTCAGGCACCTGCTGAAGTCACAAAGCCAACATGCAGGCACAGGCACAGCAGATCAGAAACTCTTTGGATTTCAATGCTATAATGTATAAGAGAGCATAAGCAAAATTGAAGAACTAACGCCAGGCAACTAAGGATGTTAAAATTTGATGCCTTTTTTTTTTTTTCAAGGCAGAACACCGTTGAATGTGGACAGCTGAAGAGTGATGTGCTTTGTTGTTGAGAACATTGCATAAAGGCATCCAAGAAGGTAAGAATGAATTCAGAATATTAGTATGAAGAACTAAGTGATGTCATGTTTGCATTGAGATGTTAAGCATTATCATTTTAATGCCATCTTTGATAATGACCTTTGTATGCATTTTTGGCCATGAAAATATTTTTATTTATTTTGGCCTTCCCAAAGATCCCAAAGGTGAGCACTCTTAACTGCATTTTCATAATTCATTTGCACATTGTTTTTTTATATTTTATCAAATGACTCTCTAAGCCAGATCAGAACCCTTTCAGAGTGAAGCTGACAGGTTTCATGTATTCCATCTCGATATTTTCTCTTATTAAATCAGCTGTTGAGAAAACAGAAATGTAAAAGGTGGAGTTTAACCTTATTCCATTTAACCCATTAGATGCTTTATTAATTTTAAGTCCAACTGAATAGAAGAAACTTGCAATCTATGGAGTTGAAGAAAAGCTGTACTTTAAAAGGGGAGTTTTGTTATAGTAAAGGTGTGTAAAATGGACAACAAAATATAACACCAAATAGAGAATTGTAGAAAAAGAGATTGTAGTTTGAAGAGGAAGGGTATGGGATGTTTCTGTTTTGATGAAAAGACCTTCTTGCAAAATTTAGTTAGATAGTATTTCAGCATGGTCCTAATAATAAAAACTAGGCACCGGTTCCCATTTAACTTGTGGGCAGTGGAAGGTTTGAACATTGCAATAAATTTCAGCTGCATGTATGTGAAGCTGATTTTATTGAAATAGATTGCTAACAGGCAAAATACATTATAAACATGTTTGAGTTTTGCTGAATAATCTTTAAGATTAGAAACATTTTGAAATGTAGGATCTGATAATAGTGAGCATGAATTTACATTTCAATTATTGGCATCAAAATGCGGATGACGGAACAGTTCGCATTTTTGATACAAAACACAGCTCAACGGCCCCATCTTGTGGCGTCTGTGCTCAGGTGAAGGTGGCAGCCCTCAGTCTTGTCATTGAAAAGGCAGAAAAGTTAATCTGAAAACCTGCTTTAGTAGGGGCCTAGGGTGTGCACAACAGGATTTCTTTCACAAATTTCTGTGGTTGCCGGGCCTAAGCCATGATTCTGTGTATGGCTTTTCCTTCCCTTCTTAATAAGTGTGCCCTGTTCCTACGTGTGGTACAGCTGGCTGCATCAGGCTGGGCACTTGCAGCCAGCAACCAGGTGCACTTTAATTGTGCTTTGACAGGAACCTTTTCTTTTTTTTTTTTTCTTTTTTTTTCCTTGAGGTGAGGGGCTGCACCTGTGAGGGAGCCTTTGTGACCACAGTAGGTGGAATGTGAGATTACAGGGGTGATTGATTAATACCTTTTTTGAAATGGGTAGCACAATTTTCTATGGTTCACTGATGGAGTCAATGAGCTTTTGTAAGTAAATGTACTTAGACTGAATGGGGTTTCTGTTAAAGTAGCACTGAGCAATGCCTTTTGTAGCCATAGTGACCAGTTCTTGGGTGAGAACAGCAGTATGGGCAATAACCCATACAATTCAACTCTGGTAAATCATGCCAACTTTAAAGATACATTGAAAATGCTTTTATAGTTGGTGTCACCTCTGCATGGGAGCCAAATAATGTGGCTTAGCAGAGGGAGAGCCAAATGTTATTATTGGGTTTGGCACTGTTTCACAGCAACAATTTTGAGAAAGTCACATCTGGGTCAAATTTTCCCCCATAGATGGAAACAATAATGCTTACAATATTTCTGTGAAATGTTTAGAGATTCCTGGATGAAAAGCATAGTATCTGGTTTTCAGTTACTGGGATCATGGATTGTAATTCTCTACCTTTTAGAGTATTGAGTGTGATTTACAGAGAGAAGGTAGTCAGGTGCTGAAAGGTCAGCTTAAGAAACAGATGGAACCTGCGTTTCTCATTTCTGACTGACCAGTCTGACTCAGAAAAGCATAGATGCGGTTTGCAATCAGCAACATACCCTTGCCAATTCCACCAGGTATCGAATCCTGACAAATTGAGAGGGTAGAAAAAGTAAAAGTTGGATCTCTAGGATTCCACGGTGAACCGGTCTTAAACATAAGGTAGCTGCTCACTCCAGAACTTCTATTACTTCAGGAAGTGTTTCTGCAGTGGCATTGCTATAGTAGATTGCTTTAAGAAAGACCCTGCAGAGGAATCCTTACAGTCTCAGAAACTTGGCAGCCGTATTGCAAATCCTGATTCTGCTGTTTAATCTGACTTGAGCAGAGATTTGAAGGGGATTACTAAAATAGTAATTCAACTAGTTCTCTAGTTGGTACCCGGTGTTCAAGATTGGAAGTTCGGGAAGAAAGTTTTAACCCTCTTTCTGGTCATAAGAATGCCATGGAGGACGGGGATATTTCTAGTTGGCCGATCCACAAAAGCAGAGAAAGGACTGACATACTCTAGTTCTTTCCCTTTTTCACTATTTAGCCATCTTTTAGTTTACTCAAAAATATCATTTGTGCAACTAATACCAGTTTGTATATTCATCATGGGGCCATTAAGGATTGTTGATGATTTAGTAAACTTGTAATTTTCTTACATATTTTGGTTAGAATCTAGCAACAAGAGAACTAGTGTAATTCTCATTTTAAAATGAGATTAAATTGAGGCATTGTTCTACAACCATTATACTCTGCAAACGGTGGCATAGGGAGTTGATAAGAGTCATGAAGATAGAATAGAATATTATGATTATAGCTTTATATAGTATACAATGAGAAATCAAGGAACAGAACCAGCAAAATCCCAAGTGTGATTTGTGTATGCCCTGTATGTGAGTTGTATATAGTCACAGAAATAACTTTTGTCTAATGCAGGCTCATATTACAGTCAAGAAAAAAGATTTCCACTTGTTACCAACATAATACAAACAGATCAGTTTTCTTAACTGATAAATTGATAGGGGGGTTGTTCTGTTAGTTATTCTTTGCTCTGAAGCAGTAAGATTAAGGTTATTGCTTACTGCAGAGAACTACACATGAGCAGGGATTGCAGAGACTCTTCATCATGCATAGCAGAAAGATATTTGTGATGTTTGAGAAGGGGAAAAATCCTGGTTTTTGTTAACACATGGGCTGATGCAGACTGATGTAAAATGTTGGTAGCCAATGGTGTTCAGTAGTTTGTTTATACTTAAATATTTAGCTATATGCTGCTAGTAATGGGAAAAATGGTAAGATACGTTTGCAGCAAATAAGCGAGGAGGCAAATGGAGAAATGACAATGAAACCAGAAAAATGCTCCAGCTGCTTACTGGAAAAGACTAGTGTGAATGCTTACAGTCCTTTGCACTGTAGGCTCAAGGGGCTTGGGAACTTTTTTTTGAGGTATCTGGGATGACTGCATTCCAAGCTTCCAGAATGAGGATTGGAGATGAAAACTACTCAGTTATTTTGAGGAAAGTCAATTTTCTAGGTCTTTATTTACAAACTGGAAGCTGTTAACAGACGTGAGGGCCCTTGAGAACCTGAGCACCTTTCAAGATGCTCAGTAAAAAGTACAAAGTCATATAGTGATGACTTTACTCATTGGATGTAACGTCTTCATCTCCTTAATCGTACATTAAACAAAATTGTATATTATGCTTTTTCTATGCACCTCAAAATTAGAAGAGATGTAACATTTGTCATTGGAGCTCTGGAGATTATGAAACGTAGAGATTTAATGCAGAGCTGGAGAATAGGAAGTCATGGCATGTGGTTCAAGCCATATAGTCAGTCAGCTCAGAACTGTTAAAAATTTTTTACTCCAGTAAAAATACAGGGAAATGAAGGTCTAAGTCATTAGAACTCAATGAAAGAAATGTGCTTAAGTAGCAAGGACAATAGCATCGACATACTTATTTAAATAATTACTAAGTTATGTGCAATAATTCCAGAGAAGGCACTCAAAAGAAACTTTGTGGTAGAATTATGTTCTTCTTATGGGAAGCTTTAGAAAGATTTTAAAATTTTTCCATGAGTAGTGAAATGCTCCCCAGCCACAGAATAACTTCTGAAATTGTCTCTGGGTTTTATCTCAAAGATGGAGATTTGCTTCAAATAAGGGCCAAATGCTGCCAATGCTCCACACTGCTCTGGTTAGGAGTTTTGATGCAGCTAATCTGACAAAGAGACCAGCCAACTTTTGATGACGAATCTAAATCATCTCTGATTTCAGAGAAATGTTTTGTCTGGGATTTGTTTTGGATGATCTCTGATTTTCACTTTTCTTCTTTATAGCTTTAGAAAAGATATACTATGAAAGCGACTGTCTACAGAGGGAAATGGCAAGAACAGCTACTGCAGTATGCCTGCAGGGAGAACTGTTCCCCGCAGCGGCTATTGTGTGAAATTTCCCAATATAGACAACTCCTGTGTTTTCCATTCTTTCATCTATCCAGTGAAGAAACTAGCAGGCAAAGTTGAAATCATGTGCTAACATGTTTTATTATTTTAAAAGTTTACTGCTTGGCCAGTCTTTTTTGTGAAGTTCTTTGTGAAGTTGCTTTTTCTTTCAAAAATCTTTTACTCTCAATTTCAAACAGTATAGTGACTTGCCTAGATTCATCTGCCTTCAGTGCATGTGCCAGCTTCACAACTGCTTAAAAGTATTTATTTGCAAGACAACACAGAAATTGGAACAATACATTTTGCATAAACAATATACTCAAATGCCCTACTGTGGGGCACAGCTAAGCTTCTCACCACATATGCAGATTTTGTGCAACCTCCCTCCTCTCCCAAAACCTATGCATTGTTGTTGTGTAAGATTGCATAATTAAGCTTTCAAATCAGTTCTTCCTCATAAGATGGCACATTTTTTCATTTGTAACACTGGATCATACAATCCAGTGTTATGAATTATTTTTATTTGTCAAGTTTGAGTTCCTCAAGGACCTCTTCTGATTCTATGTAATTTCCCCAAAACCGTCTCCCTAAAAGGCAAAGCTGTGATTCTGTTTAAATATGTGATCTGCATAAAGCCAGTCCTGATATTGCTGAGAACCAGCAAAAGTCACTGGCCAGCTCAAGCGCTTATGCTGACTGATACAGCTCAGCTGTAGAAAAATGCTTAGTGTTTGGAGTGACCGCAGATATTTCTGCTAAGCATGACAAGGCCAAACATGTCTACCTTCTTTTATCTCCTTGCCCTTGATCAGAAGGGTTGCAGGGCTTGCCTGATACTCATTGTGGAAAAAAGCCTTCTTATATACTCTTTGAATACCTTATTCTCATACAGTTGCCCATGCAACAATGCAGTAAGAGGAGAAAACAGAACAAAGGGATCTGTGGGAAAGTGAGACTTCTATATTTTTGTAGTGGTACAGTGCAACAGGACTTTCAAGTTTACGCAAAACACTGTTTCTTTGCATAGAAGCATTCATACAGCTTACCTTCACGGAAAGAGGTAAAAACCAGTCTTTCATGGAATTCCTGAACATTTCGGAAGTTGTCGACCATTTCCAGCGGTTCTGGGTCGTCACTCTCTGTGCAGTACATGGCTGTTTCCAGTGCCAGTAACTATAAAGGGAACCACCCAGTTCAGCTCCCAGAATACAGAAAAAGCAATGCCAACGTATGATCACTGAGTGTGTGTCTTTGAAATCAAAGGGACAGTCAAAGGGAAGAGTTAAGTAATTACGTAATACTTAAGTATTACATTGCTGTGAGCCAAACACAGCATAATATGTAAACAGTGTGACATCTCCAAACCCATACCTGTATTTTGTTTACATCCTGATAAAATTAATCCTGCTTAGTAACTATCTACCAGGAAAACTGGATGGGAGAAAAGATGGTGGCCCTTTGCAGCATGTTCTCCCTAGCACAGTCTAACTCCTAAGCAGTACTAAAAGCTATTTTATGAAAGAACTCTCTACTTTCGTAAAGACATGATCTGGCAGAGAGGACGAAGTTAAGAATGGACTTTCATAACAAGGAGCATGCAGTAATTTGATCAGAGATTTTGATAATAACATTTTTCTCCTGTGTTTATAATTAGGTGAATCAGAAGATAGTGATTGAGAGTTTATAGTCTATGTAAGTGGCCACTTAAGAACAAAAAAAGTTAATTAGATGAGCATAAAAACCATTAAGTTAGAGAAAAGCCAGGGGATTCAAGACTGACAAATAACACATCACATGCTTTTTGGAAACTTAAAATCTACCCAACCTATCACAGGATCAAAGTGTCACTAAAAAACTTAGTGAATAGGGTTCAGACATGAATCCTGAACAAAAATGACCATGAAGTGACTCATGGAAAGACTCAAAGCAGGGAGTAAGTACATAGTGAAAACAGAAATTAATCTCACCTGACTGTGAGTTTTTAAGATGATACTATACCAATTGCTATGCAGTTGTCTGTCCTTTATTTATTCTGATCAACTGAAAATGTGCTAACCACAAACCGAATAGGGTATTGATTTATGTCAGTTCTTTGCTATTCTTCCCACTTAAAGGATTTTAGCAATGGTCATCTTTCAATCGTACAGGAACATAAAAGAAATCCAGGAAATGAGAATATGTGTTTACTGTTCTTTAGCAGACACAAAGCAGGAAAACATGTGCCGTATTTAAACTTGCCTGCTCTTGTGAAATTTTAACGGGGTGTCGGAAAACTGTCCAGAGAACACTAGGGTAGCAAGGAGGAGTTGTCAGTGATCCTTCATAGCGGTAATACTCATCCAGTCTGTCAGGAAGCAGTGCTCGAACATTGAAACCAGGGACTTGGACCGTCTGATCTAAAATAGGGGATTCGTGTTAAATGCTGCGTCATTACTACACAGGTAGTGTACCAGTGACATGAATTTGCTTTTCATTAAGTAGGATGCTTTTAGTCATATCACTAGGAAAAGAAAAATAAATTTTAACAGATATGATCTTAGTTTAAGAAGGGATACAGCTTTTTAGGTTTCCTATGTACAAATCTTGTCTTAGCTGCTAAATCAGAATTCTGTAAGATAAACTGTGGCCCTGTTAACCAAAAAACATCTTATGCAAGAAATAAGGCTCTGTCAGAAACATTTGGTGCATGCTAGCCATACACTCTTCACATAAAGGCACTGCGTTTTTAAGTCTTTTGCAGTTTGTGACAGATTTGCCTGGGTTTTCTGGACTGTTTCTTCAGCTGGTTCAATCCCTCTCAGGGTGACATTTGATACTCTTAACCATTCTCAATCCAGTTGCAGGCTTACAGACACTCACCCTTGTATTTCACATTCCGGAAGTGCTTGAAGATTTTTTCATAGGACGGGTTGAAGGGTCCAATCTGTAATGAGCAGATTATTAACAGCTGTGCAAATCACCGCAGTCTGAATATGAGTCTTTGCTTCTGTACACAGCAGACAGCAGTATCTGATGGCCTCTGTCATAAGGCAAGTGTCTCCACTGTCCAGATATTCATATACTAGAATGGTGTAAGTACTCTTTTTATGCAAAATATTAATGCTATCCTCAGAACCCCAATAATACTCTTACTTGCCCCAGAGCTATTAGAGCTGCTTTGTCATAATGCTGTCTTAACAGCTGCAGTGTACTCTTGTGTGCTCTTGAAAGGCCCTATTGCCCTTGCCTGTTCAGCATGCTGTGCAAATGAAGAGAAACCATTCCTTCCAAGAACATTGCAGGCATAAGTTCCCAACTGACAGGCTTCTCAGATCATCTACTTGTTTCTACTCAAAGCCACATTTTTCCACCCACAAACATTTTTTAGTCTGCTGCTCCTTACAGTACAGGAAGATAAAGAATGACACTACTGGGTACCGCAGGGCTGCTGGCAAGGGCTATAACTCAACTATCTGGCAAGGGCTATAACTCAACTATCAAACAAGACCACATTTTTCAACTGCTACCAGCAGCCTTTCAGTGTAATAATCAATGACTTTTTTATGAATTCTTTAGAGTTGGTGCTTAGCAACTCCTTTGACAACCAGACATAGTAAACTGGTGTCCTTAGCTCAGCTGTAATAGCCACCATCTGTCTGAAAGTTTTTCAAAGACCTGATCTTCATTGTTCCCTTATTTGATTTTTAAACACCATTGCATGAAAGTAACCAGAATCCCAGTATTATTACTTAACATAATATAAAATACTCTGTCCATTTTCAACAGCTGCAACTTCCAAATGAACTGAAATTTAACACAAAATTATTGTCAAAGTCTTAGAGCTACTAGGAAGTGAGCTTGGATAATATGAATGAGAATTAAACCTTTGTCTGCTAACTAGAACATTTTCACTTTTGTGATGGAAATGTGAAAAACTGTGTGTTTTCAGGGTTTTTTTATCCTGCAGAAAATCCTCACATTTAAAAGTTATCTTTATAGGTATTTTTATTGAGGAGTTTTAATCCTTGAGAAAAAGGAGAATTACATATGTACAAGCTTCTAAAAATTTTTCTTTCAGATCATCATTATCTTTAATTGCTTGTATGTGGGGCTTTAGAGGGAAAATTGGAAAGCTGTCCTTCTGTCATCTTAAAAAGGCACTGAATTTACTTGTTTACTGTAATCTGTGATTCAAAGAATCTGGGAAGTTTGCAACCTGAAGCCTGTGGTCAAATCCTAATTACATATAGTGGCCAAAGCCAGGATTGTGTCTGCCTGTGCCTCTCTGCTGTGTTTAAACTGCTTCATGATACAACTGGCAGCTTTGAGTAAGTGAGCTTGAAATTCACTGTTGTCTATTGTTTGATAAACTCGACTAATACTTAGTTTGAAAATGAATGCAAAAATGGATTTAACATAGCTGACGTTAATTTACTGAAAAAAGTAAGGATATATTCAGAATTCCTCTTTTCTTAAAATTTGTTCCTGTTTGTGTATGTGCTGCTGGAATCTGGCCCTTTTTTGTGTAAGAGATAAGGAAGAACCTTTATTCAGCCACACCATCTTTAAATAATCTAGGTAATTTTGTACGTTAAATGTCTCTGATGACTTAGTGATTGAAAGCATATTCTAAACAAAAAAAAAAGGTCCAGCATCCTACCTCAAGAAGAATAGCCAAAACCGCCAGTCCATCTGCTTTGTCCATTGCTGCTGTTATATCTGGATATTTCTCAGAGTTATAATGTACAATATGCAGCTACAAAGAAGGAGATACTATGTTATGGTAACGTCTGGGGCATGCTGACATTTCTGCTTCACAGCTAAAAAAGACCAGTGCAGCCACCTCAGGCTATGACAATAAAATGGGATCCTTTCTGGGTGTAGTGGTAAGATCTTTTTAGAGAAAAGCGAAAGGTCCTTGGAACTCCCACTCCCAGCCCTGCTGTAGCTGAGTTACCCCCTTCTCTACATAAAGGGGGGAAAGAGGATCGATCACTTCAGCTTCAAGGCATCTTGACTGTAGTACTCATAAATTTTTATGAAAAAGTAACACCTTAGCACTCTTGGGGCTCTCTGATCTTTAGAATGCAAAATTGGTGTTAAATGTAACTAGAGAAGAAATAGATTCCTAAAGTGCTGCTATGCAAGCAAATTATTCCGACTGATTTATCTTTTAAACATTTTGGGGTAAATATCCAATTGGTACTGCTTTTCAAAATCTATTCCCAAATCCATAATTTAGGATTAGAAAAGATAGCAAATGGTTCTTCACTGGATAGAAGGAGGTGAGCAAGGGTGGACAGAGAAGCGTTGCCATGCAGCTAAAAGATATACCTGGTTTACAGAGGAGAACCCAGGTGTCAAATATCTAGCAATTTGCTTGAAATTACTGAAGTGACCCAGTGCCAGCCCTGAGTTTAGAACCTAAATTCTAACTCCCTGACTTGTGGCATATTCATGACAGTACATCAGAGTCCATCCTTTCTGGGGTGCACGATGCATTTTTTTTTAGGATATACTCAGATCATAAATACTTGGATTAAAACCTTGCAGCCTTTTATGGTCATATACCCAAGATAAAGATCCCACTTTGAAACAGTGGGACCTGCCCAGCCTTCTTTGTTTCTGTCCCTGGTCTGAGCTTGTCTTACCTCTGCTGCAAAATGCTTCCCACTGACTGTGTGCTCTGAGCCTTCTGACTTATTTCTGTTTCCCCAGTGTAGGTGAAGTTGAGATGCCGTGTATTCAAACGGGAGGTTTCTGATGTACATAGTAGGCGACAGATACATTTTCACTGTAAGCAGACCAAAACCAGATAGGAGCAAATGATACCACAGCTCTCAAGCACAGGGCAAATAAGAACACTGTGTCTAAGTATATTACATATCGAGCATGAGCAAAGCAGATTCTTAACTCAAATCCATCTTAGTCTGTGGTAGGAGATAAACACTTTAGTTGTCTTTAACCCTTTGTAAGCAATTCAGGAGAATTTAGAATGTACCCTTTTTCTATTTTCTTAATCTAAAGGAATTGAATGTGAGAATTGTTGCTAATGGAAATCTTTTTTCTCCATGAAGAATGCAAAATTATCTCAGTCTTATTGAAGAGAGTTATTGACGTGTCGAAGCAAAACTTTGTTTCACTTGCCTTCTTTCCATCCTCTTATAATGGTTGAAGCTGGCTTAATAAATTAATATTCTTCATGGTATTTTTAAACTCATGTTGAACTTCTCTGCCTCTTAATCTTCTTTTAGGAGCATATGGCAAAACCAAATAAACTTCCCACTCCCCCCGAAACCCAGAGCATTGATGTCAGGCAGCATGATAATCACAGGCCTTAAGAACTAGCATTTCCTCTCTTGACGTGCCGGAGGGAGACCTTAGTATGCATTACCCTCCCTTCTGCTCGCTAATGCTCTCCAGCGTGGAAGATGGGCTGGGTTATTTTTTTTGTGTAGAAATTACAGTAGTAATTCTCAACACAGCAGAATCTGAGTTGTTCACTTGAGAAGTTTGGTACTTCATAAAGCAACGGTTTATGTAAAGAATAGATCAATTTCTTTGAAATTTATCTTTATTATTTTCCAGTGTGAATACAATTTATTTCTGGAGTGTCCCAGACATGAAACAGGGGAAACAAAGCTCAAAACCTTAATGAAATAATAGCTACAAACCTATGTATTTTTAAGCTAGTGCTAGAAAAGCTTTTTTTTGAGCTCTACTGTTTTCAGTCTAGCTGAAGTAGGTAATTGTGTCTGGATCAGCTGGCCGGTGAAGCACATTAATTATGGCCGGTGAAGCACATTAATTATATGTTGGAATGACTTATACTGTAATACTAACCATCCTACTGATTTCCTCTCTAGTCATAAGAGAAGATAGCAGCAGATGGTATAATGGTAACTCTAACAGAGGCTAATTTTTTGTTACTCAGAGCAATTAAGGTTTGTATCTGAGTGAGGTTTCTAGAGTGGGTCACATGTCCCTTGCTTTCTAGGAGGGCTCTGACCTTAGAAGTGAATTCCTGTTTTTACCAAGGGACCTATACATTTTATCTTGGCTTTCATTAGAAAGTAGTTGAACTTCTTGTTTTAGGGGCAAGATCTAGCAATGTTAGTCACGTAGAGTCTACAAGGAATTTGCTTTTACCTGTATGATTGTTATTGAGGGACAGCCTCTCAGTGTTGTTCTTTTGTCTCCACCTGCTCTCTGGCACTGTTGAAGTCCACAATGACAATGTTTCCTTCTCTGCCTGTTGCCTGTCACTTACATCAGCCTAATACATTCAACTGTGACAGTACAATCTTTCACTCAGGACCAAGAAGGGCTCTTAGGAAAAGAAGGTTCACAAGGAAAGGGCGTTACAGCCATTCCTAGTCTAAAGCAACCTTGATGGAGAAATTGATGAAGAGGAAAACCAGGAACCATGCCCTAAGAGGCTGGCCCTTACTGAAGAATGGGACTATGATGTTCTACAGAGCAGTTTTACCCCACTGAAAGAGTGAGGAAAAAAAGATGTATGCATGATGGGCATCTTTTAACCAAGCATGCCAGAGAAGAGCAGAAGCAGAGGCCATTTTATGACACAGGTTCTTTTGATGCTTATGCAATACAGGAGGATACAAAGAAGGAGGGCTTATTTCTATGTCTTCAAATGTTTCAGGAAGGAATAAAAAATGGTGGGATTAGCTTACTGGTATTGTATATTGTGTCAATATAGTTAGACCTTTATGAGACTGCGGCTTCTCTGCTTTTACCTACTGTAGTGACACTTTGATTTGGTTCTATAGTGGAGGGCATGTTTGTATACTATTTCTAATTATTTTTCTGCCTTTTTATCTGCCTTTCTTACCTTACAGTAAAGAGGTTTCTATCTCAAACCATAAGAACAGAATGGTGCTCCTAGCCTTTTTTTTTTTTTTTTTTTCTTCCCCCCCTCCCTCATGTAATTCAGCTGAGCTGCTTTGATTAGTCTGGCATGTCAAAGACCCATATTTTATCAGTTTATCTCTTTTAACAGAATCACAAAGTCTGTTTCTGTTTCGGAGCACTCCAACCAAACTAATAAGAAAAGCGCAGGAATTAATTTTGACATGCCTAGAGTTTACTTAAAAACCACAGTCAATTTGGCTTACTGTGAATCCATTTGTACTTAGTACATTCCCAATTTTCCCAAGCCTGTTCTCTAGATGTAGGTATGCTGATGTGAAAGCTTCATCTGATAATCAAGGTAGTTTACCCATTAAATAAAAAAATCATGAGCTCCAGCAACTCTTTCCTTCACAATACCTTGCTGTCCTTGAGCTCCCTTACCTGAATGACCATTATTGGTCAATGTAAACTGGTCAGTGGAGGGCACATTATAGCCTATGAATTCTAAAGGCAAGAGATTAGAATCATACTGGAGAATATCTTTGTGGAAATCTATTGGCGATTGGAATACTCCTCCACAAAATGGGTATTTCTTTGGCCAGGCCTTCTCTCCATTGGGACCTGTGTAAATTAAAAGAGAGATACATTTGTTAAGCCTTAAATATGCAATTAATATAAAAACTCCCCTGTTTCAACCTTCACCCAAAATTTGGAAAAGGAACCTTTTCTGAATTTTTAAGATTTTTTTTTTAACTTAATTTCATCTTTCCAGTGTGCCGTTAGAAAGAATAGGGACAAATGCCAACAAAAATCTCACTTTGCTGCCCCTCGATTTTTTGACAATCTCAACTGCTGTTACACTCTTGGGGAACTGCAGGTCTGGCAGCTCACCAGGTGAGGCTTGCAGGCAGCAGCGCCACAGCCCACCTCAGTGCCTCTCACCCTCTCGTCATGGTATTGTCTCTCTGCAGAGCCCACAAGCGTGACAAGTAGAGTTTGGATCTGTGACAGTGTGTGGATTATTTACTGGCATGAATTACTTTTCCCTATAGAAGTAACAGGCATATGCACAGTAACGCAGCTATTCAGCCTTCTGAAGAGAATTGCTGAAAGAAGTGACTTCATGTTGGCAGAGGAAAGTTTCCATACTTTTCAGTACATGGAAAGCTAGACCCTTATAAACTTTTCCTTATTGTACAAACTGTCTGGCTATATCTAGCAGTATTGCATAACCCACAGTGAAAAGCTAACTTGCAAAAATGGAAGGTGTTATGATAATTTGACCTGCAATAACTTGCTCAAACTCTGGTGAAACTTTTCTTCATCCCAGCCTTTTACCTTAGGCAGGATCTACAAAGAATAGATAATATCAAGAGATTTTTAATTGTGTCTTTGATTTAATTACACATTAATAGCTAGCAGCTGTTCACAAGCTGTAAGCTGAGACCACTTGGATTTAAATACCAAAAGCAGTACTTGCAACTTGTGTTTCTCCTTAACTTTGAAGATTCATCGTGATTCTTCTAAGGCAGGAAGGTCTTTTAGGATGACCCAGTCTGATCCATATAACACAGGCTATGGGGCCTCCCTGGATTAATTTCTACTTCAAGGAGGCCATATCTTTCAGAAAGGAAAAAAGGTCTACTCTTCCTTTAAGCATTGCAGGTAAAAGATACTTCATTAGTGCCCAACGGATAATTACGTTCCTTGGCAGCTTGCCAAGTAATTATCAAACACTGTGAGTTTGTCTAGCTTTGACTTCGTTTGGATAGTGATGGCTTTTAATCCTTTGCTTAGAAATGGAAGAGCCTCCTGTTAGCATACTTTTGTTCCCCATTGAAGTACTTATAACACAGAGGACATAGTTTCTCACTTCTCTTAAGCTAAATAGATTGAGTTCCTTGAGTCTTTGGTTAGAAGGCTTCTTTTCCAAACCTATAATATTCCTTGGGGCTTCTTTGAAGTCTCTCCAGTATGTTAACATCTTCCATGAATTGTGAATGCCAGAATCTAATGTTAGATTGGGTCATCAGTGGCAAAGCAAGTTCAGATCTTTTCTGAAGGAAAATTAACAGTCAGGAGAATATTATTAGGGGCTCGTTTTTTTATGGGAAAGACAGTTTCCAAGGATATGGATAGTAGAGGTGAATCTGACTTAAACATACTGCATGCGACAGAATTGGCAAGCTCAGTTCTGGTGCTCAAAGACAGACTTACTTCCTTGTTAAAGCTCTTGAAGATTATTTGAGACGTAGGTTAGGACATGACATTGTTTGCAGTGTGGATACTCAGACTCTATCAGTGCTTTTCAGTATAGATAGGCCTTGACGTTGCTGTAACTTACATCTTTGACTCCACTGCCAATCACATTAATTGCTCTCCTCTTAGGTCTTCATCTTAAAGTTATTGAAATTCTTGTTAAAAGCTAATAAATGTTATGCTGACATAATAGAAGACTGTTGTACTATCCTCCACATATTTTTTAGCAAGTAACAGATCCATCCAGAAGAGCATAAACTCTCTGGGATATATACACTCAGTAATATTTCCCAGGAAAATATGTATCAGGATATACCGGGAAATGATAGTTTCTTGAGGACAAAACTTGATGTGCAAGGCAACACTGAAATTTAACACTTTCCAGGGAGCTAAGACTACAGCAGTGTAAAAAAAATGGTGAGAAGCCTTTATTGTAAAGAGACTTCAGTAATTTTAAACAGTTTGGGGTTTCTGTGTACTGATAAGATAGTGAGTTTGCAAAAAGACTTTAATATATTACATGTGATAGGTTTGGAAACTTGATAATTAAATAGGCAATTTTTAATTGATGTATAAAATAGAAGTCTAGTCCAGCCAGTGGAAACCATATCATGAAGTACCACTCACTTTTTCAGTACTCTGTTGGGATGAATTGAAGGCCCTTAAGAGTTGGCAACAGAGTATGGGAACTTCCACACCTACATCAGCAGTTCAGAGTGGAAACTTTTGTCTTTTCTGTAAAATATTGTAGTTATTGTATTCTTTATTTGCCTTGATCTTTACTAAAGATTATCCTTTCCTTCATATAAATCTGCAACTCCACTCACAGGCCCCTAAGCTACAGCAGTTTTTGCTTGTTTTTCACTCGTGCTCAATTAAAAAAAAAACCAACCAAACCAAAAAAAAATCCTTTATTGATACAAAACCAGGTTTTCTGGAAATTCTGCCACGTAGTCTTCCTAATTTCAGTGCTTCAAAACTTCTGTCTCAAAGACCTGAGCTCACTGCAGCTTGGGTTTGCATATGTGAAATTAAGATTTCCATGGTAGATAAACCGCACAGCTGGAAGGCATTTCTCAGCTAGCTCTGTTGAAAATGAATGATTGATTGTGAACCAGATTTTCCTTTTTCTGTGCCAGCACATTCAGATAAATTCAGCGGAGATCACATTGTGTTTACAAAGGTTCTGTCTGATCATTGCTGAATAAAGAATAGCATGTGGATGTATTAAGATTGGCCTATACTACAAGTCCCAAAAGGTATTAGCAAAACAAGTATTGCAAAAATATCCTAGTTGTTAATTTCCTTCTTTTGTGACAACATCTGTGACAAAGGGAAAGACCCAGGCATCTCAGATGACATTTGCTGCTATGAAGATTCTGTCAGGACTGTGCCAGCAGAGCAATAATTGTGCCATGGGCCTGTCCTACCCACCCAACACTAATATTCAGCTGTTGGAGTGAGCAAATTAAGGTATGGAGCTGTTGATATGGGTGGAAGTGAGACCTCTCCTGCTACCACTGCTCCCAGTGCATCCATGAACATTCCCTGCTGTAAGGAGTGGAAACTCGGGTTGCTCAAATCCAGCTGGGGGGCTGCCTTCTTTTACTTGAATTTCCAGGACCATGTTGCCCTACCATGCTGTAAATAAACCTGAGCCTGGCTGTGCCCTCATGGCTATTTTATAACAGATGTCTGTAAATAAAGTACTAATAATTCTTTGGATAGTCTTGCTGCCCAGCTGCACAATGAGCTGAGCAAAATACCCTCAGCACCGTGGCTGCATGCATCCATTGTATCATCTCCAGTGACAGCTTTTAGCTTTCCATGCCTAAGCCTTCAGCCAGCCCCGCAGCCCTAGTGTTGCTGGGTGATGCAGGACGGATGTTCCTTTAGGAACAGCAGTGGTGTCTGCTCCCAGGATGTGTACATTGGCTGACTTAAAAAAAGAAGAAAACAGGCCTATGAGACACCAGTGTTACCAACAGACTTTTGCTCTGATGGTGAATTAATATTCATGTTGCTCGAGCTTCTCACAGGGTATCCAGGTTCTCTTGATCTGAAGTAAACTAATGTAGTAGGATGCATTAGGCCAGTAACACAGGGAATGTCTGTGGTATTTTTGCAGCCAGGCAGAGCACTCTGCCCTGTTTTCAGCCAGCTGGAAGCTGTACGGCTGCCGTTAGCCCAGGGCTGAGTTAGTAGTGAAGACTGAGACTGCAGGCTCCCTGCCACAGTAACATGACCACACGGTTTCCATTTCGCTCAGAGCACAGGTGGAGCTTAGTTATACTGTTCTGTGTACACGTATCCAATCTTCCACAATTGTGTCCAGAGGGAAGACTGTGAGACAGGAATTGCCAAGGGCTGTAGCTGTCTCTGCTACTCCATTCAAGTGCTGTATGAGAAATTTTGGGCATGTTCTAGTGTGTTCACTAAAGCTGGCATTTCCTAAGGGGAAGCAGAGGGGTCTTAGCACAGGTTCTCAGCACCTCACTGAATCGAAGTACAGTATTTGGCAACAGTAAAACTAAAGAGTTTGCAAGTTCAATTAGCCTGATGTCTGCTAACAACAGTTCTTGTGTATCCTCACATGCTGAAACACGTTAATGATTTTGTTGGCACTATTACTTTAAACTTGGCTGTAAAGCTAGTTTTCTCCACTGTAGCTTGTCCCCTCTCGAGGAGTGATTCTTGTTCTTTGATTTCTTTCCAGCCCTCTTACATTACAGAAGCAGGAAGCCAGAATCCAAAGGATTGAAGCCCAGCTCTCCAACTCTCTTCTGGGGTGGAGGACTTCTGTCCTGTACCTTCCATCCACACAACAACATTGCCAAAAACTGCATGCATGTGCTGTCCTGAGCTATGATGCATCAGAACAATTTTTTTAGTGCTTTAACTGAGAACACTTTTCTCATTATACACTTCATCTACTTTGTCCATTTTACAGAAGGTGAAGCATCCCATCAGAAGACACAAAGTAAGCCTGTGTCAGAGGGGGCTGAGGGCTCATGCCCTAGCTCACTGGCCTGTGCTGTTTCTTCCAGGCACTTTTTCTTGGGCTCTATACAAAAGTAGTGAAATTAGGAAGAACAAATAGCATCGCTGCAGTTTGGCTAAGGAAGAAGCAAATAGAGGAGAGGTTTAGCTTCCATATTTATTGTATCTAATGCAGTAGTTTCCATTATAACCAAGGCAAATGCTCATTTCTTTGTAAAGCTTGTGCTGAAAAGTAATGCCTGATCACATTCAGTGTCATCTTGCTTTGCCACCATGCCCTGAGCTGCTAATGCTATATCAACATTCAATTTTACATATTGTCATACTGATCAAATAGAATTCTCAGTGACAGTCAGCACCCGGATTTGTCCTCCAGCCTTAATCTTGTACCTTGACCCTCATCTTGACACCAGTCTGCACTGTAATTATAATGGCTTGACTTCCTTTCCCTTCCTGTTGACTTAATTTTAGTGGGAGGCATTGCGAAGTGCTGCAGGGATAAAGGTAAATGGTGGAAGGTGTAGGCTGCCGTAAGGAACCAGGTTCAGTAGGAGAGTATGGAGAGGCTCTTTTCTGGCTGACTGCAGTCTCTCTAATCACTGTTTTTCTCTGTGCAGATCAACGTTCTACCTCTGCTTTTTTCCAGACATATGAAAAGAACTATTATGTACAAGTTCAGTTGCCACTTTAATTATTTGAAGTTGCTTTTATATGTTTTTCTAGATATATTTGAAAATCAGTGGTTGAAGGAAAAAAATAAGAATCTATTTTGTGCACCTTCCCTCTATCCTCCAGTACATGTTAGAAATCAGCCTGCAGGATGGAAGTGCTTAACAGGAACTGATGAAGTTGGGCACTGAGAATAGCATACTCTGAAATAAAAACTAGTACCTGAATTCCCAGAAAGGGAGAAGTAGCTAATTTAAACAAGCATTACCCTGGGAAGGTGGGCAAAACTTCTATTTGATGGTAGAAGTCTTGCTTTCCTTACTACCCAGCAGGGTTATGTTCATCTGACGGCTGCTGTCAAGGTGGGAAACCCAGGCTTTTGTTATTCAAACTGTGTCAAGCTGTTTTTTTCCTAATGAGAATGTGAAGTATATGTATGCATACTGGCAGCTAGATTAATACCTATAGACATGCAGCTGACAGTTTTCCTTTGGCTTATGTGAAGCGAGTGAGGTAAACTGGAGCACAGCCAAAGGGAGTAGTTATTAGCAGTAAATTCAATCTCAGAGGTTCTTTGTGTTGTCTTGGAGCCGCACCAAAGGCTTAAGAACTGCCTACCTCTCTGTGGGCACGTGGCATATAAAACACTACTCTGAATGAGGAAAAAACTGGCCAGAGGATTTGATCAATTAAAAAAATATCTCTAGGTAATTCTTCCTGAGCAGCCATCAGATCCTTCTTGGTTAGTAGCTGATTTAAAGGACTAGTGTACAAAATAACACTGCTTTCCTGAATAGAATTTATTCTACCTTGTCAGTGCTGGCATTTTCAGGGAGCTGAGTCTCCAGTAACATGATACAGGTGACTTGCTGAACTCTGACTTTACTTAAAAATGAAGACCCACGTGGGTAGGGAGAGATATGCCCTTTGCAGAACTAGGCTGAAACGTGCTGCTGGTCTGTGACTGGTGAGGAAACAGAGGGCTTTGGAGAACCTCTGCAGTTGTAGGGCCAGTCTTAGTCTGCTAAAGTTCCTGTCATTCTGCAAGGCAATTCAGAACCAAATAACTGACTCTTACTCAGCCAGATACGAAACGTGATGGATGAATAACACTTCAAGACAATGAGCCAGATGCAAACCTGGGTAAAGATAGTGAACCCAGTAGGTTGTCACCAGGATACATTTGGCATGTTGTCCTTAAAATACAGAACAAAGCCACAACTTAGTATGTACAAATTAGTTAGTACTTACCAATATAAGACCATTTTGACCCTGTTTAAAGACAAAGAAAATATTACTGTGAATATTTGGAATTGATCATACTCTGTAAAAAAACAAATTGCCACTTAAACCCATGTACTGAATTTTGCAATACTTTTATCTGTCTTTCTATCCCCAAATGTTGAGCAAAACAGACACTTTCAAAGATTACGAACCCTTCTCACCCGAATTGTAATTATAATTATCCCTGTGATCCTGCCCTTAGGGCTTGACTTTCTTGTGGTCACTTAAATCCTGGAGCGAAACTTTTGTCATGTTTTGGTTTTGGTTTTTTTTTGGAATAGCCACAGACTCTGTTTATAGGTACATCCCTGACTTTTTTTCTGGTTAGGAAACTAAGATGTATAAATAGGGTGTAGTTATAATGAACCCCCTCATGCCTAGTTGAGGAGTTTGAAAAACATCAGTGGATTGTCAGTCGCTACACTGGAAAATGATGGACAGTCATTTCTGTACAGCGGCTCTGGGATTTGCCAATTGAAACAGATAGGAATAGACGGACTTTGAAAAAAGGGAGTAGGATACATGAACCCATGTAACTCAGAGAATCCTGGGGGGTTGAGTGAGTACTAAATTGTTAAAGTGATCAATATTCATCCATTGCTTAAGGAACTGAACTTGGGACAGTGTCTCTGCATGCCTTTGGAAATCTCTTGACTTACTGCATGTTCTTTTAAAATTATGGTTTTTTGTGTCCCGAAACCTACTTACAGTCATTCAGCTAGCTGTGTAATTACAGGTGCTTGTCCTGACAGACCTGAACAGTTTTGGATATCAGGCTAATGAAGATCTTTACTCTCCACAAATTTAATTTTATTTCTGCTTAGAAAACAGTCCTGAATTACGAGTCTTGCAAGCTCCCCATGTGCCTGTGTGTGCGTGCGTGCGTGCAGGCAAATATTTATCCTTACATGCACATGTCTGCTCAGTACATGATTTTTGGCTACATTTCTTGCACTCTAAAGCGTGATCACAGATACAGCTCTTCTCCAAAGAATGTTGTATGAAATGTTTGGGATTAATTTGTAAGGATGTGCAAAACAGCTGCACTTATGCCTTTTGTATTGATATGTGCTGGGAACACTAAGCTCTCTGCTTCCAGTTTGTTGGGATCAGTGTGTCTTGTTCTTTTTTACTGGAATTTTCAAAACGAGGTCTGTGTAATCATCCTGGCTGAAGTCCCCTGGTTCCTTTTGTAGAAGAATTCACGCACTGTCTTAGATTTCAAGATGAGAAACCTCATTCTCCTCTCCCCTTCTCTCTGCTGGGGATTATTTCTTACTGAGGTTTTTTGGGGGTGCTTGTGTCCTCTGGTCAGCACTTTCTGTAGGTAAAACTTGCCTGAAGGCAATAACTGTCAATAGGTTTTAGAAATCGCCACATCCTCATCTGAGCAGGGTTTGAAGAAATACTGGCTTAACTACAATAACTACTCTCCCCTCATGCTCTTACTGCCTATTAAAATTCATAAGAACTGTCAAAACTAGTATTTTTATAATCTAGAACAACCTTAAAACAGTCAAGATTTTCAGTATTTTGGGCGTTTATGCCAACAGAAACAAAAATAAATGAAAGCTTAAAGTCTTTTGCCAAGTGAAATTTTCATTAGCCTGTGAGCATTTTGATGATCTGCAATTCACTACCATTATGACTTTACTGATGAGTGCAATAATAGCAGCCAGTGCAGGTAGGGCTGAGGCATATGTAATGCTTGGTTCATCTAACTTAGATCAGGAGATGAATAGATGACCAAATGGCAGAATCTTCTTGATTTCGTCTGAATGAGCACGTAGAGCTGCAAAAGTGATTTGCTGCCACCCCTCTCACTGTGAGCAAGGTTGCTATTACCTTTATTCTGATTGACAATGAAATGAGGATGAGGCAGACTCTCACACAGCCTCCCAAAGTAGGAGTCTGATTCACATTAAGAAGGGAACTATCAACAGCTTTTTATTGTGAGCACTCTCCTGCCTCGCGTCATGCTGGGGTGAGGGCTGATGAGTAGCACAGTTACATGCCCATGTACAGCAGAGGAGGTTCCTAGAGCCAGTGTATCTGTGTCGCACTGATCAATATCCAGGGAATGAATATGTTTCCAATGTCACTTGGGAAGTGGGAATGCTTTTAGTTGTGATAATCGACATCAGTTGCGTCTCCGACTTGGGAAGATGTCAGAGACAGGCAGATGTTGTAGCTCTTGCCATTTTTTGGCACTGGGTGTCTAATTCTAAGATAGGAATTCTCCAGCATTCCCTTCAGGATGTATTGTAAGACATACCTTTTCCACACATCCTTTCACTTCCAAACCTTCTGTGCTGTCAGAGAAAGCACCTGGAAAGCACCAAGCTTTATTCTGTTATTCTGGGAAACATCAAGCTCTAGGAGCCTCTGCCCTTCAGGTGGGAGATTCTGCTAGAGAATATAGCCATTTTTCGGAGGATATATGCCCAGAATAAGAAGGTGACCTTAAAAGTTTGAATTCCATCCCTTATGTAGCTCAGGCGAAAAACCCAGTAAAATGCTTGTCTTGGCAGAGCTCTGTCTGAAGCTGACTGCTCTGGATTACGCTTCAGCCTTCAGGATTTGTGTCCCATGAATATATGTGCTGAGTAAGTCCTCTCACACAACCCTTTACGATTATTCTCCCTCGTATCCTATAATCACACCAGGTGGATTGTAATTATCTTAAATGGATGAAAATTTATTATAATCAACTTGAGTAGATAAACATTAACTCCTACAAAGAGAGTGAGGAGTGCTGACCTCCTGCAACTGGTCCTGTTTAAATATAAGAGAGTGAGGTCTATCTAGTACATGGGGTGCTTCACAGGGATTGCATTCTTTTTCTCTGGTTTAAAAATAAACAGGGCAGAGGGAAAAGTGTGATGCTTCCACTAACTGAGAAGGGCCAGTCTCACCTTCATTCTATGAGAAACAAAAAAGATCACAAAGCGAGGCATACTTGGCATGCAAGAAGTCTGTAACGCAAACTAAATCAGAGGACAAATTTCTGTATCTATTAGAATACTTATTCTGAGAAATTGAAGGATACTAAGGATACAAACAGCTGTAGACTGCAACAATATACAACTTTGAGCATGCTATTGAAATAGTAATAATTAAAAGATGCCAGTTTTCTTCATACATTAGCTGCCATAAGTTACAAGTGACAATAAAATAGAAAGCTGAAAGACTTTACCATTCAACGGCGCTTGCACTGAGAGTTGTATCTTTAGGAAGAAAATAAGCACAGTAGCGACTGTGACTGTACTGAAGCTCTTGACTGACATCTCAAGGGAAGACTTATAATATTCCAACAGTTCACAGGTTTCTCTGCGCTCTGAAGAAACTCTTTTGTAGATATGTGGCAAATAGCAGAATGCACATGTACAGAGCTTCTGCTAATGAGTTATTGCCCTTCTCTCCCCTTGTCTCTCTCCTTCCTTTTAGGACTGCTTTTTATAAAGCTCCTGAGACTCAACCCAAAACAAATGATGTAATCAGACCTGCCTCTAGGTCACAGCACCTTCAGAAAACTGATCATATCCTTCATTGCCACAGTTTTAGTGAGCTCCTCACAGGGCAGGCTGTAGCACTTAGAGAGGGAATTTAAATGTGGAACTTCAGAAATTATTCAGCAGAGACACAAATGCTTAAAAAAGCTATCCTCTTACGGGCCCTACCACAGTAGAGGTTTTCTAGCCTATTTCAGAGTGTCTCCCTCAACTCCCATTTTTGGATCAGTGTGATTTAGTATAATGGGCCACTGTGAGGACTGGAATGAGGGGAAGAGAAGTGAGGCTGTGTGTGGGGCTGTTAATAGCTCAGAGGGGCCGTGGACACTTCCCACGAAAACTGTCCAACTTGTCAGGAAAGGACTTTTTTTAAGCGGAAAGCTTTTGAAACTAGGAGAAGACACAAAGCAGAGAGGAGTGAAAATGCCTGAAGAAACAGCCCCAGAGTCTGATGTTATGTTCAGGACACGTATGAAGAGGGGCACAGAGTCCCTCTGTGTCCTCCTCTGAAGGTGATTGAGGAATAACCTCTTAAACTGAGTGCACCATGAATAGCTGAGGAGCGGAAGGTGGGATTGGGGAGGCTATTGGTTTTAGTTGAGTGCATTATTATTTATAATTGTTATTAAGTGCTTACTACATCACAGTAACAGCTTTGTAGCATGTATTAGTTTTGATTGGTCAAACTTTATTTTCAGCATCTCTATTTATCAACTGCTGTTTAGTTGCTCAATGTTATTAGAGTTGCTTGTTTTTTCCTAGTGCCATTTGTGAGGCTGATAAAGAAAAATTGATTGAGGATGGCTCACTTCTGTCTAGATCCCAGGTGGGGACCTGCTGTAGAGCATGATTCTGGCCTATTGCTGCTGTTCACCTCTAGCCCTACCCCCAGCTAGGCAGAGGCAGGCTGCAGAGAACAGCAGCCACTAATTAATGTCTTGTAGACTGTTAGAAAGCAGCTGTCATTAAGTACAGTTTCTCTCTCATACTTCTCCTCAGTATTTTGTAAACCTAGATTGTAATTCTGCTTGTTTTGGTTCAGCCAGATATAATCTAGAGGGAGAGGGTGTGAGCTATAGTGATAATGTTTTTAACGAGGCTTTTTAAGTGCCATTGTCCAAAAAAGAGGGACACTGTCTACCATTTTTGTACGGAGGGGCATGCTGAGTGTGTTGAAGCATGTGGGCTATCGGTATGCAGTTGTTGTTGCATGCAGGACCTTCCCTAATCTGCTGGAAGTTTGGAAATATAATTTTCTAGGTTTGTGTAGAAGAAATTGTTTTGTCATCAGCCTTCACATAACTGGAAACCTGTCTGACGAGCTGCTAAGGCTGGTATCAATTACAGTTGAAAATTACCTCCTCTACAAAAAGACTCTGTTGTGTAGGAGGGTGTGGACTGAGCTATCTGTGAAACTGTGTTTTCATATCTCCTTCCTTCCTCTTTTCTGTTCTTCAAGAGTTCACCATGCTGAGGTATGCTTGTTTGGCTTGACATCCTCGGGAGGAATTCCAGGCGGTGCTTGTGCTTTCAAGGCTAGCTGGATAGAAAGCTCTTTGCTTGCAAAATACAAGCCACAGAAAAAGAAAAAAGAAAAACAACCAAAAAGCTCCCTGCACAAACCACACAGGGCTTGCCATTTTATTCTATCTTTAAGGAATTTTAGGTTGCTGGCAGTTGGTTTTCATCTTAGCATCAGTCCAAGCAAAGACAGAGCAGGGTTTTCATAGATTGGTGGGGCTCGTGAGGAGCAGTAGATTTGGATCTCCAGTGTGAAAGGTCAGGTTGAAATTTTGTGGTGTGAGTTTATCAATCTTTAACTTGCACCATCTCCTAACTTTAGTGGTGTTTGTGAAGGCATTAGTAACATAAAGACTAATGTGATAGTCATCCTGGAAAATGCATAGGATAAGTTTAAGGCAACTCATTATACTGAAAAATGTCTTCCCTGAATTTGGGTGTTTGCCATATTAAAATACACGTTTACAATGCAGTATGCAATAAGTAGAGCTAAGAACAGGGAGGAGGAAAGATGATGTAGATAATGGACAAAAAAAACAAAACACAGGACCGTGGGCTTCGGAGGAGACTCAGTATTGCTTTGAGATTCCCTGTTGAATGGAACTGCCGAAGTGCAATTATACTGTAATATAAGATGATTCCGTATCCTGTTTCTTCCTAGTTGTGATTTCCCATTTTAAATCTGGGGTAAAGGAGTGCAAGGGATGAATGATAGGTTGCCTAATGTCCCAATGTTGAAAAAAAATTGAGCTTACAGTCCCCCGAGTTTGAGGCCCCACCCCAGTTAGCAGGCAGCACTCCCCACCTCATGCAATTAAAGATCATGAATCCTTTTTAAAAGCAGGATCCAGTGCAGGGTGCTATCTGACCTGAATATAGATTTGCTTAGTAGCTCCATTAGTTCTGATCCTCAGTTTTTCTACGTTGTTTTTCTCTAGAGCAGTTAATTGCAAAACTCTCAGCTTGACCATTCTCAGCTGAGAAGGTGGTGGAGCTTGGCTGCGTTATGCTACATGAGTTCCCTATAGCAATGGTACCAAAATATGATCACCATCTAACTGTGATCTAGCTAACCAGGAGTTTGCAGTACAAGCTGATTTTCTTGAAATTACACTGAAATTTTGGCTTCTATGGCACCTTAACATGACAGACACAATGAAGTATTAAACACAACCTCAGTCTCACAGTGTATGAACAAAACTTCTTTAAAAACAGATAATTCCTTCTGGTGAGGGAATTATCTATTTCATTATATAGTATATTTCAAAGCGCAGAAGATGCATTTGTTATCAGCACAGTTATTTTCAGTCAAATTCTTCTGTACCAATTTTTTCTCCCAATATCTGCATGTAGAATTGGGAACAGAAAAAAAGGCGGGACGTTGCTTCCCAGGGCATAGTGCTGTAGAAATTAGACAATGATAGGGTAAATGACATTAGGTAAGGAAAATTAGAGAAGAACATGCTTGTCATGGAGACATTTATGATTAGACCTGGGCTGTGCCATAACCAAGTCAGCCCTCTTTTACGTCTGTTCAAGAGCTATGTGTCTCTTCTATGCCTCAGGGCATACGAAGTGATCTCACTGCAGACCATCTTCCTGAGTAACTTAGATTAGCAAAATACTAATTTAGTTTGAAAATTTACTCTTTTGTTGGTTTCCATTATACATCTGAACATGTGCTGTCCTTCAGGAGATATGTACGTGACCTCTATTGAATGTCGTACACTGAGACTGCTATGACCACCAGCCAAGATTATTACTGCTGCTTTCTGCAGTGTTCAGGCTTAAGTATGCTAAAAAGAGCAGCTCCTTGCTCATGTTTGTGTTTTCGGTATGGTAGCAGTTGCTGTGGACACACAGGTTGAGTATTGCAAGTAGACGGACATGGGTAAACAGCTTCATGTGTAAATAGCCTTGTTTTGAAAATGGCTACGCACATTTAGTTGGCCAGCACATGTTCTGTGGTTCATCAACAAAGGAAATTCTGCTCTATCTCACTTACCTTTGGGTTCTGCTAATCTGATTACAAAAGCAAAGACTTCTCGAGTTCCCACTGCTTCTCTCCTCAAAATCAGCCCGTCCCCATTTATTCATATTGTCCAGCCCATAACACACCACACGCAGATCAAACTCCAAGTATGGATTGACAGACACAACAATGACACTAGGCTCTCATATTGGGAAATTACTTCCTAGTAGCTCATGTTTTCTAATTCGTCCTTCATTTCTGGATTAATAAATACTCTGTTTGTATTTGTTATTCCAATAATTATTTCATTGTGGCAATGCCCTTTACTGTGATCGCAGTAGGCATGAGAACGTGACACAGGAAAAATAAATGAAAAATGTGCATAACAAGTGATGCTGTCACCACTTTCAGTAAGTCAACAGACCTTTAATGACTACACTATATATAAAATAGGTTGTGTTGGTCTTTTTATGATAGCTGTTCATATTATAAATGAGACAGAATAGCCATTTTTCCAAACTATATGGAAAAAGTTAAATTAGCTCTTCAGTTGAGATTCAAGGCTGTCAGGAATAGCCGTATTTCTAACATGCAAATTGCCAAATTTATTTGCTAAATCAAACTCTGCCATTGTCAAACAGACATATTTCACAATGGTGGACTCGAGAATTTTCAAAAAAGGAAATGAAGCCAATACACTTCCAGCAATTCCAGATTGCAAGAAATTAGAAATATTCCCTGTATTTTTATGATTGCTTTGGCCTTGCTTGCACAGTTTTGACAGCATCATCCAACATATGCTCAGACAAAATTTATTTTGTTTTTTCTCCTGTCTTCACTATGCTTTGCTCTATTTTGGTTTTCCCATGGAATAAATGTTGTACAGCCATTACTGTATATACCTTTTTGTATCTTGTGGATTTTTTTTGCAAATTAATTCCTAAAGTGCCTCCCATGCTAGAGCATGGGAAAGGGTCATAATCATCCCAGTTATGCAGGAACCAAATGAAGAGTCATCTATTCTAGCAGGAAATCCGATTGGGAATGTGGGCTTTCAGACGTTCTTCAAGGAGTTTCAACACATGAGTTGATGAGCAAGTATACGAGAGTTAACTTTTAGTGCCTATTAGTTCAGTTGGATCCAAAATAAGAAATTAACTCAAAGTCTGCAACGACTAAAACCAGTCTGGGTCGTAGTGCCATCTAGTGGGGTCTTGCCCGTCCACCCCCCAGCTTTGTGAGGCTGGCGTGTGTTGGGGTGACTGCTGGGTGAGAGTGGGCAGGTGCAAGGCTCAAATGGTACAAACCCATGCTGGTTTACTGGTAATCTGCTGTGTGCAAGCAAAATGTCTAACCCCAGGACTGTCTGAGGAATTTTGGAGACCAGAGGCACAGCACTGACAGATAGATGTAGTCTGGTTGTCTCAGAAACCCTAACAGTGCTTGAGGATTCTTGGGCGTTGGGCAGTTTGCATCAGTCATCCAAGACAGAAGCCATTAAATTGAGTCCTGTTTTCATGTTTGAGCTATGCTGGAATATAAGCCTTGATGTCTATGTTTGAAATGTTAGTGCACACTGTCATTAAGTCCATCCTCTTGGAGGCTCTAGTTGTGCAGATAAAACAGGTTGTTCAGAGATTGAATATTTGTTGCCTTCATTTTGATGGCCCTAGAAAGGTCACTCTATTGTTAAAGTGTCTGTTTCCAGGTTATGGGATTTTATGAGTGGTAATTTTATCTCAGGTAACTTCATTGTTTCCTTGACATGATATTCCTTCAGGCCTTTCTCTCTTAAAATGACATTTGTAAATTACTATGCAATGCAGGAAGTTGTTCCGTATCTTTGCTTGTATCATACCTACCCTACTGAAAGATCACACACTTTCAGTTAGTTATTTGACAAGCAGATGAAGCTGAGAACGGTTAATCCTACTAGGTATTGCCTCTCTGCTTTTCACAGCCAAACCTTAGTGCTAGGAATGCCTTCTTGCAATGCTGTGGACAGGCAAGGTGAAAACCATAGGACTGTCCTGCGTCAGTTGCAGGATACTCTTGTGCTTTTGTGGCTTGAATCCTATGGCTCAGTGTTACACAGGCAGGTCTATGGGTGCAATTCAGTGTGACTCTTACTTAAAAATGAAACCCAGAAGCACTACAGTGGGAACAAAAAGGAATTTTAGTGGAAGTCCCAGAAATTCATTTTGAGTCTTGCATTTGTTTTCCAGTGACAAACCATTAGCCTGCAGAAACAGCAGATGTTTTGCTCTGTTCCAAAACTTAGGTCTTGCTGGCATCAGGTTACTCTTCATAAGGCATTTGGAAACTGGGAACTAGGGATAGCAGTAATTTCATGTCTGGAAATTAGTATTTAGTCTTCTTGGCCACAGAACTAGGACGTGCACCTTAGGAATCACTAGATGAGGACAAAGAGATCGCAGAAAACTTTTATATGAGAGGAAGCCCTCAAAAAAACAACTTGTTAATAATATTTTGGGTGTTTCAGAATAAGAATACATAATAGATATGTAATAAAACAACTAGAAGAAGATGGACATATCCATCAATTTTTTTTTAAGGGTTACATCAAGTAGGTAGCTATTAAAGATAAGTGCATATTAACTCCTTATTGGCAGAGATTAGGCTTTGAAGTGAACCTTGCATTATCAGATAAACTGTGGGGACAGTAGATAACCTTCTCTTTCTTGGCAAAGGCACTGAATATGCATCCTGAGGCACCATGAATAATGGTAGATATTTTTTTTCTGCTGCATTTTCATTTTGTTCTTGCCTCATTTTCATTACATCAGCAAGTTTGCAAGGTAAGAAATACTTTTTAAAAAATCATTCATATTGGGAATGATGCACAAAACCAAGATACTGATCACTGGTTATTAAAAGCCACAGAGTTAGAGCAGGAATTCATAAATCTAATGCCCTGCCCTCTAAATTATATTCTACCTTTCTGAAATTCCCTGTATCTTAGTGATTTTTCCCTTTGCCCTCCCAAAATATTATGCCCTTACGGAATACATTTTTGCTATGGTAGAACAGCCCAGTGAAGTAAAAGTCGAGGGTTCTTACATGTTCTGAAGTATAAGTTAAATGGGTTGGGAACTGGCAGAAGGAGCTGAACAGCACTCCAGGATTTCCTGTATGAGAAGCCCAGGCACTACTGTGTGTGGCCGCTTGCACAAATTCAAATCAGTTTCCCCAGACATTTTTTCTGTTCAAAATAGTAGTGAGATTTTGAGCCTGTCTTCCCTGAAGTCAGCTCTCAAACTGGAGCTCACAGGAGCATGTAAGATCACATCAGGTACAGAAGTAAAACTCCCTCCGAGTGTATATGTTGGTTTGTTCAGAGTATGTTTTCAGAAGGATTCATTTCTCTTGAATTGCTCGGTTGAATTTGACCTATTATAGTAAAACATCACTGCAAAGCAGCTTGGCCTCAGGTCCCAGCTGTTGGGAAAACTCAACCTGTGTTTGAACAGTAGACTAAACTGGGATGCTCAGAATAGGTTAAGCAGCACCCATAAAAGAAGCAGACTGAATGCTGTATTTACAGTGGCTGTAACTATAACCAGTTAGAAATATTTCTAATCTTGGCACACATGAGTCAAAAGTCCAAATATATTGCCAGTTAATTTCAAGGCATTACATTCGGTTTCTGAGAAAAAAACCTGTCAAGTACCTACTTAGTTGCATGTAGGAAATATATGCAATAAATAAGAAACTGAGTATATGCAAAGCTAAATACTAATCTTTTTGGTGCTAATAGATAATATTAATTAATAGACGTTCTCAGTCACAGGAATGAGGTAGATACACTGCTTTTTAATGAACTGTAGGTGTAGGGACTGGCCACGGTTTCTGTGTGCTCTGCAAGGACATGCCTTATTCTATGTAAGTTTTAGGATGTGAGGATCACCTCCTGCGCGAGGAGATTCCCAGAGCCCATTCAGGAGAGTGACTGATGCTGGGAGTGTCGTTCCCTAGGACAGCAGTGTTCTGCAGTGTGGCTGTGGAAAGTTTCACAAAGACTGTGGAAAACTGCTGGCTGGTTGTTTTCAGCAAACAATATTTGGGAATGTTTTTTTCTTGAAAATAGGAAATAATTCTAATAGCCAATTGTAGTGAAAGTATTCCTTTTTGAATTACACTATTGATTGGTTCCTAAACCCATTCAACTTCTAGGAACTGTGAACGACATGGGTAGAGGGAGCTGGCAGGAGGAAAATGAGTTCTGCAGACAGGCCATTAAACTTGAGTCATTACTATTGAAATCTGTGTTTTAATATTGTGCTACATCCCTGCAATGTTGCAATGTTTGCCTTTTTAGGGTTGGGCAAAGATAACAGGAAGATGCAAGATTTGCTGAAGGCCTAGATGTAGGTGCGAACACTGAGGACAGAACTGGTCAGCTTAAACCAAATGCAGCCCATCCCTAATAGGGCAGCCAGCCTGGTGTGGATCCTGGGCTGTGAAGAGATGGCCAGGGAATCAGCACTCTGCACAGCAGAGTCCTTCCCTGCTTCTCTGCTAATTCAACAAGAAGCTCCTTTAATGAGCTTCAGCCAGTGATTACAATGCTGACTGTTGGTAACTGAAGGGCTGGGGTTCCATGTGCCCACCTTCCTGCTTCCCATTTCCTGCATCAGTGTGTTCTCTAGGCTGCCCTTTCCCCCTCTCCAGCATGCCTCAGTAGGATACCAGATTCTCTGCAGAATTTCCAGAAAATAATATGAAAATTTTGGGAGGAGTGAGAGGCTGTGCTGGACCATTTAGTTTCCTTTTTGGAAAAAAAGCAGAGATGTTCTTTTTTTCATTATGCAACTCATCTTGAGCTCGTGGCTGGGGGCAGAAGGGAGGGGAGCTCACTCCACTGTACCTCTCCTCTGCTTTTCCAGACAGATGCGTGGAGATGCATGAATTTGCAGAGCCCTCCATAAAGCACAGGCATCTTGTTCTGGTCTTTGGCTCAGAGCACTATCTCTTCTGAGATGCTGTATTGTGGTACTGACTGAGCGATAGTGATGGGGCATAAAGTTGAGAATATTTCACTGTGATTGTCTTCTGAAGCATATCAAAATGAGGTTTGTAAGGCAAATAGAGGAGAAGCATTAAATGTTAGCTCTCTCTATCTGTTGCAGTTATCCGAATAATGGCATTACCCCTCTAGAGAAAGATACCTCTTTTTTTTTTTTCTTTTTTTTTTCATTACGATCCTTGATTTATCAGCCTGTCCTAGGTTCTACTTTGTCAGGGAATCAGCTCTTTCCCCATCATTAGAGTGAAGCTGAGGACCCAAGTCATTGAATGGGGAAATGGAGGAGAGGTGAGGTGATGACTAAATGATGTGCCAGAATAATTGGTATCTAAAATAGGCTCCAAGAAATTTCCTTGTCACCTGCCAGGATGGTGACCTCTGCCACCACATGAAAAGCACAAATAGTATCCTATGTTATGAAAGGTTACCTAGTAAAGCTGTATGAAATAATAAAATAATCTCAAAGGCAAAACCTTTTCTGTGGTCACTGCTGTGACTAACAGGGTTTCTCTGTACTCATTTAAAAATGTTGAGGCTTTACTTGGGGAGCGGGGGGGTGGTGTTGAGAAAGGATCCCTGCAAGGTGGCAACAGACCAGAACAATTTTCCAGCAAAAGTTTCCAGCAAACCTAAAAAGTGAATTCATGGTGCTCTCAGGTGGGCTTTATATAACAACTAAATAATAGGTATACACTTGTGAGTCACTATATTTGTCCTGTCTACACACGCTGGAAAGCCCAAAAGAATGGTTAAAAAAGGCTCAAGCAAACAAGTCAAGAAGAAGAGTAGAGCAGAGTGAGGCATTCTGCTAAAGATGGAACACAGCTTTCTCCTCATTGCTTAGCACCCCTGGATCCTGCCAGAAATGCTCCTCAGAATAACAGGATCATTTTTTGTTGCTGGCCTCACCATCAGTGTCTCTGCTCTGTCTGCTTCGTTTACCACACATGGTCATGGTGTTGTCTCAACAGCTTAAATGTGAGACACTGAAGGAGGAGCCAGACAAAAGTCTTGCTATAGGGAAGACAGAGGCATTCAGATACATCATCGGTTCTGGCCTTGTCTAGGTTCTAAGATGGCAGGGTAGAAGGGAGTGATCTGGACAGGGTACCAGGAGTCTCCATGCTGGATTTCGGTTTCTCACTGTGTGACTGACTTTCTTCTGCTTAATTTCTGATTCTACTCCTGTGTAAATACCTGTAGATGCTGCGTACTTTTCCACGTTGCAGCCAGCCAGACCTATAAAGCAGTGTGAACTGGGGAAGTTTGGAAAAATGGCCTTGCTGCTCTGGTTCCTCCTTCCACTGGTGCAATTCTGCTCTTTGCTCTGAGTATAGAGCATTGGCAGTTGATGCTGCTGCACAGAGGATGAATGCAAAGGCCCCTTGTCACCACTCCACTAGCTTCATCAACACAGGATGGCTGTCTAGAGTTAGACCAGAAGTCCTTTCGTTTCTCTGGGAGTGTCTGCGTGGCTGAGGCATGTTATGTGCTCATTAACTTCTATGCAACTCTAGTTTTCCTTCTACTACAAAACAAAAACAAGTAACTAAGCCAAGTCTGCTTGTGACTGGAAAAAAAAAAAAAAAGAAAAAGAAAAACAAACCCAAAAAGTCACTTTACAGCTTTTTCCAAAATATCTTTAAGCTGTCTGGAGTGACTCACTGATGTCTGCTACACGTCAAAAGATCTAAAGGTATATTTTAAAATAAAACTAGGGAGATGAATATTAACTCTTCTTCAACCTCAGCTCCAGATGTATTTATGGCTTAGTGTTCTGGGTTGAGACTGTTCTAAATCAACAGGAGAACCTATGCTTAAGCAACTACAGGATGATTAAAATAGCTGTCTCTTCATGTTGGGCTAGCAGAATGAGCTCTGCTCATGCAGAAACTCAAGGCAAGCTGTGCTCCAAGCAGTATTTTATTAGCTTTGGAGACATAAAAAGCCTGCTTGGTTTGTCTTGCTGGTAAACACTTTGCCAGTCATATGTTGGCTTTAAAAGCCAACGTGAAAGAAGTCAGTGTTGTAGTTTTCCAGAAATGTAAATCTCTTAATAGTGACTGCAAAAGCCAGGGAGTTAGAGGTGGAGGAAGAGGGAGAGGGAAATGAGGGCCAGATCTTTGCATGAAGGCACAAAAAATGAGTGTGTTTTAAATTAAATTTATTCTGCTTATATTTTAATAATACATTCCAAAAATCTTTAAAAATATTAACTGTCCTCCAGGAATGTTAGGAGTCCACATCTTCTGGCCCTTACTCCCTTGGGGAATGCAGTGCACCAGTGGTGCAGCTGCTGGTTTGAAACCTCCCCACAAAGGGATTTTTCATGCATCCCCTGGACCATGGGGCTGTTGGAGTTCTCCCACCAGCTTGTTTACTGCAGTGGTCTTGTGTCCAGAGCTGCATGTGATATTTCATACATAGCAATAAACACATTATCATAGCAAATAGGGTAAAAGGGGACCAGCATAACCCAGTGCTGTAGATTGTAAGCATTCCTGAATAGCCTCTCTTATTGCAGGGCTACGGACTGCTGCAAACCATTTGCTTGCAGAGGTGCCGCTGGGAATGGGAATGACTTCTTCACTGACAGGCCACACATGAAGTTTTTCCACATTAGCTGCACAAATCTGTCCATCTGGTGACGGTAAGTCAGATTGATTTCTAATTTCACTTTTAATTTCAGCCCTTAGTGATGCATCTTCACAATCCCAGACAATTTGCAGCCAGCCAAGTAAATATAATCTCAAACTGCTATAATTCTGAAATGTTTATAGGTCTCTCTCAGAACAGAATAATTTGCAAACAATATAAGCACTTTGTCCCAACGACACATACAAAAAGTACACAGTGCACATACTTGCACTAGAAGTAAAGTCTGCAGGTAGTCCTGAGTCTTACCTTCCTTGTACACAAATACATTGTGGTTTCATATTTCTAGTGGTTTTACAGCACTATCAACAATATCTGCTCATTTTTCCGCATGACAAGGTGACATACCAGTTCTCTTCCTGTAGTTAAGAGCTGAGGTTGGCTCTAGACATTAGCAAAATAGCTGCCTGCAACAGCAGCCTGCTGGCAGCAGAAATGCCTGTGCCACAGCCCCAGACAACTAATCTGGTTGTAGCTGTGGCTGGTATTCAGGCAGGAGACAGGCTGACTATGGCAAAGTTTGGAATCAGAATGATCAGCAGCCCAGCAACTGAAGTTGCTGTTTTCAGGTTGGTTTTTTTTTCCTTCCTGTCCTCATGGCTGGAGTGGCTCCATCCCAGACTTTTATCTTAGGAATGGCAAAACATCTATGTGGATGAGAAGCTGTGATGAGAAGTCAGGCTTGTTAACCTCTGTGTCTTTAGGGAAAGACTGTGCTGAGAAGCTTTACCTTCATGCAGAAATACTGATAGCTTAAGCCCTGAATGTGGGAGCAAGATTCATGATTACATGCCATGCTTATAGGGACCAAAATGCTCTAGCTATTTAGATATGCCTTTCGACCTACTAGAGCTCTTACATTTACCTGTCAAAAGAAAAACATCCTATGTTCAGGAAACATGTCTTTGTTAACCTGTACTTCAAAGTTTTGGCCCTCTTGTACCTGAAAGATGTTGAGCCTGCCATTTTCCCTTGGGCTCGCATGAAGTGGTATTAAGTAAGACAAAGGAGAACTGGATCTCCTGAATTAAAAGCCCTTTTTTAAACCACACTACACGCCACACAAGTTTAATAATTTCTTGGGCTTGGATAGTCAGTCATGTTTACAAGAGTAAAATCTCAGTATGCTCTAAATGCAGCGCTGGCAGTCTCTACTTGAAGTACCATGCTTGTGATAGAGCCAGTACAGCAATGAAATCTCATATTGTGTAGGTTTCAGTAATTTTTAGGACATGATGGAACATTCAAAATTATCTTCCATTGAAACAATAATAATTTAATGAAAGGATTACTATGATAAGATCCCAACACCATTTTTCCAGCTGTTTACTACTTCACAAAACTGTGCTAGTATGCAGTGGGGCTAGATGGTGATGGGTCATCTGTTTTTAGCCTCTGTCACATTGCTTTTATGTTTGAACCATGGGAAGTGGTTCGATGAAATACGGAATGATGTTGATAGGGATATGTGAATCAGTGAAGACATCACCATGTAGTTATGCAGCTGCTGCTTAACCATCTTTAAGTGACTGGTGATGAGGCAAGGAGGGACCACAAAATGCAGCAGCTCTTACCAAGCTTACTAATTTACTGACTGGAACATCTATTCTGGTCCCTGCTATTAAAGCACACTTTTAACAAAAGGGAATCATAGTAATGAAAGGTTTTACACTACTGCAGTTATGTGTGATTCTTTTAGACACCCAGATCTCAGAGCAGACAGAAATGCATGTTAATGTGGTACAGTCTCACAGTGAATTGGGGATGGTTGCATTACGTGAGCATGGCTGAGTTACTAAGCACTTCCTGAGGTGGCTTTTTTCATGGTGCATCATAAATTCCTGGCCACACAGACATTGCAGAAATCAGCATGGGTAAATTCTAGAGTTTAGCAGGTAGGGAAGTAGTAATGTAGACTGGTAGATATTTTTAAATAGTTATATTCAGTCTGATTGTACAAGGCTGAGTGAAGGAAATAATAGGCATTGAAGATTTAAAATTCTATAAAAGGTCTTCAGATAGTTTTCTTCAATGTGAATTGTATCACGCTACACACTAACTCCCTGATCCTTGCCATCAACAAAATGCCAGGCATTTAAATGATTAAAATAGATTTGAGTGTTGACCTTTAATGTGAAGCAAGTCAAAATCCCAGAAAACTCAGCTACATCTCTGTTCTTCAAAGTTCAGGGCTATCTGTGTCAGCAATTCATAGAAGCTCTTTGATTATGGCACTGGATAGCCATTGGCACATTCACCTTTTGCTATGAGTAAATCCGTTTGGTGTTTGGAGCTTAGCAGGACTGCTTTGAAACGTCGAGTACTGCTCATAGGGTGTCCCAGTGGCTTCTTATTTCATAAGAAGCTGAATCTCTCCCTTTTACTGTATTTTACCATTTCAGTTTCAAGTTCCAGCTAGAGAAAAAAAAAAATCCAGAAGGCCTTGTTCAGTCCTTGAATTAGCCTGAATTAGCAGATGTCAAGCAACGGGAGCAAGGAAAAGAAATCTGAACCAGTGGTCTCCTTTTCACAATTCAGATAGCTACTCAGCATTGTGAATAACTGAGCCTGAAGAATAACATAGTAACAAATAACATACTCCTTGGGATGTGGCAAGAGAATCCCTATTACCCTGGTCTAATGAGCTGTTCTCCCAACAGGATGAAATGTTGCCATTTGTCGGCTAACGCAAGTCTCATTCAACCCAGTTACCAGTGAAGTACATGTACTGTCCGTGTACAATGGCAAGATTTTTCCCGGGGATACTTTGCTTTGGAGTCAAAATGCTTCAGATTCAAAATGCTCTGAGACATTGGTATCTTTTGTGGTCAGTAAAGTAGAACCAAGTGTAATATGTGTGCACTACAGTACAAAATTCTTTGTACAAAACTAGAAGCAAGTACGTGCAGCAGAGAAAGAGGTGGGATGCCTTTGTAGCTTACAGCAAACACAGAAGCAAAAATATCTTGTAGAGTATTTTGGCTGTCAACAGTCTTGTTTAATGTAGAGGGAAAAGTGATATCGTTTGTGTACAGTTACAGTTCACAGATACATATGATACTTTTACTGTAGTAATATGGAAATAACAGATGTTAGAGGTGAAAAAAGGCACGTTAGTTCACCCACGTTATCCTGGGGCTTTCTCATCATACCATTTTTATGTGCTTGGAATGGGACTTTAGAAATTAACTGTAACACTTCTTTTACAATATTTTCTTTACACTTTCTTTTCAGAGGCAAATAGATTTCACATTCTGATTCCTGAGTTTTATCTGAAGTAGCATAATTCTGTACCATTTCATTGTCTATGCAGTCCTCCCAGATTATCATCAGAGTAATTCTTTTTTGTTAAAGATGTCCCTGCTTACTGCAGGGGGGTTGGACTAGATGACTTTTAAAGGTCCCTTCCAACCCAACACATTCTATGATTCTTCTAATTTTTGTGCCTGGAATATTGTCTATTTTCCTTAGATTTGTTAACCAGCTAATCATAGCAGTGAAATTGGAAACCTGCTTGTCATTTACACATGCAGGGTTTGGGGCTTAGAAACGTCTATGGTTTTGCCCCATGTGACATAAGAAATAGTACTAGTGAGTTTTAGGTTCAGAAATTACTCAAGTGCTTTTGAACAGTTTCTCCTTCCTTGATCAAGCAGATAGATGAATAGGCTGGTCCCAGCTATCCCATTTTCCAGGCAAATAGGTAGTACCGGATTTTCTTTCAAGAAGGGTGCTTGTGAGGTCTGACACAGTATGTAAACTAAACTGCCTTTGTTTTTTTTTTAAATATGCCTGTAGTTCCCTTGTTTGCCAAAAATTTGTGAATAAGCCTTGTTCAATTGGGATAAAGGGAAATTAGTTATGTTGGCTATAAAATGTTCTATTTTGATTAAGATAGGATGAACTAAAGCCTGCTGATCTTAAAAGTAGCTTAAGCACAAGTACAGAATCATTATTATATTTTTAAGACTGCATTTGGAAATAATATAAGATTTGCATAAGTGATTACAGTAAAAGGTAAATGCCGGTGACATGAAATAATACTGCTGGATGTCACCCTGATGCACTTGCATTATTGAACAGAATCTGGAGGAAAGCATAAGAATTGATGAAGCTGGTGTTGAAAGCTGCCGGACATATGAGAACTTTCAGGCATTTGTTTAAAGCATGAATTAAAAATAACCCTTCATCTGTACAAATAACACTTAAAAAAAACAATGTGGAGAATTTTAAAACCACTGAGTTTATTTCTATCATTTATTTTTCACATCTGTCTTGGTTTGTTCAAAAAAACCACCGCACAGAACAGTCACATTCACCTTATATATACCTTGCATTGTGACCAAGCTGTGATAGTGCAGACAATGCAAATGTTGGATCAGAGATAAAGCGTTGCCTTGGTTCAATAAGATGCTTCTGGAATCCTTGGAAAAGTAACATAAAATTAGCATAGGCTCTCAGAAGCCAAAGCACTAGGAGATCATATACATACCTGTTATTTTTGTTGAAAATGGGAATTCTGGTTAAAAGACTACAGCTCTTTGCTTCTCTGTTGCACTACTTTCTTCCTTCTACTACTGTGGTCTTTTCCCCAGCTACAGCTCTTGGAATACAGTGAACTAGAGCCATGTCCTCAGGTTTTCAACCCACTCATCTGGGAGATTGGGCTGCAGCAGATTTCCCACTTTTCACATTCCTGCTTAGCATTCTTAACACTGTGTTGCAATCAACAAATTATTTTGGAGACCTTTTAATACTAAGGTACTGTTTTGTTTCTGTGGAGGAGTATCCAGTCTAGAGGACTGCAACACCTCAAAGTACCCTTTCCAAAATATCCGTTCCTAGGAACTGGTTTTTGCAGGCATGCTTAGCAATGGGAAAATAAATCTGTTACAGCAGACTTCATGGAATACTGAGTGGCTGTCAAGGCCCTAAAAATGCTCCACCTCTTTGGACAAACATAAACCCTGGAAAAGGGCATGTTTTTTTCTGACAGTAGCACATTAACAAATTGTGCCTTTGGCCCACTCTGACTCATGGGCTTAGAGTGAAACAACCTGTTGATTTCATTTGGAAGACACACACAAAGGCAGCTTCTCAGCTTGTCTGAACTCAAGTTAACAGAACAACTCCAGTGTATACCACCTGGGGAATCTGACCCATAGTTCTGATTGTGTGAAGGAACATCCTTCCAGAAAAAGGTATATATATATACACTCACACAAAGAGGGAAATATACAAGAAAAAATAAATCTCTGTGTGTGCGTGTTTGTAAACAGTTCAGCCCACATGGAGCCTATCCATAGCATGCAATTTTTTTGGCCAGTTTCCTTCTTTTCTGTGTGTTTTAGGGAACACAGCTGCTCTGTAGACCTTAGTTACATACTTGAATTAAACTTAAAACAACAACAAAAAAAGGCAATCTTCTGTTCTGATGGAATCTCTATCAGCTGAATACAGTTGTACTGCTATAGTCAACGTTATTCCCCACAAGAAGCAACTCATTAAGAAATGAGGGATCCCTCCTTAGCGCTGGAGAGAACCATTAATCCTATGGAAGCAGAAGTTCAGGTAATTTCTTACAGTGACGGCGTGAGCAAGGGGGAATGAAGATCACTTCTGGCCCTTAGTACCTTTGCACAATATTTTGTGTCACACCGCCCCCTCAAGGTATGTGTACAGAAGTGTCACGGACATGCTTTGAAGGGAGTCACGCCCACTCACCCATGCTTTAATTCGGTGTTCTAAATACTGTCACAGATGCTTGCTCTCGGCATTTGCCTAGTTTTAAATTTTTGTCCTTCATCTTGGGCATCTTGCCCATCTAAAAAGGGAAGAATCTTGAACCTTGTAAAGGGAGTTGCTTGTGATGTTATGATCAAACATGGAAAAAGTATGTGACCTTTATTTTCAGAGGACATGCAGGAAATGGAAATAGATTTGTTAATGAGACAACATGCTGCCGGAAATGTGCTTGTGGTATTTAATGTGCTGTAGCTTACCTTCATACGCAGATGCGTGCAGCTAAGCTTCTGTCTGCTGCAGAGATGGCATATAGCTCACAGAGCTCCTAGGCCAGCCTCTAGCAAAGGTTTTATTAAGCTGAGACCCCATATTAGAACTTACCTATATTCTGATGCTTTCTGTTGATATTTTCAACACCAGTTGTCTGCCTCAGAGTTGCATCCACGCTGAGTAAAGAATTAATTTCCTTCTGGTGGGTTTCTGTATAGTCTCCATTGCTATTGCTGTCATATCTGAATATTTTGCTTTTACACCCTTGGGGAATAAGAGGTGAAAGCCTCATCTTTCAAGTTTCTACTAGCTCTGGATTGGCATGTAGTTTTTCAGAGTGTTTACTGCTTTATGTGTTCAGAGCAAAAGGCTTGCTAATATCCTTTTCAGTTGAGTGTTCAGGGCATCTGCTAGTCTCATTCCACACATCCTGAGTTTACCACTTAGAAAAGAAGAAACATCCCATGGGAGATAATAGTCTTTCTATCTTTATGCATTTAATTTAGAAATTGAGGGTGGATGTTTAGCCATAGAGATAGGAAGTTTCCAACACGTGTGCTGTGAACAGAGCTGGCCTCTTTTCCTCAGCTGTAGTTGTGAAGGAGGTTAGACTTCTAACTTAAGTAAACAGGTCTACTTAGTAAAATAATTGATTTAAATAACTTGCCAGGTGGCATGCAAGAATTGTCAGGCGAAGACTGAATTAGATTATAGTTCTTCAGGTTTGCATTCATTCCACTCCTCTCGCATCATCCCTTCTTCATTCCACGCTCTCCAATTTCTACAGCAAATGAGGATGTCATCTAAGGCAACAATCTGCTTCACTTGATCCACTGAGTGATGTTCAGCTAGGGATTTTGAAGGAAGCCAAGATCACATGGAAAATTATGCTACTGCATCATTAGGCCATATCATAATAGATACACAGGGGAGGCAAGTTAATGTTTTCAAATATTTAAGACCACAGATTTTATTTCTGAGAGATACAGCATAACTAAAGAACCCTCCAGGCAAACTTCCCCACTGTAAATTGTTAGTATCTATGAAAGATACCAATTTGGGGCTCTCAGATGGAGCCTATAGCATAGATGAATACTACATATATCCCACAAGAGGATGTTGTGTGGAGTATCTCTGTTGCAGCAGAGACGATGATGTGCTATATTAAATAAAATTCCTAATTTATAATGCTAATTCACAGGCTGCTATTCTGCATTGATTGCACCCATTATGAGCATGCCTGTAGGATTTATCTTAGCTATCATCTAAATTACTCTGATCTGAGGAAGAATGGGAGCAAGAGACGGGACTCCAGTTCCAAGTGAAGTGATTTGTACTCAAGAAATCTTACTGAAAATGCAAACTGAAAAGGAAAATTATACCCAGAGCTTCTACTCCAGTTCTGCTCTGCATTCAACATCTATGTCTCACTGCAAGCCACTTAAAACTACCCTTACTGTAGTAGTGCTTTTGAGATCCGAGTGCTCATAGAGTTGCATTATTGATCTATTACTTTTCAGTAGGCAAAGAAGTCGCATTACAAATATACCTATTGCTCTTCTAAATTGTCCTTATGCATCTCCACATATGTGATAACTGCTATGCATCATGACTCCCGAACAGACTGAATCATCTTTACGTATGTATTTATCTTGGCAACTGGAGATAAAAAATTTAAAGGCTACCACATTTGCTGTGGGCATGGCAACTAAAATGAAGAAACATGCAAATATTTGGGCAAGATTACACTGTTTAAAGAGTTTCACTGAATGGCTGTCAATTCACAAATGAAAGAAGGAATAAAACTCCATTATTGTCTTGCAAAGGACCTCCACCTCGAGTACTGCGTTCAGTTTTGGGCCCCTCGCTACAAGAGGGACATTGAGGTGTTGGAGCGTGTCCAGAGAAGGGCTACAAAGCTGGTGAGGCGTCTGGAGGACAAACCTTATGAAGAACGACTGAGGGAGCTGGGGTTGTTTAGCCTGGAGAAGAGGAGGCTGAGGGGAGACCTTATCACCCTCTACAACTACCTGAAAGGAGGTTGTAGAGAGATGGGGGCTGACCTCTTCTCCCTGGTGACAAGTGATAGGACAAGGGGAAACGGGTTCAAGTTACGTCAGGGGAGGTTTAGATTAGATATTAGGAGACATTTTTTCACTGAAAGGGTTATTAAATGTTGGAATAGGCTGCCCAGGGAGGTGGTGGATTCACCATCCCTGGAGGTGTTTAAAAAAAGGGTAGATGGGGCACTTAGGGACATGGTTTAGAAGTGGCTCTTGTCAGGGTAGGCTAAAGGTTGGACTCGATGATCTTAAAGGTCCCTTCCAACCTCAACGATTCCGTGATTCTGTGACTGTGCAAGGCCATACTGGTCTTTTGAGACAGACCCAGGTTTCGTTTACTTAGGAAATGTATTGGTTCTCCTCTCCAGGTATATTATACCAACTGTAAAGTCATGAACTGGAGTGCTAAAATGAAAGTAGATAATTAGAAGTATTTAAACATGTTTATTTTACCATATTTAATCACTGTTAGCCAATTCTTTACTTCAGGAAAACTAAGTATACTGCTAACATAATCTACACAGTGAGATAAGAACTGACTGTTTTGGTTAAACTCCGGTTGCAAAATACTACTGAGAGAAGGCTGAGTGAGCTGCTGCAGAGGGATAAATGAGAAGGGCAGATCCAATTGAGGTTTCTTTCTCATTGTTTGTGTGTAAGGATGGGTGGGGCATGACAAGAGAATTCAACATGTGCATTGGTTAGAACAGACAGAAAGCAACTGCAGTCAAACTGCTGCTTTAATTTAATGTATGTCTTCATTATACACTGTGGCAGAGGGTGGAGAAGAAACAAAAGGACCCCTTGGCTAATCTATAAACATGCTAACATCACCACCTTTTTGCTCGTTAAACTTGTACAAGTAATTCTTAGCTGTATATCAAAGTTGTATTATATGAAATGATCTTTACGATTCTGTCCTCTCAATTCATTTTTGCTCTATTTATACAATATTTGTTGGAAAACTATACAAATACACGCTTTCTGCAGAACCTGTAAAATATATGTTGGGAATGTTACTTAGCTGATTGATCAAATGTGACAGTTTTGAAGGATGGTGGATATGTGAGGAAGCTCCATGGTTTTGTGTCAAGATAACATTTGCGGCCATTTAATTCACAGTTTGGTATCTATGAACTAATTCTGCTTCTAACTACACAGCTAGAAATACATACTAACTCCACTGAGCGTAGTCAAAGTAGTTTCTAATGCTGTGGAAAACTGGATCTTTCATGCTCTGAATTTCCCCCCGTGTAAACAGGGTGAAAGAGAACAAAGGGTGTAAAGAAGCGTTCTGCCAAGGAGATTTGTGACCACCAAGACATTTCGATGCAAGTATTTAAAGTATCTCATCTGAAAATCCATACAGAACTGTCAGTTTCTGAAATAATCTTCTATGAAATAGTGCTGTGCCATGTGAAATACAATGAGATAGATGCTTTTATTCGCGTCTATATGCAGGTCACACAACAGGCAAAACCAGCAGCAAAATTCTATTTCTCACATTAGTTATGGTAAGAGAAAAGGTATAAACCTCATAATATGCAAGAGCAGTCCCCGTTCCTTAGATTAAAAAAAATCCCCCCTTCGTCAGGTATTACAGTGGTGGACTTTATTTGCTACATTTGAAAAAGGAAGTGAGTATTTTCATTAGAACGTTTGTATTGATCCAGTGTAAACATGCAAATTGCTAAGCCATAAAATTGTTATTCTGCATTGTCTGGAAAAGCTGTAACATTTAATTTAAATGCTGCAGTCGTAGAGTGATAAACTCAGTAACAAGCTAAATCTGAGGCCAGGTAACTCTTTTAAAAAAGGTGTGAGGGGAAGATATTTGCAAATAATCAGCAGAGATGCAAAATGACTTCTTGTCTGTGGGGAGAGGTTAAACCAGGGTGTTTTTGAAGACAAGAGCTCACTGGGGCTGTGCATCTCGCTGAATGGAGGCCTTGAACGCAGCGCCTGCCTCACCACATACGAATTTAATAGGGCCTCCCCTCAGATGCACAATTCTATCGCGTTTCTGTCAGCGGAGTGCAGGCGGCCGGCGGTGATTCGCAGAGCTTGGGCCTCGCACCGCGCTCGGGTGCGGAAACCTGCGGCGGAGAGTCGGGGGCGGGGGGAGGAGGAGAGACGCGGGGGGGGAGCCCCCGCACAGCCCGTCGGCCGCTTCCCGCCTGCGCGCCCCCTCGCTCCCCTCAGCCGCGCGCCGCCCCTGCCGGAGCGGGGCCACCCTGCACCCCGCAACGGGAAGCGGCGGCAGCACGGAAAGCCCGGCGGGCGGAGCGCCGGACGGGAGGCCGGCTTCTCGGAAAGCCCGGCGGGGAGGCGGGGTGAGGGAGCCGCTGGGGCGCGGACGGGAGGGCGGCTGCCCGCAAAGCCCGGCGTGCGGATCCGCGAGGCTGGCCCTAAGATGGCTGTTGTGCGCGGGGCGCCGTTGCTGTAGCGCCGTGAGGAGCCGCCCGCCCCGCCGCCTCGCCCGCCATGGAGTGCCCGCATCTCGGCTCCAGCGTCTGCATCGCACCCGACTCGGCCAAGTTCCCGCAGGGCTCGCCCTCCTCCTGGTGCTGTAGCGGTGAGTGCGCCCGCCGCGGCCTAGGCTGCGCCGGCCCTCACGGCCTGAGGTGGCCCGGCCGCCCCGCGGCCCTGGCGAGGCGGGCGGGAGCTTCTCGCCGTCGCCGGCCGCTCCTTTGTTCCCCGCGGCCGGCGCGAGCCTCGGCGCCCCTCGGCGGGAGGGCCTGGGGGCACGGCCACCCACCCCGCCGGGGCCGCCCCGCGGCATGTTTGGGGGGTGCCGTGGCGCCGCTTCTTCCACCGCTTCCGCGGCCCGCGGAGGAGCCCCGGAGCCGCTGCCACATGTCTCGACGGGGCGGGGTGGGGGGGCAGTCCCCGCTCTGCCCCGGCCTTGCCTGGCGGCCGGCCGGCCGGCCCGCCCGGGGCGGGCAGCAGACTTTGTCTCCGCCGGGGGCTGGCGCCCCCCGCCCCGCCGGGCGCGGAGGAATGCGAGATCGCGGCTCCTTTTGTCTGCCGGAGGAGCTGCGTGCTCAGCGCTGCCCGGGGGAAGCCTGGCCGGGGGGCGAGGAGAGGAGCCGGTGGCTGCCACAGGGGCAGCGTGTTCTTTAAATCAGTCTAAGATTACTTTTTTTTTTAAATATACATTTTTGAAAGGACTTTGGAGAGTAGTTTTAATTGGCCTGCCGAGGCTGAAGGGGACGCTCGGCCCCCCGCTTCAATCCGAGGAGCAGCCCGGTGAAGGTGGTCTGGGAGGGTCCAGGAGTCACGCTCCCCCGCTCGGCTGTGTGGGGCGGTAGGAGTGTGGAGGTCATCTTTTTTTAGTACTTTGCTCGCTGATTTAATAATGCAAATTACCGTCTTTGAAATGTATCCTGTCTTCAGTACTGTCCCTCGCGTGATCTTGTTTGTTCAGGGGCTTTCTCTTTAAAGGTGCCTTGCCCAAGGTGTTTTAAATTTAACTTAATAATAGATCATCGCACGCTTCTACACAGATAACCCCCGATGAGTGCAGTCATTTTTGGTACTTGTTTTTGTTTACTGTAACTGCAGTGTGTTTACTTCTGCTCGGTATGAAAGTAGATGCCACCAGGTACGTCTAAGGTAGGGAATAGGCCCCACTTAGATCAGCAGCGTGACTCGTTGTGCCTGTGGGCACCAGAGAGAAAGCCTCACTCGGGAACGGCCGATCAGGGAGCACTGAAATGCTAGATATATTTTGAAGTGTTCCTTTTTTTTAAAGGAGGGGTAGTTGTCCTTTGTCTCACAGTATCGGTGCTTTCGTGTGGGAAGGCTGCTGCTTTCTTGAGTTCTTCCCTGATTGCAGTTTCCTGGAGCCAAGGTGTGGTAGTGCTGCTGCTTCCTTTGGCAAAACCAGTTATTTTACTTTTGATTTTAGAGGGAGTACACTTTACAGTGCAATAATGTGGAGAATGATTAGAAGGAAAGGAGGAGTATAGGAAAATCTGTTGTCCCTAATGTTTCTTTACTGAAAAAAAAATATTAATGACGAGAAGTCTAACTCTGTAGGTCCATCTGTTATCTTCAGAGTATCAAGCATAAGCAAAGTTGTCAACCAGAAGCATATGGCAGTAGGGAACCACCCTTCAGAGAGCTTTAAAATGATAAAATTGCCAAAACTAAAAATACAAGCTCAGGTTTTAATATAACTTCCGAACTTAAAAAATGAACCAGTTTACAGCTGCAGGACCCTGTTAGGCATGCTGCTTCTCAACAAAGAAGTTCAGCGGTTAGAACAGATTTTTCTTTTGTTGTTCAAAGGTGTTTCTCCCAAACCAGCACTTACAGGGAGAACCAGTTGCTGGGCAATCAACAAATTTATTGCAGCTGTGGGTCAGGAAGAAGGTGCCAGACACTTTGGGGAACGGAATACATTGATGACGATACCATGTCTAGGGGAGTGTCTCTGTTTGCTATGCTTTTTAAGAAAATTAACATGATAAGTCACACAGTACTTGCATAGGTGACTATTGAATTCTTAACGACTGGCTGGAGAAAAAGCTGGGTACGTTGAATTTAAAACATTCCAATGATCAAACAGCAGGCTCTTGTTAATTCAAAGCAAATGAAAATTGTTCTTTTTACAAACTGTATTTTGCATTTTTACTAGTATAAGAAAATGTAGTGCTTCCCTTTTCATTTCCAGCTACTAATATGTGATCATTGTTACGTTAACTCCCTGATGGTATATAGAGTATGGTCTCTTTCATGTTTGTGCTTGTTTTAGTGAGATTAATTGTTTAGAGTTATGTAGTACTGGTTTCTGTCAATTCTCATTAAATACCATTTTTTATTTGCTGGTTTTGCTGCAACTTGGCAATATAAAAATCCAATAGAGAAAATGCCACGTATAAATTAATAGCTTGTCAAAATTTACAACATCATCTGCTTTTGGTGCTGTTTTCTAAGGTGGTTTGGGCTTAGTTCTTTTTGTTTGTGGTGTTGCCTCAGTTGGAGAAAAATACTTAGGAGGTAATTTTCTGCAGTTTGTAATAATAAGGCATCTCTCATCAAGCACGTTGTCTCAAAATGACTCAGAACTTGTCGTCAGTCCTGTTCTGAGTTGCGGCTGACCTTTCCAGAAAAGGAGAGTAAGTGAAGATACTGATACAGGAAGCTTTCTGGCAGCCACGTGACCTGCTAGTGATAGCAAAACATTGCAGAATAGGTTGGAGAGTGAGTTCTTAGTTCTGACTGCCAGTGGCTATTATTATCTTGTGTTTCTGCGATTTGAAGAGCAGGAATTGTCATGCTGACCGAGTGATATGTAGTGGTTAACTACTTTTTCCTCACCTCTCAACAAAAACTTTCCTGATTGCAACAACAACTTCACAAGGTAATATGGAGGCACTTCTGAATATTGTTATTTGATACTGATTATTGTGTCATCGTATAATGGAGGGGTGTTGCATTTGAGACTGTTATTTGGAAGCTGGCTTTACTGAAGTTAGGGGATAGATTAGAGGAGCATATGCATCAGTCAATTAATCTTCTGGCCTAAATCAGTTCCCCTTGAAGCTACCTCATAAGAGTTTTTACGGAGGTCTTGTGATGAGGGAAGACTCTTAAAAAAGCAGCAAGAGGAAGCATTGACAACAAGTGTGTTGATCCAAAGATGAATGCTTTTGCTCCAAATTAAAGATTAATGGTGTATGTTCATTTTTACGTGTCTCTAGAATGTCTGTTATGTTACTGTTGTGTAGTTTGGAAGTCTGAGAGTTTAAGCACTCCTGTTTAGAAAATGGCATGCTTTCCCCTGAGTATTTAATCCGGTCAAGCATGCTCTGTACAGTAAGCGATGCAGAAAGCAGCACACATTTTCTTTGAGGAACTTTAAGACGGTCAGAAGAGAGCATAGAATGCCTTTTTGCGGATCCAGAGGCAGTTTGTTGTTGTAATTGGGCATTTAACAGGGGAGGAGATGAATATATAAAGTAGAAATTGTACAGAAACTGAAAATGGCTTTTAATCGGTGCTGTCATGTGAAATACTGCATTCAGATGTCTGCTAATTCCAATTAGAGTGCAGTGAAACTTCTGCTGAAGTTGGAAGCAGAGTAGCTGGAGGCGTTGGCAAGACTGCAGAGTGTCACAGACTGAATCAGTTGAATTTGTATGATGTGCCACACCTTCACCACTGTTGTGCAAATCATGTAATTATGCAAAGTACTCTGGAACAGCTCAGATGTGGTATTTCTCAACATCTTTTCATAGACTCATGAAACCACAGGGAGCTATGCCTCACCTAAGAGAGATTGCAATCTTCTAAGCACACCTGTGCAAGTCTGAAGAGTTTTTCCAACTTCTTTTTTTTTTTTCCTGCGTGGTTAAGGATTCATTAGGTCTCACTGGCCTCATCGGTCATTCAGTGTAGAATTTGAAGTTCTTTCTTTAGAAGAACAACTGCAGACAGATAGGATTGTGTCTGCTAAAACAGAGATTCAGTGATTTTTTTTTTTTTTTTTTTATTTTAAAGGGGAATTGTGCTTCTGAAATATGCTTAAAACTGTTGGTTTTCAGATTGCTGCCAGTTTAATACATTTTTTTCTTAAGATAATTTTGTTAGATATTGAAGAGCAATTCTGGCTGTAAACTGGTATTTCCTGCAAAAGCTAAATATATTTGCCTGCCATCTGTTTCTTGCATTCTAATTTCTGTTGAATAAGAGCTGTAATTTCACAGTTGGTCAGAAACATACGTTGTGGCATTTGAAAACGATGCTGGGACCATATGAAGTACAGAGGAGAGCTATCACAAGGAAGTTGGGTGAGGCCTAGTGAATGATGATTATGGTGGAAATCACATGCTGAATTAATGACGTTTTTTCTGTGTTTGAAGTAATTTACTAAATTACTTAATAAATTCATTTAGTTCAGAATAACCTCGAATATCACTGAATGCTTTTATTTTATAAGTGAGAGCAAATGTTTTGGGCCGAGTAGCTGAACTTTCAAGAACATGACTACTGGGTCAGGCTGATTTTGATTATGTTGTTGTCGTTTGCGCCCCTCCCCCCCAAATCAGTAGGGTTTTTTTGTTTGTTTTTGTTTTTTCTCCTCAGTTAAATCAGTTACACTGTTCTCTTTTCATTGGGGTAGGTAACAGCGTTCTGCCATGCTGTGTTTTTTGGCATTGGGCTGTTGCAGTCAATGCCAAAAAAAATACACTGTAAAAGCTCAGGTACACAGACTTTAACAGTCTTGGCTTTCCTTTTCATCTCAGCTCCTCGTTAGTGTTTCTTCTCCATCTCTGTATTTGTCTCTCCTTTTGCTTTTTATTACTAGAGGTCCTCGCCTCCTCTTTCCTTCCATTCTTACTACAATACAGGAGGAGGAGAGAGAACTCACTGAAACTGGAGAGGGGTAGGTGGGACCTTCCTGTGAAAAATTGTGTTCGGCCAGGTGCATGTAGACTGAGGGTAAGCTTATGGACAGTGCGTGAACCTAGTGGTCTGTATGTGTGAGGGTTATTTGTCACCTTACCTCTAGAAAATGAATTTGACCTGGAAATGACCAGATTTATTCTGAAATTTAAGTGCCAAAATAAGTAGGTAAAAAAACTTACCTTTTTTTTATTCAGTCACTTTAATTTATTTTCGAAGTTGGGTAATCTTTCATCTGTTTCTCTGGGTCACTGCAATGCAGGAATGCTTGTTAGTAACTCTACAGACTTTATAGGTTGTTATATCTCCTTAAATTCATTCCCAGGCTGTTTTTTTAAGTAAAGCTTGTTAGATTTGTTTTTTTTTTTTAGACTCAGTCTTGTTTTCCTTAAAACTGTTGTTGTTTTTTTTTTGCCATTTGAATCAGTTAGTGATGTTTGAGCTAACCATGGGGGCAGTAGTTATCTTTGTCTGTGTGATAGAGCATAGTGCTTTGGAACTGATTTTATTAGAAGATGCGTGTTTGTTGAGGTGGGGTAAAGGTCTCAATTTCAGTCTCCTAAGCTAGACTTAATTTTTCTTTTAATTATGAAAAAAGGGAGTCTTTGATTTCAAATACTTGGGATGTTTTAGAAGTCAATACACTGAAATTGATAGTGATTAATATTTCCTACATTTTCTTTTTGAAAATTTGTTTATACTCGCTACTCAACAAAATCACAATCCATCACAAAACTTGAAGGTCAGCTGAGGAAAGAGACTGCTTCAGGAGAAAGTAGTAGTCAGACATTTAATACATTGCCTTTGTTTAGAAACTAGATCTAATCTTCATGATGATTTTGAAGATAAATTTTGAAGGACAAATTTTACTACTGACTGTTCTGAAGTATTTAATGATCTAACTAAAAATCAGTGTTTTGAAATGACTTTTTGAAGTGTACCATGTGGTAAGGAGACAGGATAGTCTGAGGCATTGTGGAAGTGGGATATATGAGGCACACACAAGTGTGTAGGAAAGAGACTCCTGTGCATGGCAGACTCTTTGATTTATCCACAGATTAGTGCAGATCTCATTACAGCTGGTTTAAATGTAAGCAGGATAATAATTTTCACCTGCCTTTCTCAAGCCCTTCAAGACGCGCAGGTGTTAAACAGGATCAATGCGTTATCCCTACGCTGTTTTTCTGATCATTGCAAGGTGCTAAGGCCGATAGAGCTAGACTAGTTAATTTTTTTTGGTCATGTGTATGTCTGAGAATTCACAGAGTGAGAGTTTCAGACACAATTCTTGGAATGAAATTAAGCTTTGAGCCATTTCTCGTTTGATCACTGCTGCTCGCTTCATTTAGTGACTTGTTCATGCTTTGCTTTCTGTTTTAACAAACATTCATTACCTAGGTAAAAAGTCGTTAAAGGCCATTAATTAAAATAATCCATGGAGGTTAGAAAGTGCAATTTAATCAGAAGTTTAGATCTGAAAACTAGGTAAGGCTTTTCCAGTTTTTGTTTTGAGATTATTGGAGGAAACAGTTTTTATTCTAGAGTGAATTATAATGATATCTGATAAAATATTCATTGCTTTATGGTGTCCTTGTTATGGGAGCAATGTAAGATTTTGTGCCCTTAATGATTAATTTCCTTGATTATAAGAGAGTGTTTTAAACTTTACATGACACTGATCATTCAGCAATCTTAACTGATACGTCAAAGCAAGCCTGTGATGTTTGGAGGTTTTTTTCCCCCCTTTGGAATATCTTGTGTAACTTTGGATCTTGTAAACACAGTTATGAAATTTCTTTGACAGATTTCATTATCCATTTGAATCTAATCACAATACCCAAAGGCAGCCTGGCAAATAAGGTAATTCTTCTGGAAGTTATCCCCTTCGTCCCCCACATTGCAAGCAGACAGCTTTTTAACTTTAAAGTGACATGGTACTATCAGGCTTGGGGGTGAGAGGTCCTTATCAATACCAAACAGGCAGATACTGATTGAAAAATCAGGTAATTCATAGGTACGTCATTTAGGATTCTTTGTGAATGTGAACATCTGCTTGTCCATGTCAAAATATAGGTATATTTTCTCAAGATAGCCATGAGCTGCCCTAAAACTTTTTTTTTTTTAACCTTTGGTTCATAAGTTTTTAATTTGGTGGTGTTTTTGTCTGCTGAGCATTTGATTTCTTTCTTTTTTGTTCACAGGGATGGTTAGTAATGTGTCTTTTGCTTAGTATTGGGAAAGTAGGAATGAAGTAGTCAGGACTACAAATAAGTAAATTAATTACTAGGTTACATAAAGAAAGCAAGAAGCCTTCTTGCTGTCTTTCCCCTCTTTTCCCTTCTGTTTCCAGCTTGAATGTTTTGACCTGACATGATTGATTGCTAACTGAGTCAAGAAGATTTCTTTCCTTAAGCATTTAAAAATTATGTTACATTGTTGGCTTTGCTGTGCTTTTTCTGGCTGCTGTCTAAAAATGAGTATTTCTATGTCTTGCTCTAACATAAAGGTTGAGTAACTTTTTTTTTTTTGTTGTTAGCATGCTACTGCTATACTGAGGAACAATATCTGTGAAGGCTAGAAAGCATTTAATTTTAAAATAGATAAGTATAGATGTGTGTATGTATTTAAGTGTTGATACTAGTTAGTTAACAAAGTACTCAAACCACTAGAAATTGTTTTTTAGAATATAAAGGAGAAATAGAGGCAATAACTTTTTAAAAAACTGCTTTTGGCCATGATTGTTCAGTAAAATAAGCCCGCTGCCGATGTGTTACTTCTTCGTTTCTCTTATTTTTTCTTTTTTAAATAATGTGTGTCTTCTCACTGTTGCTTTCAGGAAGATCAGCTGCTGGCGTTTCTTGACCTAAAGTTTGACTTGACTTGTAGAAAGACTAAATTACCAAAAAATATGGCACTACTGTAGCCTGAGAGCTAAGTGTCTACTCTTGGAACTGGTAGTGCTAAGCAACCTTACTTCTTTACCATAACAAAAGAAGCAGCATAGCTGCTCTTTATCTTTTTGTATAGTGTTTAAATTGCTGCTATAGATGATCTGACTTTGGGTTTGCACCTTTTTTTTTTTTCTTTCCTTTTTCCCGCCTCCCTCAACCGCCAGTTTGTTTAACCACTTCCTCAGGAACTGACATGTCTGTTTACACTGGCACTGGTTGAAAGAAGTTTTCCTTACCTACCTGTCTCTTAATCCAGCAGTGGAAAAGCAATATAGGCAGATAAAAAAGAATGTATTTTTTAACTTCCAAGTTTTTCAATGTGGAATTCTGATCGCATAATCAAAATACCAAACTGTAAGCCAATGTGGTTGAGCCTAACCAGGGAGGTGAATTACATGCAGATGAAGCTAATCACATTGTTCTCTGACAAGTGATTTTCAATGGTATGAATGTGTTGGGGACTTCAGTGACCTATTTATTCTAGAAGAAGTTGTTCACCTGCCTGTTTTTGTATTCTTACTTAGTTGTTGTTTAGTATGTCTGAATTATGTCTGATTTTCCATTGTAATGGAGTGGTTCACTGTAACCATCTGAGAAATTTCTTACATGAGACTGAGCAATGCTTTTATTTAGTGACAGAGGAGGAAACCAGGTGTACTGTTATGCATAAGCAAAAATATTAGTTAATTTCATAAGTTCACTTACTATCGCAAAATGGCTTATTATTTGTTTTCTCACTAAAAACTTTATCTTTCTGGTTTTGGCTGAAAGATAATAGCAGAAGAAATAACTGGATTTTTTTCCATAGCTGTAAGGTGAGGGTAGTTTGTTTCTTTCTTTCTTTTAAATGTTCTTCAGGGTCTATTTGAATTCTCTTACATTTGAATGGGATTTGAGTCAGGCTAAGACTTGATACTGATGAGACTTCTATTCATCGTGCATCTCTGTTATGATGGTGTGATAACACTGAAGGAGACTGGCTGACATCTTTGTATGTTAGTAATGTTTACCAGGAAACTTGCTTCCTTGGAAATTCTCTTGCTTTGATTTAAATGTAATTTATTTTTTTCTTATCGTTTTCTCTAGAATGTGGGTGTTAGCTGATTTTTAAAACAAAACATTTTAAATAGTATAATTTAAAAATGTTCTCCCTTCTGGCTGCTTTCATTTTGACAAGAATGCTTTTTTTCTAAAATAGGCAATAAAGATGTCTAACAAATGAAACATTTAAAATACTGTTAAATAGAGTATTTATTTTTCTAATATTACACAGTTTAGAACAGGTTCAGTCCATTTATGAACTTCTTGTAATGGGGCTGAAGGTAGGATAGAAAGAAGGCTTTTTGTGAAACGTAGTTTAAAAACAAATGGGAATAATCTTTAACCTTAACAGTAAAACAGCTGGCTTGTAATAAGGTATAGAACATGTCTCTAGTTTTCAAAGCCTATAACATTCCTTTTTTCTGCATTCTCCTTCTCGAAAGGGCCTTTAGCCTACTCAAAGGTTTAAAAAATTCTCTTGTAACATTTACTTCCTTTTTCAGTCACCTGGTTTTCATTACAGTTACTCATCTGGATTTGACTAGCTTTAAGTTCTTAAAATGTAGAGCAGATACTTTTACCAGATGTATATACAGTTTAAACACACCCACCATTCCCCACCTTCCCCCCCAAAAAAAACCCCCACACCCCAAAACAAAAAAAACCCCAACCCCAAACAAAAAAAAACCCACCAATCAACAGCCATAGATGTTTAATTCAGTATTTAAGTTCTGTAACTTATCTTAGATCATAAAATAACGTTAGCATTCTGCTTGGACTTAGTGTGCTTCTATGTATGTTAATGTCTGTCCTGTTTTATGATTTTACCAACATGTTTAGTTGAGATACTCATTTCGGTATTTTTGATTCCTCCCGAATGTAAACAGACAATAGAGTCAGATAATAAAGCTTGCATGCATGCTTGTAGCAACTGCCTTTTTAAATGCACAAAAGAGTGCAAAGTCAAAAACTTGGGAACATGATCAGTTGTGTTAATACACACGTACTTAGTACTAAGTAACTTATATTGCCTGATACGAATTCTTACATGCTGCCTGTAAAAATACTGACGTACCTTGGAGGACACCTATAGTTTTTTAGACTTCTTTGATTCTGCTAATAAAGTATTTTTTCAGTGCCAGAGTGTCCGATTCTTTACATACCCAGATGTCCTGCAGTCTTGACTGATGTTCTGTGATGAGTAAGACTTCTAATTTTTGCCCCGAGAAGCTGTTTTATTGTATATGCTGGTTTATAACCGAGTTCATGGGTGAGAAGGAGCATGTGGCTCTATAATGTGATTTGGGCAGTTCATTGTAAGTGGAAAAATCTTTGGCTCCAGTCTCAATTCTAATGACTCAAATGTTTCATCTGGTGGATTTTGAATGTAGAATGCGTGAATATATTCGTTGCTGCAGAGACTGCAACCTAGGTAAAAGCCGTAAATGCTAGGCTTGGTGGAAGTCACACTTTCTCTCTTGCTTTGTCTCACTGTTCCCCTGAAAAACTACTTACTCATGGGAAGTGCCATCTTTAACAGAAGTTCCTCCCTCAGCACTTAGGAGTAGTCTGGAAGGAAGGCCTTCCAAGGGCAGGAGGTGTGTGCATTAAACCTGAGGCATTCCCATCTTGAATGAAGGGGTATTGCTTGGAGAAAACTCCTCAGCTGATTCATTCAGTTTTTGAAAAGACTGCATCCAGAGGCAGTTCCAAAGCCTTTTTGCAACCCCAGCACGTAAGCCCGGATGAGGGACAGCATTCAACACACTTGTCTTCTTGGTATTTCTCATAAGCTAGTAACTTCAGCAATTCCCTACTTAGAATACTGGTTTTCATAGATGTCTCTCTCAGATGCCTGGTACTTCTTGTGTATTGCATGTGGGTAGTTTTAGGTGTTTAATTCAGAGCTGTTTTGGCAAGTCACCTTAAAAGGATTGCATAGAGTGCTGAGTTTAGAGATGTCTTATCCTTGCCTAAAAGTAAAATGACATAAAATACTTAGGTGTTAGGGCTAGTAGGCTCAGTTCTGATCTATGTTGATAAAATTCTTTTGGTAAATTAGTCAACCTCTAACTCTGTTTTTCAGTCTGTAAATAGTAAGTGGGCTCTCTGAGAAATGCTCGGAATCCTGTGACTGAAAAACTTTGCATTTGAGATGTTATTACTAAAGGGGTTTGCATAATTTTGTTTTAAGTGTTTGTGCAGAGTTTTGTATTCCCACCACTTGTGATTATTTCCCAGGGTTTTTTGCTTGTAAGTTTCTCTCACTTTTACTCCCAGATCTTTGTAGGAGGCAGCTTTTAGTCTGATTCCTTAGGTCTGATGTGCCACAGATAGAAGGATTGTGTTTCACAAAGCAGGGGTTTCACATTTTGGTTTGCAGATTGTTGCTTCTTTTTTCTTCACATGTTGTTAATGGAGATTGCCCAGCTCTCTTTTGCTGCATTTGTCAGGTTCTTTTAGGAGCAAAACGTGGAGTTACATTGTCCTGCTGACAAATCTTAATTAAACAGGGAACTGAGGGAATCTTAGGCAAAATCAATTTAAAGGTATGGGAAAGGAAAAGTAAGTCTCTATCTCTAGAACACTTTAAACAGTATTCTTGGTTTGTTTTTTTTTTTGAGATATGCACATATATATGTGTGTATTCACACATGCATGCATGTAGCCACATACAGCATACTATACATATGTAGTTTATATATGTGTTTGTCACCAGGTGCTTCTGTTTGTGGATGAGTCTACCAGTGCAGCCACCGCTGTGTAAATATTGTTCCTTGTGCAGACACTGAGGGGAGTAACAGTGGCCTTTTTCAGTTTAGCTTATATCAGTATAGCTGACCTATTATGTCAACATAAACTGAACTGAAAAAAGGTCACTTAGTCCAAAGATGTGTCTATGCAGGTCATTATGTTATTGTAGTTTAACCTTATAATTATACAAGTAAGATAGTAATGTTGGTACAGCTCCTTTTGAGAACAAAGTCCAGGCCGTTTTGTAAAGGCTGTGGAGTATTGGAAGTAGTTTAATGACCCTAATCTTGTTTCCATTCAATGTGCTCTTAAAAGAAGGACCAAAATATTGCTGTTATTGTGCTGATATTTTGTGGCCTTTTCTTTAGTGATGTAACAAAAGACTATTTTAAAACTTGGATGTAAGCACAGTTCTGTAGTAGCTACGGCCTCAGATCACTTGTGCTCCTGTGAGTGGCGAAGTCGCCCATTTGCACTGATCACAGGGCTGCGCTACTACAGAGCTCCAGTGGACACGGTATCTTGCAGGTTTCTTAACTTGGCTGCTTTACAGAAACTGCTTCCTGTTTGTCTCCTCCTCTTCCTGCTTCTTTTTTCTTGTGCCAGTTTCTAAATTATGCAGTGTGCTATTTAAACAAAACTATTAGTTTCATAGGTTGTTTGTATACTTCTACATAGTTGTAACTTTCCTGCAGTGGAAACCTGCAGCTTTGTTCTGTAAGGAATACAGTGTTTGCCAGGAGCGTTCATGTTTCACAAGACTGCGCTTTAGAGTCAGTTTTCAAAAAAGGAAAAAAAATAAAAGGTCAAGATTCAGAAGTACATATTTGAGTGATCTTAAGGGTAAGATGGGGTGGGGGCCCTGCGATGATGATGCCAAACTGATTAGCCATATCTTACTCATTCTACTTGGCATAACTTGATGAGCGTTATCAGGATGAGTTACAGAAAGTGGAAGCTGGAGGGGGATGGACATCTCTGAATGTTCCTGTAGTTATGTATGAGTCTGTCTGTAGTGGTGTTTGATTGTTTACTATCTTGGGGGTGGTTTGATACTTGTCTTCATTTACAGAGGGCTTTGTAGACTGTATAACAAATGAGTATTCAGATTTCACTTAAAGAAATCGTTCTGAAAAAGATAGTATTTCCCCTTCCGATTGCATGATAAAAAATTATTTTTCTAAGCTTCTGAGGAAGCTGATATTGATGTAAAATGGCAAATGACTTACTGCTTCAGACAACATCGTGGCATTGGAGGTTTACTTTCCCTTTTCTTTTGGCATGTTAGCATCACCTTTGCCTAACCACTTGAAGCTATTCTAAAAACATAGCAAAGTGAGGCAGTTGATAACTGTTGCAGTAGCCACTTTAGTTCAAGCTGAGAAAGCACCTTTGTACCACTAAATAAGGTGTAACAAACAGATAATTAAGGCTTTTTTTAATGTGGTTAAGATGTTTGTTGAACATAACTTTATTCTAAAGTAGGGCATGCTAACATAGTGTACCCCTCCTCCTCTTTTTTCAAATAGCACTAAAAAAACCAAACAAACCCCAAATCCCTATTGGAATACTGATTATTGAAGGAAGACATATGTACCTGTACAAATGTGTTTGAGAGTCTTTCCTCACCATTCTGTGTGTAACAGTCTGATCTGAAAGTCCTGAACACCCAACTCTGTTTTAAGGGCAAAGTTCCAGGGCGATGTAATGTGCTTTGAATTGAGAAAGGATCTGCTATGGATCTGTCTCTCTTGTTTCTGGTCTACTTTTAAGCCTAGTGCCTTCATGTCAGTACCCGTCTGAAAGGAATATGTGCACTTTCTTTACAGATGAAGCCAAACTGTCTACCTTTAATTTAGATTATAAGCAGTTCAGGGCAGTGACTGCACTGTTCTATGGTGTCTGTCTTGGTAGAGTCCTGACTAATGCCTGAAGCTCCCAGCCTAATCTAATTTCTTAATAGTAAGTATCAGACAGTAACTGCTTCAAGATCTGAATTGAGGAATACCTAGAGAGACAAACTTAATGCTGGTATCTACTGAGCCAACATCAGAGAAATACGCAATGCAATCTTCAGCAACCTTTAAAAAAAATCAGTTGTGTAATCCTCTCAGGACGGAGCAACTGTAGGTCACAAATTTGATACTGGCTTCTGCATTTAATCTTAGTGGGAGTCACTTCCATGTTGTTTGAGTTCTTTGTGGGAGGAGATGTTTATGCAGAAGATAAACTACACATTTATAATGTGATGCAATTGGAGCAAAGTTCTTCCTAAAAGTTAAAGCAAACAAATGAGCTATCTTTTCCTATTTGCTGATATGAAAAATGGAACACTTTAGTGGACGCTATTTTTTTGGCACTGTGCAGAGTTGGTGGACTTGCTTGCTGGCTTTGAGCAGAACACTTAAACCTGGTGTGAACTCTGCAGAGTGAGCACTACGTCAGGATAATTTAACACTTGACAAGCAAGCAGTGCTGGTATTTAAAATACCTGAATGTGAAATTGTACTTGTCTGGTACATGGTGGAAAGTAAGAATAATAGCTTGCATCGTAATCCTTTGACCTACTGTTTGAGGACCAGTTCTGTCCACAGATGGTAACATGGTAAAAGCAAAAATGTTATTTTAAAAGTGGGAGATTTCTTCTGAGATTTTAATGCTAGGGAGACTGTTTCATGTTCCTGGCAAGGAAAATGTAGGGTAGTGGTTTGTTCATGCAGCACTTAATCTGTGTTTAAGTGCATGAATAGTTTTGGCTTCCGTTCCCTTCTGGCTAATTTTTTACCTTTCAGTTTGTGTAATTCAGGAAAATAAGATAGTATCAGGTTAGACTGGTGGTCCATTTATCCCTTTTTTAACTCATGATGGCTATTTAAGGCCTCCCATTTCTCTTCTGTTTGCTAGTGCCAAATGTTGGTTTTGTCAATAACGTTCTGGTCAAATTGGACAAACTTGTTCTACTTTTCTGACTTGAAATGTGCACCAAAACAGCTCTACCTGGCTGTCCTCCATCTGTTGCAAGATTACCATCACAGTTGGGGGAACCCATCAACTTTAGAAATAGGAAAATTTGTTTCTGGAAAACCAAAACCAGAAAACTGAGATGTGTGAAAAAATGTGTTTCTCAAGCAAAGTAAAAAGTGCAGCAGTTGAAGAAAAGAATTCTGGAGTCTTTACTACAGTGTTTAAAGTTACTTCAAATAATATTTCTATCGAATGTACTTTTTTCCAGTGAACATAGTAAAAATTCTTAGTTTTAAACATTCCTTGGATTGGGCCTGTGAGTTGAAATACAACAACTATTTGTAATAATGAATTCAAATCCAGAAAACAATTCTTTAAGAAGCAGTGTTAGCTAGTTTATTTTTCCATCTGATTTAAATAAAAAGGTGAAATCTAATGGTAGAAAAGTGTATTAGCTCTTTTGAACAGCTAAGCTAATCGCTTCTCCCGATCAAAAATTGATCCCCTCCTTGCTTTTTCTTTTTAATTAGCATTTAATTTGATAAAGAAACTTCTTTCACTTTTGTTAGCTTAGTTTTCTCTGATAGTCTTTGATTTTAACCGTTTGATATGTGCCACGGTTTGTGGCTTGGTGAACTTATTTTTGGGTTTTGCTAGAAGTTGTGAATTATCCTGCTCAGGTGATCCTGCCCTGGAGCAGCTTCTGTGCACGCTTGAGTTTCCCCAGTTCCTTTCTCTAAGGTGTGACTCCAGACAGGGAAGGCTGTTCTCAAGCTTTTCTACAATAAATAATAATATAAATAATTTACATGCATGTGCTAGGATCTAATCATCCTCTTTTTGTCCTTTCTTCCCCCGGCACTCACAAACTCTTTTGTTTCTGATGTCTTATTTTTCCTCTGTGACTCTTTTGACTGGCTTGCTCCATGAAGCAGTTACTTATAGCGTGTAGAAAAATGAGGTGGCATCATACCTTTTTGAATTTTTGGGATAACTGATGTAATGTTTTTATTGTTTTCTGCCCTTGCTGAAGTGCACTTTGCATCTCATTTTTCTTTTCTCATCATATTAGTTGGAAGTTTGAAAGTATAATGCTATTTCTGTAAATTTTGTGGTAATGGGTAGTTGTTAACAGGTTTACTTCATTCAAGTCTAAGCGTTGTATATCATAGCATCCCTCCTTCAAAATGGTAATTCTGCTCAAAATTTGAGGGTTCAATATCAATTTAGTTGTAGTTCCAAAATTGCTATTGTTTATAAAGATGCATAATTTTTCTTGACTTGAGTCACAGAAGTTTTGCTCTGCTTGCTTGTTTTACTGTGTTCTGACTACATGGGTTATTTGTTGAGATTTTGTTTCTAATCTGAATGTTCAGACTTTACTACTGGCTTGGGGTAGGAGTTGGAATAATCAATTTCTGTGACTGTACCCTGGGATGGTGTTTCATCATTTTTTAGCATCTACCTTTTTTTTCCATTTAAGCCCTTTAGCTTAAAAACATCCATGTTCATTTAAGTTTTCTATACTTAGAAGGCATCTAAAAAATTAGATAGCATCTTCTGGTATCTTGGATGGATTGTGAAGCACAGGACTGGTGTTACGTTTTAACCTTTCAGCTTCTTGTGTGTGACCGAAAGGGTAAAATTTTTATGGATAAAGCCCTTACTAGTATGACAGCACAGGAATATATATTGTATAAATGGTGTGTATTATCATGCATTGCACTATAATTTATCCTGTGTTGCTTCTTATCAGATTGACCAGCTTTCTTGCAATATTTTCTTTACAGTGGCTTCTTGTATAACTAGCTTTATGAAACAAGTGCAGTGCTGTGGCTTTTTTCGCCTGTGTTCTGTGTGCTGCCCTATTAAAAGCCAAAAGAAAGATTTTTTTTAAACTTTACCAGTGTTTTTGCTACTGGTGCTTCTGTTATTTCTCTATTGTATTTCAAAATCAAGTAGATCTCATGTAGATGTAATACAAACAAAAAAGTTTAAATTTTTCATGGGAAGTGACAGGTAAATGTGTAGCCTGTGACTAAAACCCAAGCCAGAATGAGGCTGTTGTGCTTTAGCGTCAATAGCTCTTCAGTCTGTTAGTTTAGTCCCTAATACAGGTTAGTGAACATGACTGGCTATTTTATATAACTGTGCTGCTAAGATGGAGTCAGCAGAGCTGCTGCTAGCGCTCAAGATGTGTTATACAACTGTAATAACAGAGATATTTCATTTGACACTTCTTTTTTTTATTTTAAATCTTTTTATAGTGTGCCGGTCAAATAAAAGTCCGTGGGTCTGTCTGACGTGCTCAAGTGTCCATTGTGGAAGGTGGGTATAAAATGTTAGTGTGCAGATCTTTTAATCAGACCTTTATCTTCTTCGTTTGTTGCTTGACTCTGAGGCAGTTCATTCAAAATTTTCCTGAATACCTTATAATTCCCTGAAATAAACTCTTCATGGTCTCATTTAACATTGTATGTTTATACTGAACATGTTTCTTTCCTACCTTATGAGAGTCCAGAGATTATACTCAACATCTTTTCTTTTTTTCTTTCTTTTTTTTTTTTTTTTTTTTTTTTCCCCAAAAGGGAGGTGTACAGAGAATATGATGGCTCAACTCAAAAAGTGCCTGGAGAACTGCTAATTCGGTTGATTATTGTAAAGTTCTATTCTGTAAAAGGTGTTTCTATTGCAATAAGACTAAACGAATATGAATTCTTGGAAACGCAAATCGAAAGTTGGCACAGCTTATTTTGAGGAAAAGAGCAACTGTCCAGCTTAGACAGAAAATACCTTAAATGTACTGTAGTGTAGTTTTGGAACAGTTATTGCCATAACATGTAAGGACTAGCTACCATCAGAATTCTGTCAGAGCACACCTGTTTTTTGTCTGTAGTAGTTGAAGTACATAAAAATAATTTGTAGAGGGAATGATACAGTCAATGCTGTTATTTATATGTCAGAATAATTGTAGCAAATTTGCTGCTACATAGATGTTTGAGATGCACATATTAATGAGAACACAGTTAGTATTGATATTTAGACAGTATCCAAGATGAGAAAATGTTTTCATCTGCAGGGTAGCATCGGTGCTGGTGTGCTTTCATTCTGGAAAAGCATCATTAAACTTCTTGTCTTTGTCTTTTAAAATGGATTGAAAAAACTCTAGGTATTGTTTTTTGATCTGGATAGCAGTAAGTGCCACAATTTTAACAATGTCTCTTATTCAGACTTGTCAGCACTTATGAAAGCACACAGCATATTCTTCTGTTCAGATAATGCTTGAAATCTAAGGAAGAGAAGTAGAACTTTTCATGTCTTCACTTGAAGTACATCCTCCAGGTTAGAGTCATTGGGAACATTAATGACCATGATGGAGCAGCAGAGCATTTCTGGTGGGAGCATAGCTTTATAATCATACATACATACATATATATATATATATATATAAAAATAAAATGTGTATATATCTCTTTATAAAATGTCATTTGCCCTGTTAGGCAGCAAACAAACTCCTGCAAGCATAACTGTCTCATTCTGGTTATGACATAATTGCTGCAGTATTCAGCCAGCACAGCAATATTGGTCACTCCGTGGCTTCATTGCCTTAATTAGCACAGCTGTGTTAGCAGAATTGTTTACACCTGGATGTGAGAACAAGTGTAGAATACAAGACCTTCCTGTAGAGCATGTCCAGTTCCTATCGGTTAGCATTACTGAGTTCAAAAAGCAAGAAGTGGGGGAGGAGGGAATTCACCTGGGGTCTGGCCATGCACTTCTAAGTGCTAATGATTTTCAGATGATACTTAGGGCTCTTGCACTTATTTTAATTAAAGATGCTTATTTTTCTAGATAATAAACTTTAGCATGAAAATGCTCATTGTATCAGCAAAAGAGCTGTAGGATTTTAGATTTCTTTTTCAGTTATGTGACCCCAAGATCTAGAGCCTTTTATATTCATGAACTTTATAAAATGCAGTATGCTCTGATATTAAATCATGCTGCAGAATGGGAAAGCGTAAAATGGATGTGCTTTCATATGGAGGTCAGCACACTGTTAAAGTAATCACAAACATGATTAGTGCTGGGTGGAGAAAAACGTAGAGCTGTAAGAAAAGTATATGGGAAAGCAATATGCAGAACTAACCACATTAGAAGTATGGGAAAAGGGAGCTAATGATTTTCTCAGTTGTGAAGGTGCATCAGTCTGTTCCGGGCCCAGATCCTGGGGTTTGGTACAAGGATGTCAGTTTGTGGTTGCTATGAAGGAGATGGAGAGAGTAATTTGGACAACGTGGGTTGTAAATGCATAAAAAGTATAAAAATAAGTAAATGCATAAATTTATGTATTATGTATTATGCATAAAAAGTATAAAAAAAATTAACCAATGTTTTCACACAGGTGAATTGCCTATTTTAATGCCTTTATAAATATTGGATGCTCATTAGGCTGCTTTTTTCTTCTTTTCAGTGAATGTTGGTTAAGTAGCTGTTTAAAAATATAAGACTTTTTTTTTTTGTTTTCCATTTTTTTAGATACGTGAATGGCCATGCAAAAAAGCATTATGAAGATGCACAGATTCCTCTGACCAATCATAAGAAAACAGAAAAACAAGAGAAAGTTCAGCATACTGTGTGTATGGATTGCAGCAGTTACAGTACATACTGGTAAGGGTTTAAACACTGAAATTTGGCAACTTTTTACATACTAGAAGGTGAAAACTTTAAACTCTTGTGAAGCTTTATATTACACACATTTTTGAGCACTTCATCTCTTGATTTCCAGACCTGCCTGTTCAAAACCAGTTATGAAATAACCTTTTGGTTTTGCTTGTGTATTGTAGCACTGGTTGTGGCTGAACTCCTGCATTTCAAATGACTTAGCAGAAACTTTTTTCAAATAAATGCTTTTTTTGTGGTTTGGAGTTGCTTTTTGCTTTGGGGTATGTTGAGACCTTAACCTTTTAATTGTAAAAGCTGCTTTTCGGTTGTAGTTACTCCTTCCATAAAATTGGTGAGTCTTTCGTATCATTTATTTGTCAGAGTGTCAGAAAGTAAAGTAATACACTATAGTTCCTGCCCAAGAGATACGAACTTGAGATGTGTATGTTTGTGTTTTGTTTGTGTTTTTTTCCCCAATATTAAATTATTTCTTCACTCCAAAAGAAAGGGTTCTTTCTTTTCGAGATTTGGTGCAACCTGTAGGAGTTTGGGAAAGTGGTGGATCCGGTTGGGAAGCAGCATCAACTCTCTGGCAAGATTAAGTAGCAGAATCACAGAAGTGATTCTTCTAACAGAAAAATGGCCTGCACTGATTTATTCTGTCAGTTTCTTAGCATAAGGTACAAGAACTGGTTAGGGAAATTTAATAGTTATGCTGGTAATGTCAGGTTCCTTGTCTTCCTTGTTCCTTAGAGAGCATAGACTGGAAGGCTACTGAAAGCAATGCTTTTGTGAGTTCAGCATCTTTTATCCTCTTCACCCCTAAGTAAAACTGTTGCCATCTGCTTCCCCATTTCCTGTTAGCTTCATAGTTTTCTACATATGTCATTACTTGGGTGGTGTGGCAGTGCAGGATTTGAACAGGATTTCTCAGGAAAATCTGTGTTATGGTCTTGTAAAATTACTGAGTACGTAGCTCCACTGATGGGTATTTTGTTCAAATAATTGGGTATCTTTTGTGTGCTTCTTCAGGGAACAATCTCTTTGCTGAAGTTTGGGTATCCAGTTTTATGAGGAATACTTCTGTAACAAATATTTTTATCCCCTGCAAGTAAAGTAACTGTTAGGTGGTCTCACCTGGAGAGATTTTTGTTTGGAGCAACTCAAAAATTATTCAGATGATGCGTGCAGCAATGACAAAAACTGTATGAATGTTATGCATAAAAGAAAGGTTTGAGTAGCTTTGTCATGTATAGGGATTTTGCTCCTATTTGCATTATATCCAAGTGACAGCATTTGTATCTGCTTCTATGTGAAAACATTAGAAAACATAAATTTTTTCTAAGTGCTCAAGTTACCAGCATTGGAACAGCTGTGGGAAGCTAATTCCACTTGCCTGATTAATGCTGTTAACAGCTGAGGTCTACGTTGTGGCTTTTTGTTTTGTTGGAAGTATGACTTGTCTTCTAGTCGCTCTGAAGGTGGTAATGTGCGGAGGAATTTTAGCGGGGTATTTGAAGTCTTGATTATATCTACATTTACTATGACAAATAGTATGCCCAACTTGCTGAGGCTTGATGAGTTACAAGAGCAAGTCAGAACACTCTGCTGACCTTATCCCATACCCAGTATGGGCACTGCAAAATGGCAACATGGCTGTGTCTATGAGGACACTGACTGTGTCTATGAGGACTATGGGATCTGTAACTGAAACAAAATATGCTTGTGTGGATCGGGTAGGCACGTACTTAGGAAGCTCACTGGTGTTTCACAGCATATTTGTGGTAGGACAGATGAGAAGCAGTTTAGCATGTGATGTCTTTTGTGCTGTAATCGAAGTAGAAGGCTGAGTCATCTATGGATGAACTGGAACTAATTGTAGAGAGCTTTGCCTTGGGGAGTTCCTGTTGTGTATAATTCAGCAGCAAATTATAACTCCTGTGCTAATGTGAAGCTGAACAAGTTTCAAAAGCAGTGTATATTTGCTTCCATTTAGGATATTTTGTGTTTTTACCACCTGATAATCAGAAAAAGATACCTGGATTTGTTAGTGCACCCAGTTTTTGCAGTGGAAATGGGCTTAGATGTGTAAAGATGAAGCAGAAAGCATTCAGAGTAAGTTCTGACACTTTATTTCAGACAGTACTGTAGGGGCTGCTATCAAATAGTGCTGCCAGTTAAAGCAAATAGTTGGAGTGAATTTAAGTCATAACTAGCTACTCTGGAGATTGAATTTTGAACTGTTATTTATTAGCTTCTTCAGTGTAGACGTGAGTCCAATAGACAGTGCTACGTTTATGCAGTGATGTTTCTTTTAAGTGAACTTTTATTTAAAGATTAATATTATATTTAAAGATTAATATTTATTTCAATGTGGGCAACCTCACTGATTTGAAAGTCACAAAAATACCATCCTAAGACTTAACAGAATTTTACTTCTACTGTAAAAATAATGGATATATTTTGATGCAGTGCTGGCTTTCATGCTTTTGTTTGCAATTTTGTTTACTGCACAGAGTTGAATACTCCTGTTCCATTTTTATCCTATCCCAATTTACTGTGTTTGGCCATGTCATTAACATCCATGCAGTCACAGGAGCACAGTCCAGGGTTTGCCTTAGCTTTTCTTGTCAATCCAAAGGGAAGAAATACTGTGTGACTGTGTTGAAGCTACCATGGCTTATTGAATTTTGTTTGTAGTTCACATGCAATCTTGCTGTAAACCAAAACTAGAGCAAACAGTCTCCTGTAATTGCATTTCAGCATGGAAGTCTAGGTGTGTATGTTTTCTTTTACATGATCACAAGCTTTCAACATAGCTTTAAATGGAAAATGTTTCCGTTCTGGAGGGTTGGTGGTTAATTTTTGTTTTTTTTAATCTGAGATGAGTTTTTTGTTGTATTTATGAATTTTTTGAATTTAAAATGTTAAAATACAGGCGTGCTTGGGGTATCATTAAGTATTGGGCAACTAGGGATTTGTTTTCCAGAGGGTTTTGATCTTTCTTCTATGTCCTATTTGCTGGTTTAGTCTTCATAGGGGAAAATTTGAGAGAATGTTAATCTTTTATTTATTATGAGAGAGTTACTCTCTTCTTGATTCTTTGGTCACTTTTGAGACAGTAGATGTAATACTAAATCTTCAGAGTGAATTACGTTTGAGATCCTAAGCACTGAGAAAAACAGATTTCCCAAATTCCACTTTTTGGAGGTAATCAGCCTTTCAGTTAGTTCTACAATACTAAGCACAAAGAGTTTAAAAGAAGTACAGATCTTTTTTGTTCTTTGAGCCATATACGATGCTTTTTCCTGCTGTGTTAGTGGTTGTTTCTCTGTGCACTAGAAGTAAATGATATGTGTAAGAAGCTGCTTTCAGGAATAGGTTTCCTGAAAGAGGACTCTTGTAAACTTGTTTTCTCTCTGCTAGTGCACAGAGAGTTGGTTAGCACAGAAGAAGAAAGGCTGCCCTGTTTATGTATTTGCATAATACGTTTCCTGTGTTCATTTAATCCCAGACATAATTTGCAGGTCAGATTTCTGACCCATTAGCCTCCTTGTTATCTCTTAAAGGGACATGGTCGTGCTAATGTGTTCCTGCCTTTCCCCAGGGCCGATGTAACAATAACTAAGCACCAAGGGCTTTAAAAAATTCTGTTTTAGTCTTTCTTTTGGTGATGGTAGTTTTATTTAAAAAACGGACTTCCTGTGCTAGCGCATGAGCATCTGAAAATTAGATTGCTCAGGACCATTATTTTGCATTCTGCAGTCAGTGGAAATTAAAGAAGGTGAAAAAGCCTTTTATCAAGACAGTAAAACTTGAGTTCTTAGTTTACTCCTACAAGGTGTTAGCACAACTAAGGAAACTTGGATTTTCTGAATTTTTCTTCTCCTGTAATTCTTCAAATCCAATCAGGTCTTCATAGCATGAAGTTCTGTAACCTAGTGAAACGGCCAGCGCTAAGCATAAGCATTCCCCAGGGCAGTGCATACGTTCACTGGCTTGCTGCCATTTTAGCAGCAAAGGAGGCCAGAAAAGACCAGGCCTTGGCAGTAGCAGAGCTGCTAAAAATAGAAAGTGTATAGAGAGGAAAATATTGTGCTAATCCATATAAGGGACCCTCCCCGAAGTATTGAATTTGTTCTGTACAATTGCTGTTAAAAGCATATTGTAGAACTGCTGTATGCAAAAAGGTATATTGTTAACTTTTGATAATCCTAAAGATCACAAATTAAACATCTGTTTTGAATGTCAGCTTCACTTACAGGAAGGGATCTCATGGCAGTTTACCTTTAAGGTGTGTGGGCTTAGCAAATTTTAAACTATTAAAGCATAAACCACTTCCTATGCTGTTTACTTCATTTATTCCAAATAGATTGGTACTAGTGGTGAGTCCTCAGTGTTGCAAGGGAGGTGGTTTAAAAAAACCTGCCCATTAAAAAAAGAAATAGAAGAAGCTTGTCTTGATTTTAAGTGAATCATAAAATTACTTTTCTGCTGTTGCAAGAACCCTGACATTTAATGATGTATTCCTCGCTTCATCTTGGAGAAAGCGCTAACTTGCAATTTTATGTGAAGATGTAACTGGTATGCGAGATCAGACTGAAAATAAGGTTAACACAATCTTTAGGGCAGGGGAGCAAGCATTAAATTGTCTCTCTGCAATAAGTTGGCTTAGAGGCCTTTGGTGAGCTTGCATCTGCTTTCATTCCCTGTTTGTAAACACAAGTAGCTACACAACCAGTGTAGCAGTGTAATCATGCTGGCTGACCTGGGGCCGTGGGCACACTTGGTATTAAGTGCTGTATCAACCTGCACCTTATTTACCTCTCACCAAAGCTGGCCTGGGTGGTTTGCTCTGATGGTTGTCCTTGAGGTGTGGTGTTCTGCGAGAGTGGCAAATGCAGGAACATTTCATTAGGTAATTGTAGGTACCTGATAAAGCTGAATAGGACTACTTAAAATGTGGCTGAAAAATAAGCACATTTACAGATTTCTTCCCCCTCCCAAACTAACTAGGTCTGTGGCAATCTTTTAAAAAAAAAATGCTTGGCAATAGCTACCTTAATAATTTCTAGATCTTGTGTAAGTATCCTTATCTGCTGCGTTTGGAAATCTTGAGAGTTGTATTAATTTATCTTCTCACAGGCAAAAATCAACAGAGATGCTGGACAGACTGGTATTACAGGCTCCTTTTGGTAGTAAGGGCTTTACTTTCTCAATTCTGTAGTCTCTTCAAGAATTCAGTGTTTGAACTAACATGGGCAATAATGTTGCCTCTAAATTACATTGTATGTTTATGCAACAAAGAATGTTGTAAATTCCAGTTGGGCCTGAAGACAATAGCTTCATTAATTTAGGAAGCACGGATCTGCTCCAGCAGAGGAGTGACCTGAGACGAGGACATATTTCGCTATTGAGTTAGTCCTGTGTCAAATGGAAAGGAGAGAAATAGTTGCAGTTCTGATATTAAACATATGCAAAGTAAGTTAGTTTTCTTCACAGGAAGTGTTCAGTTGCCTGCCAGAATTTGAAGCCGCAACGTGACGCTTCACAGTAAGCACAGGTCTGACAAACGCTCTCAGAGCTGAGTTACCTTTGTGGGATGTGGGGGAAGGGAAGTTGTGACAAGTCTCTGCTCCCTTTTTCTCAAAATAGCTGGTGCGAGTGGTGTTAAGTCTTACCTTCCTGTTTCTCATGCCAGAATATGGGTCATCTAGTTCTTGAGCTAGCTCCTGGCTAACCCTGCAAGAGTATTGTGACGTGTCACCTGCAGCTCCTGTGCACAGCAGTAAGGCTGCCGCTCCGCTGACTGCCTCCTTTGAGAGAGACTCGAGGAGGCTGCACAGAATTCTTGGTTTACTGACCTGCAGGTGTGCGTTCTGCAGGGCTGGCCTTCTTTACTGACTGCAGCATTTCTGTTTCTTGGTTTTAAGGAATTTTTGTCCTTCCTTCCCCTCCCCTTTCTGCTGCCCCACCCCTATTTACAGGCGTTGTCTGTCCTTCACAAATGGAAGAAAGAGCATGGATAAGAGGGTCTGCATCACTCTGGGACCTCTATTCCCCCTTTTTGTGAGGGCAAGAAATGCAAGGGATTTAAAATACAGCAGAGCAGCAGAAGTAATGCCATCTCTTTTTCAGCTCATTACTTTTGACACTTACCCTGAAAAAGCTCAAAATCCTACCTTAAGTTTTATAATATAAAGTTTCTGTATATATAAAAACTATATGAGAGGTCAGATTTCACTGGTCTAGAAGGAAAAACATGTAATAAGATACTGCCTGTACGTTCTCTTGCTGTAGGGTATTTTTCAGAGGGATCCAAGCTCTGCATGTAGGTGTTGTGCTCCCCTGTTCCCTTCGTAATCTTCCACTGAGTCACTTTAGTGCTTCCCACATGTAGGCTTGCCTGACTGTTTTGGAGTACTTCATTGAAATCCTTTGCACATTCTGATAAATGTTTTTCTTGCAGTTATCGCTGTGATGATTTTGTCGTGAATGATACCAAACTGGGCCTGGTACAGAAGGTCAGAGAGCACCTACAGAACTTGGAAAAGTAAGTAGTTTACATCCAGACTGCTTTGGATGGACTTGTAATATTGCATCATTTAAGTGGTATTTCTGTTTTATATGTATTTAATATCTATATTTTGGTCTTTCTGTGTATGTGATACTGTATATGTTTATCCTTTTCATCACTGAGAAGCAGAGGTGCAGAATGAATGGATTTGGCTGATGTTTTCTTTTTTATAAGGTGAATCTCATAGAAGCAGTATATGGTGATATGGGAATTTGGATATCAATTAACCTTCTTGCTACCTAGCCAGTAATTCTTGGTTTTTTCCATATGAAAAGTAGAGAATTTCCAGAACAGAATCATAGTTTTGTAAAAACCAGAATAAGTTTCTAGAGCAGAGAAATTGAAGGGAAAATGCAAGTGGGAGCAGTTTTCATATTAATTGCATAGTTTAGTTTCCCAACAAAAAGATTAAGAAGGCTTATGAACTTGGAATTGTACAGGAGAGACACATTTTTCCTCTGCCTTTACCTGCACTGTTCATATGATCATAGAATCTTCATGGTTGGAAAGGACCTTTGAGATCATCTAGTCCAACCATAAACACACACAAAAAACAAACAAACAAAAACAAAACTGAAAAGTTTTTTCCACTGAGAAGTTGATGCTGTGATCGTTGTGATGCAGATGCAGTGGTCGGTGCTAGATAGCAAGTAGTCTTTTCACAGTTTGCTTAGAAATCTTATATAATACTAAGTACCTGTGCACACAGTGCTTACAAATGCATTTGAATGCCCCAGAGTTCAAGTAGAACTCCCGCTGAGAAACTGCTACAATTTTGGGAAGTCTCTGGATCCTCCCCAAGTTAAGTGTGTCACTTACTCTGTTGGTAATATTAACATTTTCATTATTTTCAATTCTCTTTTTGATGGGCTTCTCAGGTATGTAATGGGATGTAAAGATGTTTAAGCACAGTAAGTGCACGTTAGTATTTCACAGTGTCCAGAAGTTCTAGCTCTTTGGGAGGTAAATGATACGTGGAGGTTTCCGTTGTCTGTAATGACAATTTTTGAATGTTTGGAGGGCTTTTTAATTAAAAGAATGAAAAAAACCAACACCCAAACCTAAAATCTGGAACAAGTTATGATTTTGCTATTTGATTAGAGAGTAGTCATAAACTGGTAGAATTGAGGGGCCAGTAATTTCCAGTGGTGTGGAAAAGAATAACTAATTGTTCTTGTAACTTTGTATTAGTATTACACAAATGTTATAACCTCGTGTATTTTTATTTAAGTAAGAAGTCAGCTATAATACATAAGTGCTAGCACTGGAGATATTTTTGATTTTTGATAACTTTACTTTGTTCTGATTTTTTTTGAAGTTTTCTTTCTAAAGGCTTAAATAATTTTTCTGATAGAAGTATTTTACAGAAAATTCTGTATTAAATATTCCTTTGATTAATGAAAAAGATCGATATTTTTAGATGAAAAGTAGCATACTAATAAGTCCACTTTTCAGGGTGCGTACTGTAGTATGCATAACTGAATGCAATTAACTTGGACATCAGCGTTGAAAATAGGATGTGCGTCTGTACTCTGAGGGAGATGCAGCCTATTTTAAGACTATGAAAAGCATGTGTTGCAATCAGGAAGCTCTTTGCTGTCTTAATGGCAACTGATGGCAGATGTAATCACCGTGTTAAACATTAGGATGATTATCTGTTGTCCATTTCACACAATATTTTGGATGTATAGTAAGCAGCCCCTTTTAATTACTTTCCAACAGTTCAGCCTTTACATCAGACAGACATAGGAAAAGAAAACTATTGGAAAACTCATCTCTGAACAGCAAGTTATTAAAAGTAAATGTAAGTATGACAGATCCGGCATGGTGAGTTTAAGGGTGTTTTTTCAACCTGTTGAGGCTCATAGTTGGCCTACTCTTGCAGTACTTAGAATTGGTTACCCAAATTCTGCTTGGTGCACTTTGTCTTTCTCATCTGGTGACCACACACCTAGAAGAGCCTTTCTCACAAAACAATGTTTGATATTTTGCTGCATTTCTGTTGACCTAGACTTTGAGCTTCCCTGTGCTTAAGAAGGGTTTCATATCAAGATGGAGCTTCAGGGCAGTTTGAGCTTGGTGGGGTCAGTGACTTCGGAGGGAGCTAGTACCTATTGGGATAAAAACAAGGCCAGATGTAAGACTTTTCTATTCCAAGCAGACATGGGGGTTTTGTCTCTCAGGTGCGCTGTCTTTTTCTAGGGTAATAAGAGAGTAATTCTTAGCAAAAAGTAAAAAAAATTAACAAGTTTTTAAAAGACCTTAGTAAAACTTGCTTTCAGAAGAAACTGTGGACTATTCTGAAAGCTTTTCTCACTCATCGGTCATCTTCCTGCTATTTTAACTTCACAACTGCAGAATAGCACCCAGGAGAGGACGATCCAGCCCTTGCTAGATAGCTGAAGGGCTTCACAGTTTCTTCCAGTCAAAGAATGACCCAAAGCTAATGTCTCTGTTTTCCACAGTTTGGGTTGAGGGAGTTTCTAATCTTCATCATTTCTCCCAGATTTTAGGGAGGGAGAAGGGAGATGGTGACCCAGTTGTATGCAACTGCTTAATTTTCACCCTTGGCCGGAAGGAGTGGCAGAGCAGAGCTATTCCTCCTTGGCCCCTGGGACTGCAGGATAGCAATGTAATCAAAGGGAGCTGAAGTAACAGCTGTCTTCAGCTATGAGGAACAATTACCTGATTACAAAGAGAAGTTGTTCTCGAGAGGAGTATGAAGGGAAATAAGAGGGTGGAGTGGGAGCAAAGCAGTGTGGTGTTGTTTTGCAAAGCCTGTAGGGGTTTAGTTACTTTAAAAATGAACTACCTGCAGTCAATTTAGGATCCTCTGAATGTGGTGTATGTGCTTCCTGTACTGTCGCAATCTTGGGGTGATTGAGGAAGCCCGAGAGAAATAGTGGTGTGGTTTTTTGTTTGTTTTTTTTTTTTTTTTTTTTGCTATGGGAACACACAGCATCGTTGTCTGGAAAACTCAAAGCCAGAAGGAAAATTCTAGGCAACATTTAGGTATGGAGAAGACAGAATTAGAAAGAATTAACTTAATGCTGCTTTTATTCTTCTTAATCTGTGCTGTTTTTTCAGTTTTATTAATTTATTAATACTTGAATATTGCCCGTGGCAACAGATGATCTTTTTATTGTTGGCACATTGGATCCTAATCTAGAAAAGACAGGGCGCTGCTGTTTGCATTGATACCCTGCTGTCTTGCCCTGGGCAATAGTGAGAAAAGAATCTCTGTTGAAACAACTCTTACTGAATTGGTAAATTGCTTATGTAAATAATATTTTATCTTTTCTTTTTTTTTTTAACAACATATACACAAATATCCTGCTGTCATTAGTTCTTCACCAGAGCTGGTGTTTGTGGTAGATTTTGGGGAGGACAAAAAGTTTTACTGGAACAGTTTGAATACATATTTGGTAGCCTGGATTTGCATGCAGTCTTTGGTGTCAAGTAATATGTTCATTTTGAGATACTACTACTAAAAGACAGTCTAGCTTTTAAATTCTGTTAGAACAATGAAGAATGCCTAAAAATTTGATGAACTTTCAATGTGATATTTTGTAGACAATGCAGTGTGTCCAAGTGTTGCAGATTCTAGAAATCATAAATGCAACACTGTCCACATTTTTCTTCCTTCTCCTCCCAGCCTACCATGAAGATTATGTGGCAAAAAGCGAGCTCATCTCTGGGAAACATTGCTCTAACCTGTTGAAACTCCTAGACTGTAAATGGTGTAGGTTTTGCTTCTCTTCATTCAACACATTGCTTTTTCTTTGCACAGTCTAACTTAAATAAGTGCTGTTGCCTGTCTTTCAAAACCCCTCCTGGCTACCACAAAACCCCACCAAGACAGCAGGCTGGCGCTGGTGACGTAAAAACAACCTGCAGGCTGCTACACTGTGCATATCAGACATGAGACTGAATGGATAAGGATTGTTATTTTCATTTTTAAAGGCACTTCAAGGAAATTGCTGTCCAGTTCTCACTGAACCTTGTTGGAGTGTGAATATTTAACATATACACACACACAAATACTTTGCAGTAAAAGCCCATGCTTAACTATGTGTTGTCCTATTCTAGATTTATTTGCACAGGAAAAACGTAGCATAGTTTTCTGTTGGCAGGAAACAGGTTACATGTCAAGATGGAGCTTCAGGGCATTTTGAGCTGGTGAGGTGATCACTTTGGCTTTGAAACTGCACTTTTCAAACAGTTACTGTTTAAATATATGCTGATATAAAGGTTACAGCTCTGTGGGGAGAAAGTGGTGGAGCAATGCTAAGTCTTTCTTTAACTTAACTGTTCTCATTTCCAGGGAAGCACCACTGCCCTTTGTGCCACAGGCCTTCGGAACCTGGGGAATACATGTTTCATGAATGCAATCCTTCAGTCACTCAGGTACCTCTGAAGCTTTCCCCACACCTCTGTGGGAGTGGTTGTGTGCTGTAGCATTAGGCAAGGGAATTACCAGTGTACAAAAGTGTACTTGGATTTGCAGGAATGGGTGTGTGCAGGTACCATAAAGTTGTGTTTTGCAGTGTGAGGGTCTTCCTGTGATGCAGTGTTGCAGAGGAAGCCTGCCATATCCTCAGCGGAAAAGACGACTGTCCTTTCATTGCTGAGGCTGTTGAAACAGATTGATGCTTATGGTAGCTCTAAAAGCAGAGACAGCGCTTTGAGGGATGTGGTCTCATGGCAGCGGGTAGGAGAACAGTTTCTGCAGTGCTGAGATGTTAGACCTCATTTAGTTGCTGCCAAGACCACTGCTGCTCTGTAATTGTCCTTTTGCATTTCTGAATTTGCCTGCTTCACTGGGAGACTACTGAGTCAGGCTATAGCAGGACTAATCGGTCTCCCATTTTCTTTTCCATTATTCAGGGTTCACTGGCAGGAGTTGAGGCACATGATTCTTACATTCCATTACTGGGACTGTGTTAGCAGAGGTTAGAATTGATAGGTAGTGGTAGACACGGAGTTAACCTCCTAGCAGATGCAGTCTGGTTCGTTAGGAAATGCCTTCCGATACCTCCATCTGTCATGGTATCTCTTAGTCAAACAGAGACAAAGTGTAATTATTTGAGGTAGTTGGGATGATGATGATATTTACAGAACTGCCTAGTCATTTACAGAAGATGAGTATTTGCTACAGTCTTTCTTGTATTTGAACTGTTCATGATCGCCATCCTCTATCACTGCATGAAGAACAGTGCATTTCAAAGAACAGGCTCCAGAATCTGTTCTCTGCCCCTTAAGGATTTCATTAATTTTTCCTTTTTCTGTAGTAACATTCAACAGTTTTGCTGTTACTTCAAAGAGTTGCCTGCTGTGGAGCTGAGGAATGGGAAGACGGCAGGCAGGCGAACTTACCATACCAGGAGCCAGGGGGATAACAACGTGTAAGCTCCATGTTCCTTGATAGCACTGAACTTTATGGAAAACAGCAAATGCTTGGGTAGTAGAGCTGCTATATGCTTTCAGTGTTGCAGAATCATAGAAAAATGATTCATGGGGGGACAGATTCATAGAAAAATAGATGACTATATGAAAAAACCCACCTTGTATCGCTTTCAGTTTGCTTATATAGGTCTGGTGCTGCAGAGGGAAGCAGTCAGATACATCAGAAAGCACTGGAGTGTAACTGCATTTAAAGTAAGGTTAAGAAGTGCTAGTTATAGTTATATGTACTCCAGACATTACGCTACTTAATTACAGCTTTAATACGGTCATGGGGATGTGTCTGCAAGGGAACATAGTACACAAAAAGCCAAAATAAAAATAAATAAATAAAAACCAAACCCAAAATCATAAAAACCATGAAAATCCCAACCAAAAAAATCCCAGTGTAAATGATTCACAATCTGTAGCTTGTTTGAGCAAGTATTAAAGGGATGATGTTAGCAGAGCCTACAGTAAAATGGCAAAAGGTGGATAGATTTCCAGGTGAGTCCTCAACATCTGAAATGTAACTTTCCAAACCTGCATCTCTCTTCACAGTTATGGGTAGGATTTTGGACATAAAATCTTTGAAGTACTGCAAAGGATATTTACCCAGCTGTTATAATCTTAACCAAAGTAATGTCTGATATTTGTACCATTGAGCTAGTAAACCTATAACTTTTATAACACAAATCCATATTAATCACCAGCTTTTACTTTCTTTCCAGTTCATTGGTGGAAGAATTCAGAAAGACGCTCTGTGCTTTATGGCAGGGAAGCCAAACTGCATTTAGTCCAGAGTCTTTATTTTACGTTGTTTGGAAAATCATGCCAAACTTCAGGTAAGTTTTGTAGAATAAGAACAATATTCTTGATTGCAACCTTGTATTGCTGGTGCCCTACTCTAAAATTTGCTGAATCCATGGGATGCACTCTATGCAGCTTTCCTATATGCCCACAAATATGCTTTGAAAAGGATCTTCACTTTGACAGTTTTGTGTTCATTGGTAATGCTTTTTTTATTTTCCCGCCACCTTTCTACCACATGCTACCTGTAGCAGTGTCAGAGACGACGAACATCTCAAATACTAAAATAGTAGTAGTTGCACCTTTGAGCCAGTGCTCCGAAGGGCAGAACAATCAAGATAATGACTGGTAGGTAAGTGCCAAGTGCATGGTGTTGACAGAACCCAAGCTTGGCTGCGATAAGAAAGTGATGTAGTCAGATAAAAAAGGTACAGCACCTACAGGCCTAAATGCAAACATACTGGCTGAAACTTCCTTGATTCTCTCAAAACACTGTAGTCACCAGCTGAACATGAAGTAAGGGCTATAAGAAAAAAGTCTTGTGCATAATAGGCATTCTGTGCCCATACTGACAAAAAAGACAAGAAAAAGAAAGGGAAAAAGAAGGTTACCCAAGTAAATCAAAGTATCGTTCCTCTCCAAGGTCTCCCTGTCCTGGCCCCTGAACCTCTTTCAAAGGAGCACTGAAACCTGTTAGGATATATTGTGATGAAGGTAAGTTGCTCCGTGTTCTCAGGTAGTAAAGATGTTCGGTTATCTGTTACATCTCCAGCAGTGCTGAAAAGATGCTGTGAACATATCTGCTTAACAAGTAACCCGAATAACACAAATCTATTTATTCTGTCCTTCACATTGCCAAATATGTTTAATTTGGCTTATGAGAATCAAGGAAGTTTAATACCAGTAGTTGCAAGCAGCGACCAAAATGTTATAGGCAAGTGAACATCATCCATAATGTTCTTGACCAGTTCCCCTATTACAGTCTTTGCTATAATTCTTGTTAGACTGAGAAACCAGTTCATTAAAGTTCCTCAAGCAAATTTTCAGCACTGTGGGTTCTATCACAGCTTTTAAAAGAAAAGGTGCTGTTTGTTGGGGTTCTCCCCCTCCCCTTTTTATTCCCAGTTAGTGGGGAACATGTCTATGATACATTGATAAGAGAACTCATGAAATCAAATGGAGAATAGCGTCATCTGCTCAGTAGATCCCCACTCCCACATGATCCAGGGAGAAAATTTGAATTTGTTCAGTGGTTAATTGTGCCTTGTAAAAGCTGACGATGCTGCAATTCTAGTTTTACCTTGTGTGCTTCTTGTGAGACTGGGAGAAGGTGGATGGACGTACACATGAAGGAAAGCCAACAGCAAACCAGCCACTTTGGCTTGTGCTTAGGAAGCCTGAGGTGGTGGGGCAGAGGGAGGAAACATGGTTGGAAACCTGGTTTAATTGTTTTAGCCCAAAGAGATTTCATTGTTAAAGGCACGTTGTGCCTGCTTCCAAGGACTGCAAGTGCTGTTCTTCTTACAGAAGCTTATAGAAAAAACTGCCGCTGATGCATTCCATGGCTGAGTTGCAGGATGTGTATTTTGCTGATTTACTGGTGTATAAATAGTATGCTTCTATTCTCCTCGTAACTGTTCCTGGTTGTATCCTTTCTCGTTGCTGGTAGGAAAAGGATTGTCAGAGGTGGGCTTGAATTGAGTTGCTTCAAGTAGATGGAGATCAGCTTTATCACACAAGCTGACTATCAGAGAAATGCTTTTTGCTGACGGGCTTTTAGGTCATAGTTTATTTTAAACAGTGCGTCGTCCATATCATCATGTTCTTAAAGATCTGTATCTATACTTATGCTTTTTAACAAATCCAAAAAATCTTTCATCTATAATTAACATATTTGTATGCAAGTATAAACACATGCACCAGGAGCACAACCAACAATGTGGAATGATTCCAAAGGTTATTTCATCAAATTTGTTGCAGAGCAAGGGTGCCATGTACTTCAGAGCTCTTCTGTGAGGAATTTAATATTGAAAAGGTGTCTGAAGCAAAGACTTTGCATAAATTTCATCTTCAACTGTTCATTATGATTACCTATATGTTTGTTTAATCGAAGACATCTGAATTCAGTAAATGAAGCAAATCCTGTGTTATCTCAGCAACTTCAAAATTATCCTATGGTGTGTTCAGTTAACATGCAGCTTTGAAGCCGAGTTCTGGTTTACTACCTTGTTTCACAGTAGTGTATAATTATTTCGCAACTTTGGGAGAATAAGGCATATTTTACTGTGATAGCTTCTCTGTTCCCTTTGATTATGTTTGTTAGTGGTGAACTAATAACGGTGTCTCTTTGAGCAGCATTGCTGCTGATGGCATGACACAGCTGAGACTGGAGCGCTGTCCCACCAAATCCAAATGCTCAAGAGGTGCTCTGGATACCCCACCATTACTCCCCTCTCCCAGCAAGCGGTGTGTGGGTTATGCAGGGCAGGTGTGCAATTCTGAGCATGGCTTTAGAGTTCGCCCTAGAAGAAGAAAAAAAATCTCTCTTCCATGCTAATTATTTCAGACTTTGTATTGTTGCTGAACGATGCTTGTGGAAAACAAACCCAAAGATTAAATTCCTGGCTTTTGGGGGGGTGGTGGCGTTAATGTTAACCAAATATGTGAGCAAATGTTATGTCTTTGCTGCTCCCTGTTTTCGAAAAGTTCTCTTCCTGTCTAAAAATGTGTATTCTTAAATGTTTCTCCATCTTCAAAGAGATACACAGAGTGCGAGCGAGCTGTGAAGGACCAAAATCGCTTAGTTTGTCTAGATATACCTGTATGTTTCCAAAGGTTACTTGGAAAGCTTTTTTTTGCAAAAAATATGAATGTCTCTGTGAAGTCTGCTCCATGTTATTAAACAAAGGTTCTTTCATGTGACCCTGGTGCTCTCTGTGTGTCGGCACTGAAGCAACCTGTATATTTGGTGATTGTGTCGCTGTTGTTTCCTTTTCTCTTAAGGGGGTACCAGCAACAGGATGCCCACGAGTTCATGCGTTACCTTTTGGACCATCTACACCTGGAACTCCAGGGTGGCTTCAATGGTGTTTCGCGTTCAGTAATTTTGCAAGAAAATTCTAGTCTGTCTGCAAGCAACAAATGTTGCATGTAAGAAGTGGTTTTTAATTTCTTCAAAACCTTAATGTCTTTGTATGGGTCTGTGTGTGGTGGATCTGAAACTTCAAATTCATGGTTCCTTGTTTAAATTCTCTTTAGTGCCTCTATAATGTCACAGATTACAATGCTGCAGGTTATAAAGGATTAGCATACTATAGGATGTGCTGCTTTTGAAAAGGATCAGCAGTTTTCATAGGTGTGAGGGAGCATACAGCCTGATTTGTAAACACTTAAAATTTATTAGTCTTTCAGAAATAGAAAGAATGAACTTTATATACCCATATAGAATTCTTTGTTCAGACAGTCTCATTGTCTTAGGGTGACAGGTGGCCTGAATGATACAGGAGCAAAAAAAGATGGCCAGGTATTTGTAGGTTTGAATTGTCAGCAGACCTCCTGGATCATGGAGCGAGCAGTGCAGTTACACTTTGAAGTCAGCTTCCCTGCAGATGATCTGGCTGTATTTGCGTATCACTTCACACAGTTAAAGCTCTTGGTTTTTTTCCTGGTAATTTTGATTTTCATGTTGTTGTCTGTCTTGAAACAGAGGTAATCCGTGTGTTTCACTCCTCTTTCTGTACTTCTCAAAATACTGTTGTTTCTGAACTCTGTCCCAGCTGTGTTTTCTCGCAGATTGAAACTGTCACAGAGAGAAAACACTTTAATTGGCTTCAGAAAGGAATGTTAAGTCAGTTCAACCTGCGCATTTGATCCCTTAGTCCTTGGATTCCCTGTGTAAGAGTTGAGTGAGTTTTCCCTTCCTATACAGACTAGGGCAGGGTAAGCAGGTCTGAGAGAGGCAGGATTTTATAGATACTTCATTAGGGAAAGCCTAGAGTTTGGACTGTGCCTTTTTTACCACATTTGTATTGCTTTGCTGATGCTTAGAAATCCCACAAAAAAATCCTAAAATGTTCTTAGAATTAAAGTGTATTTAAAAACTAAACCAGCTTTGGTTTGTCAATGTTTCGAGTGTCAAAACCCAAGGAGAATTTAAACTTTGTTCACATATCTACTGTAAACTTGTCTTGAGAATGGCTGTTGAAATGCATGGTGAGGTGGAGTAAGCTGCCTTTTGTCAAGGGCAAATTAAGGTCACGTACACTTAAGTGCCTACAGTAAAGTAATAAATATGCTGTGAACGCTCTCTTCTTGAGCGCTGGTTTATTTGGGTAGCCATTTCCTTCTGCTCAACAAGAAGTGTTCAAATTAACTTTAAAGCTGTAGGTGGAGTGCAGATAAGGAACACAGGTTTCTGCAGGCTGTGGTGTCAGATTTGCAAGCAAACTAGCAAGTTTAGAAGTTGTATAATAATATAACTTTAAAATGTTTTGTTTTGATTTTTTTTAATTGTGACTATGTAAGTCCATTACGTAATCTGCTGAAAAGATTGAGAGTAATGAAAGTGCAGAGAATATGGAAGCAGAGATACACGTTTATTCTATCGTAACGCAATTTAAGCTGGTTTTGGCAGTGAAATGCAGAAATATGCTTTAAGTCAAAATTACTTGTAACAAAGGGTACAAAATTAAAACGAAAATATGCTCGACCTCTCTAAAAGGGAACAACTTTTGTTTCAGAAACAGCCTTAGTTACAGGCTTAAAACACTGTACCCCTGTGAGCATCAGCTCTTCACTATAGAAATGCAATCAACCACAACACCTTCAACACTGAAATTTTGAGCATCTGCTTAGAGCATATGCAGTTCACGCTTCCTTCAGGTACAAGATAAAGCTGAAAGTATTATAGCAGGTAAATACTTGCACTGTAAATTCTGGGGTGAATGAAATGCCCGGTGGATGAACTTGGTCACTGTTTGTCACACATAGACAAAACCACTCTGCCTAGTAGTGGTGAGCTGTGAGCAGCAAACATGTAACAAGTATTGAAAATTAAACTGAGACATTCTGACTGACTTTACCTCTATGGTGTGGTTTGTCTAGAAATGGAGCGTCTACTGTTGTCACAGCAATTTTTGGAGGCATTCTTCAAAATGAAGTCAACTGCCTAATATGTGGGACTGAATCCAGAAAGTTTGACCCATTCCTAGGTAAGGTGCCTCTTGCTTTCATAATATTAGGTGACTTAAGGCAGAAAAAATAAATCTGAAGCTTGAAAGATGTCACATGACTGGTTTAGCCTGAAAAGATTAGGCATTGTTTTATTCTCTAATTTATTTTTTTAAATCTTTGTTTTTCTAGACCTTTCGCTAGATATTCCAAGTCAGTTCAGAAATAAACGTACTAAAAATCAAGAAAACGGACCAATGTGCACACTACGAGGTAAGAGTGCTTGGATAATGAACTAAGAGTATACACTGTTCAGAGTATCTATTTGAGAGAAGCCAAGCTTTCACCGAGGGTGTGACTGGGTGCCACATGGCGTCTTATTTTATGAGATTCTGTGGTAGAAGATGGTGCCAAAATAGTTTTCCATACAGGTTTTACGCCAGTCACCATGTATTGACACAGTACTGTGATAAACTGGAGCTCAGAAGTGCTTCAGGAGGTCAGCTGAATATCAAAGACGACTCCAGCAGAGATTTTTCTTTGTGATCAGAGTATTTCTAATGTATTCCAGTCTTTCCAAGCTAGAGTCATCTGCATTGTGTCCTGCTAAGGTTCTGTGCTCAGATGCGTGTGCCCCTTGTGCACAGCAAGGATGGCTCTGGGGCGTTCTGCTTTTTAAACAACAGAAATACAATCCTGCAAACTTGGGCACTAGTGCTGTTATTGGCCTTGTTTTAATGGATGATCATTTTTACAGATTTTTGAATATACTTGCTGCAGATTGTGAAATAAGAATAAAACCCCCATTATTTTCTCCGTTCACTTGGTACCTTGAAACCAAATCACCTTTTAAAAGTTGAATGTTCTTTGTTAGAAAGTCATTTAGTTACTTTTGAGTAGTTGTGCTGTATGTTAGACGGAATCTTGTTTGAAAGATGGGAGATTTTGTGAATGCCTTTTTTTCCCTTGAACTGCTTTATGTTTTAAGGAACAGGGAATGCTGCATGTTACAACATGTTACTGTATTAAAACACGTTATTACCAGCTTTTTGCTGCACAGATGTATGTAGTAACTAGAATAAGTGCTGTGGCTATGCACACCTTCTCTATAGTGCTGTATTTGTTGTATTTCATGTTACATACATCACTTGATGGCATCTTGAATCGGGTATCTTTACGTGGGTGTTTTGGTTTTTTGTATCTTGTTCTGTTTTTAGATTGTCTTCGCAGTTTTACAGACCTGGAAGAACTTGATGAGACGGAGCTGTATATGTGTCACAAATGCAAAAAGAAACAGAAGTCCACCAAAAAATTCTGGATTCAGAAACTACCAAAGGTTCGTATAAGCATGAAAAGTAACAGCAAGACAGTACATCAAAGGAAATAAGGACTCAACCATTAGTAGACCAACACCTAACCCTCCCACAGGCTACTGCAGATATCTAGCACTAAGTTCAACCTCTTCCTCTAATTCGTCCTTTTTTTCCTTTTTAAATCCTGTAGGTGCTATGCTTACACTTGAAACGATTTCACTGGACAGCATATCTGAGAAACAAGGTTGATACATATGTTGAATTTCCCTTACGAGGCCTAGACATGAAATGCTACTTGTTAGAGGTATGAAGACTCACTGAATACTTTCTGTAGTAATTTGTTCCACAATATATGTCTTTATTACGAATTATAGTAGGTGCTATTGAGATCTGAAAAGTTTTCTTTTTAACCACAGCCCGAGAACAGCGGCCCAGAAAGTTGCCTCTATGACCTTGCAGCTGTTGTTGTGCACCATGGTTCAGGGTGAGTACATGGAGTAAGCCTCTGCTTCTTGGCAGAGACCTTCCTACTGAAGTACATGCAGAATTAATTAAGGTTTTTCTGTCCCTAGTGAACATCTGTACTTTGACTGGTGGAAATAAGCAGTAATTTATAAACTTAGGTGGAACTAAGCTGAATTAACTTCAGCTAGATCTATACAGTTATTCCTGTGAATGCCCACTGGCGGTCTTTGGGGGTAATGACAGGAAGCACAAGACAGAATGAAAACAGTCTAGTTCCTCTAGGAATAGAAAGCCCTGAACCAACAGAGTGAATCCAGGGGCCTCCCAGAAGTTAAGGCCTCATTTTGCAATTCTTAGTATGAAGCAGAAGTGTCTTTTTACTCTTTTATTCACTTTGGAAGGCACATGTGCACTTATGCCGAAAGAGTGCATGAGCATGTTTGGAACAACTGTAGACTGTAGATTGGCACAGTGAGAGCAATTATCCTGTATTTACCGGCTCTCCTACAGGAGTGAACCTCAAAGTGAATGCTAACAGGCATGCCACAAGGCTGGCTAGTGCTCATATTCTGCAGTAAAGTTGCTGGGTGTCGGTAGGGTTATTGGTTGTTTGGGTGTTTTGTTTGGTTTTTGTGTGTTTTTCTTTTCCCAGCCCTGGAGGGATCTGTTGAGAGTAACAGTAGTAGGTACAAAATAACTGTTTATGCTGAGAGAAATGTATTCTTGTCATTTAGGTGATCACTCTATAGGTGTGAGTTGTGAAAGGAGTTTTCTTAGAAAAGAAACTAAACCCTATTAATCAAAACCCTGCCAATACCTGAATTGAATTCCAAGATATGAAACACAAGTTCTATCCAGAAAGGCCTGTCTCTTTTTTTTTTTTTTTTTTTTGCTTTCTCTAGAGGAGCGGTCTGGACTCTCTTAAAGATTTGACTACTCACAGTTGTAGGAAAAACTATATGGACAGCAAAGGAAAGTTGGTTGTGATTAGAATGGAATTAGATGGTTGGAAACACTGAGTGTGTGTTACAACACGTAAGCAAGTGCAAGAAGCCTTTCTTGGGGTGGCAGGGTAATGAAAATTGATGGGTTTGTCATTCTGGTGTGTTAGATTCAAGAAATACGGCTCCAAGACGTGGATCTGTTTAAGACCAACTTGAACAATTTTCTTCTTGGTGTTCTGGGATTAGTTTAGCTGTGAGTGCTTTTGATTACATTTAGGCTATATGAGTCTTAAGACATAAATGGGGAAGATTCTGAAAATAGAGCATAGTGAAAGTTTTATAGCTAATGCCTGAATAATAGATAATGGGCTTGATTTTTATGTACACAAACATGGAAGTTCAGTGTTGCAGGAAGCCTTGCTTGCACAAAAACTACAGGATGCTAGTAAGCTCATATAAAAAAACCAAACAACCCCTTTCAGCTCATCCCAGTAAGTGGTTATTTTACTTAAAACTTGAATTTGGAGAACTTTTGAGCCCCGCAGATTAAGAAGGGATGCATCTTACCAGCTGCTGTGGAGGGCTGTCAGTTCCTTTCTTCCTCTGGTTCCTGGAAGTCTCTTAGCACTAAGAGCAAATGCAGCAGAGAATGAGGTGGTCTGTCTCCTGATTGTGCTTTCTTTCCCCGCCTCCCCCCTGCTGACAGCGTCGGCTCTGGACATTACACCGCATACGCAGCGCACGAAGGCCGTTGGTTCCATTTCAACGACAGTACTGTAACTTTGACCGACGAGGAGACTGTGGTAAAGGCCAAGGCCTACATCCTCTTCTACGTGGAACGACAAGCCAAATCTGGATCAGATAAACTTTAATACCTCCTTCTAATTCTCACTTATCAAGTCCACCGGACAAAACATTTCCATTTTTCCATAAATACTTGATCCAAGACTATTAATTTCATTGTGCACTTTTCAATTTCCTCTTGTGGGTTTTAGTTTTGTTGTGTCGATGGTAGCATTTGACTTACTGAATTTGGACACAAACTAACTTTTTTTTTTTTAGTTATACCAGAAAACCTCAGCAGATTTTGATTTGCTGCTTTAGTTGTGATAACTCAATTTTTATATATATAGTTTCATGAAATACTTAGTTATTTGACTTTTTTTATATTAATGTTTTCAGTTCTCACTTCCTAAAGGCACATTTACATCAGAGAAGCTTTCTGTCCTCCTTACAAGCAAGATAAATGTGCTTCTGATTATGAAGAGCAATACAACTTCATGCCGTTCTCACAGCTGTTGCGTAGATATGATTTACCCTCTTTAAATCAGAGTTGTTTGCACGTGCTATTTTCCCTCGTGCAAGAAACTAAACAGTGACCTCTGAACAATCATTCTTTGTCTGCAGAAGAGAGGAGATGTGGCATCATTAAATAGACCAGGTAATTGCTGCTATATTGGTGTGTATTCAGGCTGCTGACTTTCAGGAATCATTGTAAATAAACAGTTGGTTCAATTGTATCTATACTGCAGTTTAATTCAACTATTCCTCACATATGCTCTGCCCCCTCGACCCCTTCAAATTTAAAAAAATAATCTTAAAATATATACGTGTCTAAATTGTGCTGAGATTTATGGTTTTTTATCCGAACCTGAACTGCCTTAGACATCTCTTGGTTTAGACTGTCATCCTGAAATTTGATCATGAACACTTACTTGCTTGAAAACCTGGAGAATTCCTGGGAGTAGGACCCCAACCCTCCTTCCTGATGGGAACTGTGACTACAGCCCCAAAGTTTGGAGTGTGTGAGAACAGTCTTAGGTCTAAATATAGCACCTGTCCACTAAATGCCTGCCCTTCCCTTAAAAGTGAAAGGAAGCGGATGGTGGTCCAGATGCTTTACATGACGATTGTTTTACCAGTTCAAATGCAGACTAAAGGGAAGATGCTCAGTTTCACAGCGTCTCCTGTCCACCTACCTGCCCGACGGGAGATGACAAGGCAAGGCGGCTTGTTGTCTAGCTGTGGTACCTGCGCATTGGCCCAGTGTGGGATCTTTATTTACAGTCTCTAGGTGAACACTGGAGGCACGATACAATTTCTAAAACTTGGCTATCTAATGGGGAAAGACTTCTGTTAAAAAAAAATAAACTGAATTTTAGCTGTACTGCTGTTCTGGAGAGTGGAAGTGAGCTAATAAGATTTTTTTAAAAGGTGTATAGGAAAAGCAACATTGCACAATACAGGAGTCCCCTGAAATTTGACAAAGTCTACCCCCTCCCTGCCCCCCCCAATAGCTAGCCCCTGTGTGCCCAGCGAGGAACTGGATACTCCTAAAATCTCAAAAGTGTGGTAGTAAGAGTAGAATTTACTTATGTAAAGTCGCACCATCAAACAGCGCCTTTACTTGTGATAACAGTAAAATATAGTAGTCTGAAAACACACAAGAATTCAAGTAAAATGTGATTACCCTTTTTAGTTAATGCTTCTGAAAGACATCGTAGTACACAGTAAAAGTTTCCCTACAGCTCGTACCGTAGCTCAAGCTGCTGCACATGGCGTAGGCATCAGTTTCCCTGCTGTGGGTTACCTGCTAGCTGTACACTGACAAGTATAAAGAGAAATCACAATCAGATGTTTTTTTAAAATGTCATTCTTCATAGCTTTTCCACAGCATCTTAAACCAGGAAAGAGAGAAATTGGCTTAATATAGAACTGCAGAAAGCATTCAGCATTGCTAATGGTGTATGAATATGTAAACTGTCCACTAGTTAAAACCTGTTGTGGTTATTATTTCATACATTGTGACCTATATGACAATGTCTTCTTTTACTTAAGTAAGTTGAACAATAAATAGAACTATTCCTTGCTTTAAATTGTAGATAGTTTGTCACCCACCATTTCTCTGTTTCTTGCAGCCAGAGCCTTTCTCCTAATTGGAATAGGTAGCTGTTGTCATTTCTACAGGCAGAAAAAGGTATTTGACAGACTTGAGTGGTGTGTGGGGCAAGTGAAGCATCTTACCACATTACTACCCTGAAGGGCAGGGTAATGCTTACTGCTTACAGTTAGCTGGGCAGTTCAGTAGATGCCATCTATAGCTGCGTTTTGTCTGCATGCTACTTGGATTGGATTGCTTTAGAATTTCAGTTTTGAGAATACAAGGCTTAAAATACACAACTAGCTATGGGCCAGAAGCAGTTTAACTTACTTACAGTAGTCAGGTGTATGCAGCGTTCTCGCAAACCAGTGATGTAAATGTGCCTTTCTGTATTTTTAGAAACTTAAATTTATAATCTTTAGCAACATTCACTTATTTTAAGCAGCTTCTAATTCTCCAGTTAATTTTTTTTGGGTCAGAATTATGTTCTCACTTCAGTATTTCCTTTCAGTAACATTTGCTCTGTAACATTAAGGTCTTGGGCAATATTATCTATCCAGCACGGTCCATTTGAGACACGGCCATGGGAACACAATGCAATCAGGTCAGTCTTGTTCTTGCAGCAGGTGGTGATAAGGACTCAGCCATATGCTTTGCTGGAACAAGTACACTGTAAATTCTTTCCTAATTTAACTTTCTCCCACTGCAAACCCAGATGGACAGTATGAACAGTTTGTTGTGGCAACACAAGTATTTCTCTTCCTGGTGGAGAACTTTGCTTATCCACTGTATTCTATTCAGTGTGGTGTCAAAAAAAAAAAAAAAAAGTAACTGAGCACTGAACCAGTAACATATACTGCACCTGGCCTAGTATTACATTTTTAACCTTACTTGTATATCCTATATTTATCTACTAGCTTGTGGGGCGGGGGGGGATATCTCATTTCATTTAAGCCAAATGTTTCTTTTCTACTTACTGCTGATGATAGTACGTGCTAACTGGCAAGAATTTTTTTCTTGCGTGTGACTGTTCTGCAAGCAACAACTGCTCTACAGTTCAAAGATTTGCATTTTTTTTCACCAAAACTTGTCTGATTAAAGGTTGTCCTTTTTGTTAGTAATTGTTTAGCCACGTATATACAACTGGAGACAAGATTTACGTCAAACAAAACTGCAAAATGTCCTGCTCTCAGTATACTTCTGCGTTAGGGTGTTGTATAGTGAGCTGTTAAGCGCAGCGTTATGCAAAACTCTAAGGTGCTTGCAGGCAGAGCTCTGTCTCTTTGTACGCTCCGAAAGTGCTTTCCAGGTGGTAACAGATGTCAGCCTGAGGAGAGTTTAAAACTTTCAGACAGGCCAGGACAGTGGACTTGTGTCGAAAGCAGGAGGCCATTTACAAGGATTTTGCTAAATGAATGGAAAGTATAACACGTGGTGTTCAAAAGTTTCCCCAACAATGTTTCATTACTGATGTGTCTGTGTCTTACTGATGAGGTAATCAGCACCTTGAAAATTGATTCCAATGTGCTTTAGGATATCCTCAAGTACTGTAGTGCCATAGTTGTAATTGTTTACCATTAAAATCTAGTGTGTAATTTTCAGTGAGGATTACTGGCTGTGCTCATCTTGTGTGTTTCTGGAGCATTTCCAGGTTGAATGTGAATTATATCTCATTCACACAGTGTGTTTATGGAAAATGTGCCATTAAAGTGTCTCCTTTCCTTAGAAAATGAAACTCCTCTTGTCCTTCTACAGGCTTGCAGAATATCACTAGCATATGGCAGAGTATTTTAACTTGTTCTGGGTAAAACAAAATAAAGCAAATGGAAGTGTTCCCACTGTTTAACACCTCTACCAAAACTTAGCATCTAAACCCAAAGAAGACCTGCCCTTCAGTTTTCAAGGGCCTCGTCACCCAACAGCTGTTCATTTTTATGTCAGATTGTGGTGTGTGTCCTCTGTGTGTTTAAAGAGATCCTCCTAGCAATGGTAACCTTGTCATTGAGTTTGCTTGTGTGATGGTGGTTTTTTTTATAAATAATATTCTTGTGTTTATTACAACTTTGAGCAGTATTAACTATTTAAACCTGGTTGAAGACAAAGGTAAGTTCTGAAAAGGATGAAGGAGACAGAGTGAGAGTAGAAAAATGCTAGTAGGAGAATGAAGAACAACTGCTGGCACCCCATTTAAACTGCTGTTGTCCAGGGAGAGGCTTCCGGGGTATGTGAAATCATCTACCCTTCTTGTCCCTTTTGTGGCTTCATAAAGTACTCGTGGGGAACAGGAATCTCCTTCTCAGTTCAAGGAAAATATTAAATGACAAAGGATATGAAACGAAAAAGACTGGCAATGGTTAAGCACAGTTTACTGTGTATAATAGAAAATTACTAACTCTAAGGAATTAAACAGATCCACAATTGCCATTTTTTTGAGTCACTATGTGTAAGCATACATGTTACTCAAGCACAGATTAGAAGCTAAAATAATTGTTGCAGGTAGCAAAGAATTTCAAATCTCGTTTTTCAGAGTTGAATTTCAGACTGCAGTTGCAGCGTAAGAAGCAAAAGATGAACTTTGGTCCTACTCAGCCCTGTCACATTGAAACAAACCCAATTAAAATGCATAGGTACATAAAATCTCCAAGCTACTAAAACTGTGCAAGCCACTTCAAAAATTCCTGCAGGGCTGTTTTTCTGTTAAGATCTACTAATTAGCTGAATGTATAATTTTTCTGTATTAACACAAGACAGAAGATGGGCATAAACTACCTTAATCTTGAGCATTTTTATTTCACAAACATGAAAGTTAGAGGGCTGCTCGCTGTTGCTTTTGATTCTAACCTGCCATTTGCTCTAGCTTTATTTTTTCTGAGGAGAGACTTTCTGGTTTTGCCTTTACTGGAAAACAAATGCTTTTACTCCTAGAAACCAATTCTATATATCCCTTTCCCACCAAAACCAGAACTAAACCTATAAAAACATAAACAGTAAAAGAAAACTTGTAAAACTCAGCCTAATAGAAAACATCTATTAAAAGCACAAGCCTACAAGCAGCTAAAGATAGACTTGCTGTTCCCACGCACGCCTTCCTGCGTACCATCACCTTCCTCACGCAAAGGTGGGGAGACAGCGTGTGGTGTTTATTCAAATAACAGTGTGCAGGAAACTGCCCCTTAGTCTGAGGCTTGGAAGTGGAAGCTGCAGGTTTTGTGTGTGCGCTTTAAAGCACCCAGGGAATTTTTCACCTCATTTTGCAAGCTGTTTGTGGGAGTTCCTCATCTACTATGAGCCTTGAACATGAAGCAAAAGTGCAGCCTTAGAAAAATCACTGCTGTACGCTGCAAAAAACAAACTTCCGCTTGGAAAGGTAAATGCTCCAAACTTGAGGGGCTGGCAAAGCTACTCCGTGCAGCTGTGGCTACACCCCCTGCTTCAGCCCCCAGTTCAGTAACTCGGCACAAGAACTTTGCTAAACTTCAGGAGTGCCTAAAAGGAAAGAAATACCTTTTAAGGAAGCATTTCATGACAGTCAAGTGCTGCATGCCCATTCCATTCCCTTGTAGAAACAGAACAAGAGTTTCATGAACACGTTTCTTTTCCTTCCCCTGTTCTTAGCTTCTGCACCAGTTGTTCGCCAAAAATAAACACCATTCCACAACCATATATGTGCAAGAGCTTTCTGGTGATTGTGAGCCCCCTCCACCACTGCTGGTATCCCATAAGGCCAGGAGACTCTCTTCCTTCTAACACGCTCTGAACGGCTATGCACATAACCCAGCTGAATCGGGAATGCCTTTTACATCTGTTTTCTTTTCTGGACAAAAATAGCAGGAAAAGTTTAGCAAAAACATGTCACAAGTTGCTAGAAGTGTTTCAGGATCCTTTACTGTGGTCTTTGTTGAACTTTCATTCTCCAGTGGAACTAAAGAAGGATAATTTTCTCCTGGGACCTGCTTTAAAATACTTATCCATCTGCTGGTATTCAGAGAGAGTCAAGGTGTGTAACATTGAGGACTGGATGAAAAACAATTTCCAGAAAGACTTCTGTAACAGGCATGAGAACACAGTCAGTGACTTTTTACTAGAAGTTTGCAACAGGTACGTTTTTTGGGTAACTGCATCTACTGTAAAGGTTTAACTGCCTTGCAATGAGAGAATTGAGAGCTATTTACGCCATACATCCTATGTGAAGTGGAGCACTGTGGACGTGAGTGCTTTGACTTTGCAGGCTTAATATAGTGTTAAGTTGGTTTTATAGCGGCGATAGTGTATACCTCGTACTGACTTTCCTTAAGCTTATTTTTTTTCTTTTTTTTTTTTTTGAAGAATGAATAATTAATACAGGAAAAGTGCCATGCTGCCTACTAAACTGCTGCTTAACTGAAATGTACCATTCTGGCAGTACAAAACATTGTCCTGGCCGGGGGGGTGGGGGGAGCCTAGGGGGAAGACATGATTTCGTATAGTGGACCATATGTCACAACAGAACCAAGTTCATTAAACATGTTACTAGAATTAAGTATTGCTTTCATACTGAAATTCAACTCTACCTAAGCTTTTTATAAACTACAGTAAAGGAAAAGAAATACCACTATGGAAAAGCAGCGCTGGGTGCACACCCTTTCTTAGAACAGCTTTACTGCTACAAAGCAGCTCTAATTAACAAAAAGTTAAATGATGTTAGGGGGAGCAAACTGGGTAGAGCCAATGCTGGTGTTTTACTAACACGCAGGATGGCTGTGGTCCCAGACGGGAGCTGAAAGGGGCAGGCCAGTGCCTGTCCTGAAACGGCACACCTTTGTGCCGCAGCCAGCCTTCGGCTTTGTGCCACACCGGGGATGGGAAAAAGTTCTATTTGGAAGTAACAATTAAAAAAACCCCAACAAATGACAGGATACCGACAGGACAGAGTGTCTGACTGGATACAGTACTGACTGCAGCAGTACAGTCTCCAAACAGCAACAGTGCAGTCCCAAACCAAGGAGTGGAATGTAGGATCAAACCAGAACATTAAGTTGTAAGTACAAAATTTCAGAAGTAACAGTTCTAGAACAACTGTTAAAAAAAATGGATTAATTGGCCAAGTATCATGAGGAACCATATCTGTGCCTACAAAGGAGGGCGTAGGAGGAACCTCTGATTTTGGCAGTGGAATATCTACCCTGAGGCCACATTTAACTACTTCCATTTTTTTGCCATCACAAATTAGGATTCAGAAAGAGGACGTAAGACCACAGCTCTGCACAAACAGTGTAAGTGCCTTTTTCCTCTGCAGAATCCGTAACCCCAAACTGGTTGCTGCACAAAATTCAAAGCAAAGCCTGGGCAGCGAGCAATCTCAAAGTCCATGAAAATTCAGCCAATTCTTTTCCACAAATTAAACTGAACTATGCCACTTGCACCTCCTCCAACCTCATCCATTTTAGCCTTCCTAAGACAAGTTCCTGCATTTTTTTTGGAGCAGCCCATTTGAGTGCATTTCCATCCAAACAAAATTCCTAGCATTCTGTGCAAAGAAAAATGCAAATTAAACAAATATCCAGCTTTTCCCTCTGAGTACTTTTATTCTGTTGATGAAGCCACAAGAGATGGCAGGTGGGAGCCTTTCTTGACCTTACCTGCTTTAAAACATTTGGTTTTCTTACTGTTCATAAGTATAAAGGAAAAGGGTGGGGGGGGAAGATCATGGAGCTGAGATGACCTCACTTTACTGCCTCCGCAAAAGGTGAAGTCAAGCAGCCGGGGGGGTGGAGTGGGGGTGTAGAAAAAGAAGAACGTACTACGTACCAGGTTGTAAGGACAGAAGAACGTGCTGCAGTGATGGCCGAGTCCCTCGTTTGCCCCCACGGCTGCTGCACACCTAAAACCCTGACACAGGCTGTAAGCACAGATCTTTACGTGGAAGTGCTTATGGACACCTTACCGTTCTTGGGGGATGGAGGCAGGCTAATAGTTCTGGCCAAAGGTCTGACAAGATCGTTAGCATTGCTGTGATCATTTCCCTGCAATAACAAAGCCTAACGAGTCCTGTGCTAATAGAGGAGCATTCAGCTGCAGTTAGCTGAAGAGGTGGGGAGCTGAGCTGCTGCTCCCTGGAGGGAGGTGTAAGCCAAACACTGCACAAAAGGCTTTGCAGGTTCATGCGTAAGGGTCCTTGCAAACATGCCTGGTCAGCACAACAGCTACTACTAACCGGTCTGCTCCAGTTTTCTGCACACAGTGTAAGTCAGTCATCAACACACTGTCTTGGAATAGTCCTTTTCTGTACCTTCCCAAGTCTACCCAAGCAACAAAAAAGCAAGCTTTTTTAATTTGCTGCATCATTGCTTAACAGTGGTGTTCCTACCCGTTTCAGTGATTTGAAGGAAGGTTTAAGAGTTGGGTGGGGTTCAAGCATCAACACTCTTAAGTGCTGGCACCTGTTCAGTAAATCCAAGGAGCTGAAATACACCCATTAATCCCTGTAAAATCAAGAGTGGGAGCGTCTTACTTGCCCATGCTCGGCATGTCTACACAACAGTCTCTTCACTCAATTGTCCTCGAATTCATCCTGACTTGAGTCCCATCTCTACTGGGTCTTCATTCGCTGTGCTTGGGGAAGCGCAGCACCATGCAACTCCTTAAGAAAAAACAATGCAGCTGCAGCTTCAATAGGCATCTGCCTCCCCTTCTCCACTAAGCCAGCTGAGCTATAGATTTTGCTACCAACAGAAGACGGCAAGTAGGTAAGTTTTGCGGTTAGTAAAGCTGAGCATTAAAATCTACATATGCCCCCACCTACTCATGCATTCTTATCCCTCCTGATGGAACAGGAGGTATTTTTCTAACTTTGATATTTATTCTTGATGATACAAGCTTCTCCTGAGCTCTATTATATATTTTTCCCCTCATCTCACCTGTAACGATCATGTTTTCAGATGTCCAAACCTGCTCTCCCTGACCCTCTCTGGATGCGGCCATGTTACAGATGATTGCATCTTGCTGCTGCTCAAGAACTGCCCAAACCTCGAGACACTCAAACTGGAGAACTGTGTGCGGATCACTGACCAGACACTGGAAGCAGTGACCCTCTATGGGGGATCACTGCGAACGCTCCACGTGGATTTCTGCCGGAACGTAACACAAACTGGTCTAGAGAGAGTTAGGGAAAAGCGTCCTTCGATAATGCTGAGAGCAGAGAGAAGTGCTAACATGATTCCAGACAATAAGCCAGAAAAAAAATTCATGTTTGAAAAAGCATCAAGAAAATTGGTTCAGCTTTAAGCGCAACAAACTGTATAAACTCAGGCAGTGCGGGTGCTTCACTTCCACTCTCCTCTTGGGTGCCATTGCTTCAGTGAACCGGGGCTACTTTCCCACGTTCTGGGAAGAGTCCAAAAGTCCAAAGAGATGGCTGGTATGTTTTGCGAAGGCTGCACTGGGAAAAGGCATGTGTTGCCACCAGGACAGTCTTAAGGAAAAAAACCTGTTAGCTTTCTGTTGTTCCTTGAAACTGGAAAACCCTGCACTGCCGTCACATAATGCTAGACCTTATTAAGGCTGAAAATTGCAATTTTGATACCGTGTTGTCATGGATGAGGGGAACGTACCTCACTCAGGAGAGAGAAGCAGCGGTGTGTTTTATTGAGGTAAAATAGTAATTTGACAGAGTTCAGTAAATTTGATGGAATTTAACAAAGTATAACAGTGGATTAACGGCAAGGTTCACCTTATTAATTACTGCATGGAAGAAACATACGAAGGAAAACTGAGTTAGAAAGGAGTTAGAATGATTCACACAGAGACCCGAGATGGAAATAGTAAGGAGGACCCTCCCGCTGCATCACGAGGTTCGGAGTGGACCCCTTGGCTTTCTGAACTCCTTGTGTAATGGGAAAGGGCACAAACCTGCAGTAGATACAGCCTGAGTAACTGTATGATTTACACGAATTTCAGGGAAAGAGTGATTAACACATTTCTGTTAAAGGATATATCCATACTGTCATTCCATCCGCTACAGGTGATACCCAAGCCATGTAAAACCTTCCTAGCAAAAGCAGAGTGCCTGAGCACCATCACTTCCTCAGCGATTAACATTTGTAGCTCATTTGTCAGGCTTATAATGAGGGATGCATGGCAACCTGCACAAAACACAGTTTGACCCTTTACATAATGTACTTTGACAAGATATACCTAGTTATTTTTTAAAGTTGACATTAAAGGAAACGCAGTATAAACAACTGCTAGTTTATAGAACTATTCTACAGGAAAAAACAGTGACTTACAGCCTGGAGCATTACATGCTAAATTAGGAACATGCTACATTAGAGATCTTTATAAACACCAGTTTCTCACTGCAAAGTACAAAACAAATAGCTATTTTCAGCCCAAGCCACAGTGCTGTCACTTTCCTGTATGCTACTCTGCTACAGGGAAGTGAAACTTTTTTTTTTTCCAATGAAGGGTTGCAATGGCATCGTCTACAAAATTTGACACCAAAGGTTGCCACGGTTTTATTCTGCTGGATAAAATTTGCCTTGATCCAACACAGTGGGATTTGGTCATGGTATTGAGTACTCAGGACTGGTAACATCACATTCCCAGACTCTTTATGCACTTAACAGATTTTTGCCTGAGGAAAGGCAAACGTTTCCAAGTGCCACCTTACTGTGTCAACCGTACTGCAGTTACCTGTCCCGAGTTTTACTTGTTGGGTCTGTCTCAGTATAACAACCCAGAAAAATCACTGTGATCATTTAGTTTGAATTCAGGTTCTTTTAAAAAGCACCCTGTCTCAAACCCTGTGTGTTACTCTATGTAGGAGCATGTGTCCTCAAATTGTGCTCCCCCTTATTTTCCATTTTGTTCAGCAATTCTGACATGAATTCAGAATTCTGACTCCTAGAGAGCGCACCATAATACATAATCCTGCCCATTCTTGCCAACTCTGCAGCTGAACTTGTATTTACCCTTTAATCTCCCTCACAGTCAATACCATCCACTGAAAAACTTCACACTTACAAAAAATGGCAGATGGTTCAATCTGGCTATCGATAACTTAGTTTCCCCTAGAGGGCCGGACGTCAGCCCAGCTTAGACGTCAAACAGAAGGCTGTATACAGAGCAGTTTGACAAACTATGGATCATGAACAGTTCCAGCTTCAATCATAATAAAGCCTACAGCAGTTTAAATTAAAACCTTACACAGAGCAGGAACACCAAGTGTGTGTGACCTTAAAATTAAAGCAAATTTAGAAATACTAGCTTTGGGGAAAAATAGAGTCAACATTTCTGTTCCATTACACAGCAATTATTCAAGACCTCGTCACTACGGCAGTCTCTGTGCATATACCATCGCAAGCCTGCTCCTCATTTACATGGGGGGCTCTGCAATTGTGGATAAGTAATCTTCCTGCACTGATAACACAACACTGATGAAATCTGGTTAAACACACATGAACTGTAGTTTGCATTGCTGGAATTCAAGTACATCCAGACCATCATGGTTTAAAATAATCTGATAGCTTTTTTGCATTTTAACAGCTGTATCTACAGCTTTAGCTTCACAGACTTACTACTTGTCTGCATTTTAATCTTTTCTATAACTGGAAGACTACAAGAGCTAACTTTTCCTCTAAGGAACAGAACTTGTGACTTCTTAAATTGCTATTTAACAAATTATTAAAGGTTGTCACAAATATCTAACATGATACATGTTTTTCTTTTAATTTAGAGAACAGTGGGACTGTAGTACCTCTAAACCAAAAAGACTGTATGAACAGCTACTGCTGAAGTAAAGCAGACCTTCCCCCCCCCCTCATTGGCATCTAAACTGTAGAAACAACTGCTGAAGTTAGGCCTCAATTACTTAAGAATAACTGGTTTCGTTTTCCAATTTCTCCCTGTATGCTTTTTACAATACTGTTGCTCCTTTTATCAAAACTACATGGAGAAAATGCTTGGGGTGTCGTAACAGAGAACTCAGCTCTGACGCCTCAGGTAGTCTTGAAAGAAAGATTTATTTCAACTGATATATTGTCTGTTGTTCGTCCTTGAACAGAAGGAAAGGAAACAGGTTATCAAAATTCCACTTGAGGCCAATTTTATTGCACGAGTAGTACTGGAAAATTGTATTTCCAATCAGTTTCTCTAAGAAGGTAAGTTTCAAACAATCTCAGCAGAAATATTAGACTACATTCCTATGGCTTATTCTTTCCTCTGCAAGAACTGATGAGCTAGCTATCAACTCCTGAAAATATTCTTCATGTGGTGCATCAAAAATGGAAAGAGGAATTTACAGCTCTCAACGTAAGTGAATATACTTACTCCTCCTTTCCATCCTGGTTAACTGATCCAGAGATATCCTTTGGTACTCTCTAATTTGGCTGAGCTAAGAAATTAATCGCAGCATTACACAAACTTAGCCAAACAGAGCTGAAATGCTGGAGAAATACTTGATCAGTATGAGTATCCGTAAGAAACACTCACCCAGAAGGACAAATAAAGAAAATTTAATTATTGCATCTTCACAACTTGAAGATATTTAATGGCACTCATTCCTAAAATGTAAGTAGGACCCTTATGCATTGCAAAGGAAGGAACAAAACTGGAAGCACAGACGGGAAGGACAAAGAGCAATCCTAAACCAGCATCTGCACCTTGGAAAGGAGATTGCTAGACTGAACAGACTTACTGTGATGTGGAAACTGGGATGCTGACACAATTCTTACCTTGGATACACAATTCTTGCATGGAAAAAACACTAGTTTCACATATTGCTGACAAGCCAAAACAAGGTAGGAATTCTATATAGTCACGTTAGTAACCTTCTCTTCTCAAGACCTTCTCTTGCTGCCAGCTCTCTAAGCGCTGTGATGACAGATGCACGTCTGTAGATGCGTCTGTAGATGTAACACCTAACAGATTTTCAAGTAACTACAAGATATGAAAGCAGGTTTGCACATGTCTACATATTTTTTATGCCTTTTTGCCAGTTTTCTATCAGGACTGGTTTGGTGGGGGGGACACACAGACAACAGACATGGACACACACGGTGGTGTTACCTTTTTTTGGTTTTGTTTTTTTTTTTTACTTTACAGAGCTAAAAAGGGCCTTGGAACACTCTCCCACTTGATTTCTTTTCCTATTTGTGTACAAATGGCTCCAAGTAATGTTACTTTGCTCCTCCCCCTCCTTGAATGGGGACAGTTGTTCATGACATGGTAAAATTTGAACACAGTTGTGTCTATAAATTTTTTCAGCATCAATAATAAATTTTCTTGCTTAGCAATCCAATTTGAAAATTGACTATATAACCATTACATTTTACTTAAGGTATTATGTGAGGATGGAAGCATGTTAACAGTTTTCTTTAGTTCCACGCCATTTGAGTTCCATCAAAGTTCTCTTAACGTTACTGAAACGTTGTTTACTCTTCACAGACCCTAACTCTAACTTACCAGGCATGAAGGGAGGAAAGCTTGTTATCTATCGCTTTAGGATAGTACTCAAAAAAGGGGACAAACCAAGCTGCCTACTTGTAAGATGAATCAAGTTATCAGATGCAAGTAGCAAACAAGACTTGATTACCAGAAGTTTGTGCCTTTTCCTACACAGTAAGGGAACAGCAACATCCAGAAGGCCCTTCAGATTTCCATTGTGATACTGTAGCTCAGCTTGGCAATAAGGTAAAAGGCAGTTAAACAAAGTCGCACAGCACAGTACCATTGCTTGCTTACATGCAGTGGCATTTTTTTGCCGTTAAACTTCATCACCCAGTCAAAACAGCTCAATGACACATTTAAATCAAACTTCCTGACTTGATCACTTGTCCACCCCTTCTCTGGAGAATACACTCTTCACGAACGCATTCTGCTCTAACCAGTCCCCTCTAATTCCACCTACCGCTACATTCCAGTTCTGCCAGATGAACCAACGCTACAACTGCAAGCTCCAGAAAGGGTGAGGCCTCAACCAGGTAAAGTAACTTGTCTACCTCTAGTCTGGGGACTGGCTGTTCGTCTTCTCTCTGCTGTAGCCTGCCTACCTGCTTCAAAGGGCTACCCGCTGTCTGACAGCCCGACAGCCCCAAAGGTTAGGGAGGTACTTCCTAGGTGGGAAAGGAAAAAAAAAAAAAAAAGAAATAGGGAAAAGCGATGGGAAATGCCAGAAGTGGTAGGGAAGAAACTACCTAATCCCAGGGTACAAACAGGATAAGAAACGTAAATTATGGGCTTCAAGAAACAACAGCTTTATAAACCAGAGAGTAAGTGCTTCTTGAGAGTTATTTGAGGTGTAAGGAAAAGATTAGGTACTACTCACGTATAACAAAAAATAAGCAGCAGCAAGTAGTCATGTTAAACAAGGGACACAGGCTTTTGGCATCTACATGCCATCTACAGCACATTACTGCCGTGGCTAAAGCTTTTCAAGCTGTTTTTCTCTAGTTATGTTTAGAATTTAACACTTTAAGCTTACTGTGCCTCCATATCTCATATTAATTTGAAATGGGTCTAGATAAACACATTGTCACACGCCTGTTCCTGCCTCTGATACCCATCTGTTACCACTGACACTTCCTGCTTCAGTCATACGCGTACGTCCCACCCAATGCTGAAAGGTGGACGGGAAACGAGGTAGGACGTCTGGGATTCACTTGCAGCCCACCTTGCTACAGCCAACCCTGCCTCACGCAACAACGCTGCCACTAGGTTTCTTACAAGATCGAGTTACATATTTTTTTCTCTAAGTAACTGCACGTATGACCTACTTATACTACAGAATGCAGACACAGACTGGTAAGATTTATTCCCCTTTCTATATTGGGAGATGTTTGCATACATAAAATACCCTTAAACTGACATAAAGTTAGAAATTTCTCAGATGGTCTCCAACAGCAGGACATAACCAGCGCTGTACATTCTTTATCTTTGTATGCAATTATGTATAAGAAGCCTTGTGCAAGAAACTTGAATGTGATTCCAGCCTCACTCAGATGCCCAAGCAACACAAAAATGTCAATCAGCAGGTTAAAGGGAATGTAGGCACAATATAATTATGGTGAAAGCAAACAGTAGGATAAAATAAAAATGACTAAGCGCATGATAGTTTTAATGACGCTAAGACAGAATATTCAAAATACAAGCACAATCAATAAAAAAGTCTCAATTAAAGCAATCAAGCACAATCCTTTAATCAACATCAATATTTACCAATACCAACATCCTCTTTCACTTTACTGTAAACTGCCTCCAAAACCACCCTCATTACCCAAGAAGCCAACTGCATATACCATACAAAACTGTAATTTTTAGGCACAGTTCTATTGTTTTCCGTGCCTGATTGCAACAGACTGACAAATTAGTAGCACTAATTCAGACACATAAATGAAGTCTAGTAGACAATAACACAGGACTTTATATAGCAGTTTCCCCTTTTATTTGTAACCTTATACTTTTTATGTATTACACCTATAAATTTAGACCAAGATGTGAATATACTCCCCCACAACATAATGATGGGACACCAAAGTCTCAGTCCAATTTGGAACCATAATACATAATGAGGCAGGAAACTACGTCTGTGTGATTTCAGAGCCGAGTCCCACCTCCTCCCAAAACTGCCGAAAGCCCTCCTCCAGGTGTCTCACGTTGCAGTCTGCTTCTTGGTCACAGCTCAAGAACCTTTTGCCCTTTTCATGAGCCAATAACTAGTCCTAACCAAAATAACTTCACAGATCTGCAAATTTTATCCAGCTTATCAAGTCAGCCCTTTGGCCACTCTGAGCTGGCAGCAATGCACCACTTCAGTCTCCGACAACCAGGACATTTCCTATCAACGCCTGCTAACGTACAACAACCACATGCGGGAAAACAACAGGAATTTCTGCTCTCTTCTCCAGAATTAGCTGGACCAGCCTTGTCCCAGGCGAGATGAAGCTAACAAATGCTGTGGGCAGCCCTCAGGCCCCGCAGCGTCGGTGCAAGTGAGGGGGGTCAGGGCAGAGCAGCAGTGACTCACCTGGGGACAGACTCTACCCTTCGCCTCAGCCCAGTTAAATCCTGCTCCTCCGCACCCAGCAGCCCTTGCAGTTTGACACAAATCGTGTTTTTGACAGAGACCCTGGGGAATTATCTATTCTTCAGCACTTGCCTAAGACACAGAGCACAAACGGCTTTGTGCAGTCCGTTGCTGTCCTAACTAAATACACCCATGGCAGTGTAAGCCACACCCTGCTGAACATAATACAATTACAGCTGCAACCAAATGAGACCAAACACATGACATTTTCTAAAATCAAAGGCATAAACTAAGACTGTATACAAAATCCATAGCCTCACCTACTGCCCTGTCACTTTCATTTTTTTGTACTCTGATCAGGAATCAACTACATCAACCTGTATATTAAAAGGATTTTTTTTTTTTTTTTGACAAAAGATTTAAAGGTTTCTGAGTCAAGGTGGCAACATGTTACTATTGTCAACAACTACTACTCTGGAGGAGAAAAATCTTTAAATGAAAATCAAGAAGAAAGAAAGTACCACGTTAACTTGTATTGAAGTACGAGGAATAAATAGTGGTATACCCGAAAAAGCCAGTACCTCAAAGACATTAAGAACGCAGAGCACAGTACTACACATCAGGTTCACTGAAGAGAAACATTTTAAGATGCTTCAAATGTCACATCCTGTCTAAACACTGTAAAACTATAATTTCCTGAGACAAAATAGAAAAGTATGAAGACTGAGTAAACCAACCACAGTTCACAAATGCATACAAGCAACCAATTCTTCAATTTGCTTTATTTTTCTCTGCATAAAGAACCCTGCACAGGCAATTCAAATTAAAACAAAATAAATATGTGAATATTCATGTAAAACTGTCCTTGCTAATGAACAATTATACACAATGTACAACTCTTCATGTTCACTGGGAGGGCTTACAAATGTACTATTCCCAACAAAAATGCACCAAAATGTCTCCATGCAAACTTACCAAAAGTGACCAAAAAAAGGAGAAAAAACTTACTGATCATACTTTTTTGTTTTCTTTTTCCTTGTTTTCTTTTTTACAATCACAAAAAAATAAAAACATCTAATTTTTTGTTACATTTATAGTAACTAAAATGTGGCCACTGTCTATTAACGTCTGTTTTTATGCTCCTAAAACATCTATGGTTACTGTAAAATTATGTCAACAATGAATTGGACTTAGGGCACTATTTGTAGTAAAAGGAAGATGATTTTGTTCACAGAATGTTAATAATCTGTGTCTGAGCCCTCTGCATTGTCCACATTCCGTGAGAGCATATAATTGTCCATATCTATAGACCTGCAATTATTGATTGCATAGCGCAAACGCTCTGCCATGATTAGTTGACTGGAGTAAGGTGGGAGCCTCAGTTGAAAGAAACAAGTCTGTGAGGTAGGCAAGCTGTCGTAAGGCTGTGGAAATGGATAAAAGGTGGGACAGTGTTAAGTCGTGAATGAAGCAAAAAAATGCAACATACCCATATTTCATTGCTCCCTCCCTTCCTTGCCTCTGTCATTCAGCATTTTCACATTCTGTCTCAAAATTCCTTTCAAGAAGCAGACTAGCCTCCCTTGTTTTAACATCACTTCTTCCATCCTTAAGTATGTGCAAAACCACCGCTGTATCAGCTGCTCTGTAAATAATTCAACCCACTAACGAAATTCAGCTATTTGAAAAGTTGATCACACTTTAGCAGCCCATTGGAAGATGCCAAGCACCTCTCAAATTACACACCATAGTGTGCCTTAACATGAGGCAATCTGAGACACACCTAACCAAAGATGACAGTCAAACCACTGTTATCTTAGATTTTGCCAAGTTTTTGATTTAGGTAGTTCATGGAGAATGTGCTTTCACTGCACAAACCCCAAAAGGAATGCCAAATGAGTTCATCCTGTATGTAAAGTAATACACTGTAAACTCATTACAGTGGTTTTAAGACATTAGAGTCCACTGGTGGTCACATATTGCCATTTACACAGATTTAAAACTTTAAAAAAAGTGAAAATTATCAAATGAAAAAAGAAACTGGAACAGAAAATGACTGGACAAGTTACAATCCAAGGAGGTTTGTTTCTTGTGCAAGAACTTGTCTTGATCTCCAATCACATAACTATTGTAAATGTACTTCTATGCAATTAAAATGTTTGGGTTTAATAGCTCAGAGCATATCCCATCCCATACTTTCTCTGCAAATTTATAATTACGGAAACCTGTCCCCTATTGCCAAATGACATATTATACTAGGCAGGAATAATTAAAAAAAAAAAACCAAACAGAAATGAAAACAGCCTCTTACCCTATCAACCTTCATTATTTGGAATCGCTGAGAGATATCAGCTGTGTTGGCTGGCAATCGAGATCTTCCCGACACAAACCTCATGAAAAGGACTCTCTCCTCATTTGAAAATTCTTCAAGGGTGTGCCAGAACCACTGCACCAGCTGATGCTGCTCATCAACTTCTCTGTATCGCACAACTTTCTTCAGAACTTCAACTGATATTTCTGGCATTCCACAGACCATTTGCTCCAACTGCTTGGCAGTCAGAAGAGACAGCAAAGGAACTGGAACAATCCAAGACATTCCTTCTCTTACAGCAGCCACCTATTGCCCAAAAAAGAAGAGACATCTGAAGTGCAATTGTCTTACCTCTGCCACTTACTCTGCCATCCAAATGCAAAACCAACGTATCAGCTGAGCAATGGGATAAAGAGAAACAATTACAGAACATTTGCCAAATCCAACCGCCCACACCTGCCTCCCCTCTAAGAGCTGTATCCCCTCTCAAAATCCTGGAGAATATTACAGGTATTTTTAATTGTAGTTGCACATAAAATAACATGTTTTGAGACAAAACAGAAGAACTTAAAAAACTGCAAGTTAGTAGCACAAATGCTGATGGCTAAACCAAAAACCTGTGTATATATCATACATCTGAGCTGAAACAAAGTCGTATTTGTAAGAAGTCTGTACTTGTTCCAGAAGACTTAAGATTTGGCACCTCTGATAAGGAAGTTATTTTCCTAATACAGATAATATCACGATGCATCTACACCTTGAGAAAAAGGAAAAGAATTTTCCTAGCATGTAATTAGTAGCTTTCACAAGCTTCACTATACAAATGACAAAATACATAGATGTATGCAAACAGGTAATTAACACCCCTCAAAAGACATCATGACATATTTGTAGTTTCTGTGCTAAAGCAGAAGAGAAATAGTTTTAAGCTAAACATATGTTTGTCAATAGTATTTACTTTAGCTAGTCTTTATGTTGCTATAATGTCCACAGTGCAGAGGAGGTTATTTTCTCACATGGGGCTGAGAGTTGCAGTGGGGCTACTATAATGAAAGACAAGTTCTGATTTCTAATGCTCTTTTGTCAACTAAACAATTACTAAGAAAAACAGGACTAATTTAAAACAAATCCCCCAAACAGTCTGTGAGGGGAAGAAAGCCCCGGGGGCCCAGGTGAGATGCAGAAAGCCAAGCTTTTCTTATTCCCTAGCAAACTGTAACAGAAACTTGCATAAATCAAACCCACCGTTGGCACTAACAATGGGGATAGCGTCACAATGAAATTCTTACCTGGCGGTCCATTTCATGGAGTCTGTACTCAATTGCCCTCTCCACATATTCTTTCCTGTTTGAAAAGGTAAGTGGGATACTGTTCCCTCCAGGGATTATGGGAACCATTTTACCATCAGCACTTTGGCCAACAAAAGAATCTAAAGGAATCATCTGTGATGTGAAACAGGAAAAGTATGTTCAGTGTTAAGTCACTCTAGCGATCCAAGTTTCATATTTTACTATCAGTCACCCAGAACTATAACAAATCACAAACTATTCCAAATGCATGTGAAGCGCTTGTTATCCCAATAATGGAGACATTGAATGATATAAATACTGAAGGTAAGTTCAATCTGATAAAGTAAGTGCTTTCCAAATAAACCTGAAAGCTGCAACTTTCATCTCTTACCTCATGGAAATTTTCTTCAGTAATCCCACTGTCTTCAATGTGAAGAATGCTGTTGAGGGTCTGCACATAGAGCAGATCTACCTCCTCCAAATCCTCCAAGATGAGTGGGATACAACAGAGTTGCTTCCAGACCATTGGAGCCAAATGAAGATCTAATGGCTTTTTTGTACGAATAGCTACACCCATGAGAATGCCCAAGAACTTAAACTGCATCAGATGTTCATCTAAACATGCTGAAGGGTTAAAGAGAAACCTGAAAGAACAAGGAATCAGTGATAATACTCTAGGATCATTTCTATGCTAGTTCATTAGAAGTAAAAGACAAAACACTACTAAGTATAGCATAGTAACTGTCAACACAATTATCAGTAGGGGTGTCCAAATAAGAAAATTATTGTTATCTTTAGCTGTTACAATAACGGAGGCCGAGATGGGCAGAACTAATCCTGACCACAAAAGGCTGGCATTCTTGATGTTACTCTGAATTCTGCCACCAGCAATCCAGGAAGTTCACATTAAAACCATGCCCCCTCCTCCACAATAAAGTAATCTCACAACCTGAAGGAAAAAATGTACCAGAGACAATCATAAAGTCTCATCATTTGGTATAGCACAGTTAATCGAAGATTTTAATTTTCACACATTAACATCTGCAATAAAAGCAAATCCTAGACAACTTACCTATCCCTGTTGTAGCCTACTTCAGCTGTAGCATTTGGGGAAGGAATAAGCAGGTCTACTATTCCAGTTTCCAGCTCCTTAAAAATCAACGGCAAAAAAGCCTTCTTAGACACAGGGCTAACAAACCTATTACAGAAATACTATGGCATTATAGCACTACAAGACAGAATATTCTATTATAGTGATGTTACTTCTTATAAATTAATGTGAAACACTGAAGAGAAAGTAAACACAGAAGGGATGATTTTTAGTAATAAAAACATGTTTATTTCAAGACCTGCTCTTACATCAGACTGTAATGGTTATTTTACTGTGACTGCTCTGTGATACGTTCTTGTTTGTGTTTCAGAAGCAATCAGAAGCCACAAATTCTACACCCTACTTGGTGCAGCTTTTTCTAAAACCAAAAATGAAGCCATTTTTTCAATGAGTTCTGTTCTAAACCCTCATCACACCTCATATTTAATGTAAACCTTCTAGTAAAGAACCCCAAAGTTACGCCTCGGGTCCTTACCTGAATCAACCCCAGTCTTACAGGCTTCAGAAATTCAGAGTTATACTAAACATTTGGAGTTATAATAAATGGAGTTCTTTGGTTTCGTCCATCCTGTATCCTAAGTCTAACTCCAATGCCAGCTCCCGCACTATCCATAGCTGTTGCCTTGTCTCAGATTAAGCAGAAACACTATTTTATTCCCACTAACCCTCATTCTTTGGGTTTTGAGGCTCCTAGAAGCTTAAGAAACAACCAAACTTCTCCAGCCAGCATTGTCTTGAATCCTCCTGGCTCCAACCACAACTGTGTCACCGGGCTGAGACACACCTTTAAAACTATAAGCAGTAGTATCAGCATTGACCAGCTTTATCTTAGTCCTGGTAACATGAAGCCTTCAGTTTCCAAGTGAATCTGAAAAGGCAGCTGTGTTGACAATAGAGACAGCACTCTGGTTGCAGACAGGCAAAAATGTACACGTTCTGCTACTGGTCTCCTTTCCAGCACTGAACTGAGAGGTGACACGTATGAGAAACACCTACTGGCGCTGTTTCTGCATTGTATGCACGGAATGTACTGTAATCACGGAATACAGTACAACTTCTCTTCTAACAGGTACTGGCTGGACAGAATGGAGGGCTGGAAAATGCTTCTACAAGGTGTTAGGGACCATCTCAGAATTCCAAGGGGCCTACTGTAATGCTAGTTAGTGTGGCCTTATGGCAGCTCCTTGCCACGATCTAGGAAGCTTTCTTTATCCTCAGAGACATCCCCAAGTAGGCAGCTCTAGTGTTGTGGCTCAGGACTGAAGAACAAGCTATTTGCTAAACTGCAAAAAGGAAATCTGAAAAATAGTAAAAGACACCAGAGGGAACAAAAACTCTACTGAGGCATTTTGAACTAATAGATTTTTCCTACCTGACACATTTCTGTAATGGTGTCATCAAACACTCCTCCTGCATCATCAGCTCCTTCTCCAACCAGTTTCACTTTCCAGGCACGGGAAGGCAGGCGAAGGTCTGATGCGTTCAGCTTTACCACCTGTCTTGCTATCTGCACAAAAATGGGCTTGCATTTCCGACCTCTTTCAAAAACAACAAGAGAAGAGACAGCCATACAATGTAACTCATGACCACGTAAAGGCTACTGAAGTCACTTGATTAACGAAGTTGCACAGAGAGCGCTCAGTATGCCAAAAGTTATGTAAAACGTATGAGTATCAGTATTTGTTTGAGGTCTGATGCCTGTAACAACAATACTGACCTGGTTGATATCCTTTTCACAGTAATCTGTGGCCCATAGTTTTTCCCCTGCACCATAGTTTTTCCTATGGAGCGCACCATGGGAAGTGTGTACACTCGTGGCGCGAGCAAGGGCCTCAGCTGCCCTTGGACTATTCCCCATGTTCCAGCATTGTAATGAGATGTACTGTTCTGCAATGAAGCCATATGAGGATAAACATATTAATAAAGGATATTAATTCCAGTCTTTACAGACTAGAAACTTTCATAATAATCACGAGCACTTCAGTGTTTCAGGAAACGGACGGGTTAGCACTTTTTGGTTTTCGCTTTGAGGCTAGTAAGCATTTGGGAACCGAAATACTGACTTATCAATGTTAGCATAAGCAAAAATATATAACAATACTTTGACAAAGCTTGGTTTAATCCAGATGTGTTTTTCTTTTATTTATTATCAAAAAAACCTATAGAATCTATTACTAAGATCGATTTTGATCTGGTCAGAAACTCTCTATCGACATGGCATAACACAACACAGCTAAACTGTTTGGTTTTGTTTGTTTTTCAAATAGAATTTTACCTGGTTATTGGGACTGAGGTTAAGCAATCGCCACGAAGAGTACATGAGGTCAGAAAAATGGTACAGCAGTCTGAGCCTTGCTCTCACTGTATGAATGCTCACTTCTTTCAGTGCCCCATACTGTGGTGGAATGGCATCAGGTAAACCAAGCTGTAAAGGCACTGAAACGCCTACCGCAGAAAAAGAAACAAAAGTGTGATTTCATACAGGGTAGCTGTACTGCTTTTGGATGGGATGGAGTTCATTTTCTTTGCAGTAGCTTATGCAGTGCCCACTGGAGTTAAATCACGACAGTAGCAAAATTAAGAGACTAAGATCATTTGAAAACCTACACGGACACGAAACAAAACAAATTCTGTCCCAAATGCTCAGAAGTTCTTGTTGCACTCATCCCCCAGGAAACACAAAGCCTGACTCGATCCAATGACCACACACAAACAGTCTCAGTTCTTTACCTGGAGCTCTCGGTGGAACAGGAGGAGCCGTCCAGGCAGCGCTGTGGCAACGCCCTGCTGAAATCTGTCGAACATTCTTTCCTTGCAGGACTGTTACTAGGGTTGGTTCTCTGACATGGTTGGTATGGCCCAGTCCAAGCTACCAATTTAGAACAGATGTAAAAGGGACAAAGAAGAATCAACAACTGTGATGATACTTCTCAAACTCTCTAAGCAAGAATTCAGAGCAAATGGTAAAAAATTGTATTAATCTACAGTTTACACTGCGATAAAAAAAATATTTACTGCACACGTCTTTTATTATGCTAGCATTTACCTTTTATTCTTGATACAATATTGCGTCCATACTCAGTGGCAGCAGCAGATCTAAGTGTCAAAGAGACCTTAGAACAGCCAGAGATTTTTTGCAAGCTCTTTTGCAGACTGAGGAACTGATCTATGCTGCCAAGTCACCTCTGTTGCAGTCTCACGCATAGTCAACAGAGCTCCTATGTCTCTTTTTGCCATTTAAATACCACGTTTGTTCTGGCACAGAAATTCCTACAATAGTTTATGAAAACACCATTTGTGTAAAGAGAAAGTTTACTGAAGCTGTTCTGACTTTTTACTGATAGTCTCATATCATATTCTAATTTCATATATAAGAGTATAATTTTTTTTTTTTTACCACCTCATATAAAATAAAGTTTTTGCACTGCAAGGGAAATCATATAAAACAGGATGGCAGAATGACATCTCTCTGAATTTTTTGCCCTAACAATTTTTTCTCTTCCAGAAACACAAAGCACCCTAATTAAAAAAAAAAACCAAATCCAAAACACCACACCGAAGAGGTTCCTCTCAGAAATTATTCTAGACAACTTGCTCAACAATCCTCAAAAACTCAATCCTGAAATACCAGAGGAGAACTTTGCCCAAGCTTCCTGAAACACCACCAGCCAATAAATCAAGAGTCTCTTTCTTATACTTGTAGAATGCAGAAGTGTCAAAAAGCTGAAGTCTTTTCAAAAATTTGAGTTATACACGGGGTAAGGGGGGAAAATGGACTTTAAAGGATAGGGATAAATTTAGGGTTCCAAAGAAAAGAGACAATTTATTATTTAGGGTTTTTTTTCTGACTTTAAAAAATTACTCACTGAAAAAGTTAATTTATATTTTCGTTATTAAAACCACCTAAAGAGTTCAAAAATCTGACTGATACCAACCACAAATGTTATGATGTTGAAAAAATTGGTGACAGCTCAAGAATTAGGTAAAAAATTGTAATTTTAAAAAAAAAAATCATTGATTACAATAATTTGGGTAGAATGTTTTCAATGCTTTCCTAAATTACTACCATGTAAGAAAATAGGAAATAAAAGAGAATAATGGAAATGCCTAAACATTATTATGGCTGAGGGAGGAAGGAGGAGAACAAAAATAAAAGGTTTATTTCCCACCAAAATAAAGATATTCCAGCCACAACTGTGAAGTACAATGACAGCCTTATAAAGGTTAGAAATAAAAAGGAACTAGTACGTACCTGCCCTTCAGAGTTGCTACCCCAGGCATAGACATCCCCTGTCGATGACAAAGCCAGCGTATGCTCTGCTCCCACCGCTATGTCTTCAATGAAGATTCCTGACAGGACTGGAACTTGTTGGGGTCTGTTGTGATTTCGAGCTCGACCTTCTGGCAAACCTATCAGGCGATCTGAAATTGCAAGCACATGTCTATGTATGTAAGGAACATTAAAAAGTTAATTTTACTTGCAGGCAGAAGTCAGAGAGTGACAAAAACCACATATGAATTAAGTGACTTAGAAGTTTAAACATGTTTAATTCAGTGCACGCGGAAATTCTCCTGTCCAGATTTTTAAACAACTTGCATAGGCACAGGCTTTATCAGACGAAATAAACTTTTAAGTACCCCAAAGTTTTTGGACATGTGTAATTCAATGAAGTTTTATGAAAATACTCTTCAAAAAGTAAATTAGTAAATTGAAAGGCTACCCTGAGATCAGCCTAGATAGAGCTACAAATCTGGATTTTAGGCCAATGTTAAAATTGCATTGTTGAAGTTCCAAAATTCAGATTAGGTCAGCACAAATCTAAGTAGTAGCATTAGGTCAGTCTTATAAATATGTCTTAATAGTCTTCCTTTTCACTTGCAATACACACAAACCTATAGGTGGAAAGGTCCAAATGCCTACCTTGTCCAAAAGTATACACGTGACCATCTTTTGTCAGTGCAACAGAGAACTGGGTTCCACAGGCAACTTTTTTTATTCCAATTCCACAAAGAATATCCACTTTCTAAGGGGTAAGTAAAAGGAAAGAGAGCTATGGTATTATGAGGATATAAACAGAAAGCAAACATAAATTTAATCTGCAAATCCTACTTCCAAAAAAAATTTTTATAATTCCCACTGTGCAATGCATACATTGTAGAATTACGCTAATTAGTACTTGTAAAATAATACAGGAAACTGAGACACAGTTTTTCTCTTTTTCTTTAATGGAACTAACACTTTTTTCTACGTACAATGATTCAAAATACCTTTTATTTACTAGGAGTGAGCAGGGAGTGGCAGGGGAGGAAGTAGATAAATGTGTAAACAACCTCCCCCCCAAATTCCAAAATAAGAAAGCTCTCATCTTTAAGCTAATCCTAAAATTTTCATTATTTGTATTGACGCAGAGATAAGGTCACTATTATTTATGTGAAATCCTTTCAAGTATCAGGGTCAGCATAACAGAATCATAGAATCATAGAATTGTTGAGGTTGGAAGGGACCTTTAAGATCATCGAGTCCAACCTTTAGCCTACCCTGACAAGAGCCACTTCTAAACCATGTCCCTCAGTGCCCCATCTACCCTTTTTTTAAACACCTCCAGAGATGGTGAATCCACCACCTCCCTGGGCAGCCTATTCCAATGTTTAATAACCCTTTCAGTGAAAAAATGTCTCCTAATATCTAATCTAAACCTCCCCTGACGTAACTTGAACCCGTTTCCCCTCGTCCTATCACTTGTCACCAGGGAGAAGAGGTCAGCCCCCATCTCTCTACAACCTCCTTTCAGGTAGTTGTAGAGGGTGATAAGGTCTCCCCTCAGCCTCCTCTTCTCCAGGCTAAACAACCCCAGCTCCCTCAGTCGTTCTTCATAAGGTTTGTAATAATGTACCATCAGAATTATTTATACTAGATTGTATTAAAACAGCATAGTGGATGGAATGAATAATTTAACTTCTGCAAATTCCACTCTCTCTGAACACTGTGTAACATGTCTAACAACACTGAAAATTTACGCAAAGAACAATTTCCCTATGAATTCTAACCTGCGGCGAGGATTTTGCAGTGGAATTTCCCAGACCAAGTTTACCATAATCTCCATCTCCGAAAGCCCAAACCATGGAGCCATCTGCTGACACAGCCACAGTATGATTGAGCCCACAGGCCACCTGGGTGACAGAAATACGTTACTACCACAGTTCTTGCTAACTTACTACTAACTCAAACACCCCAACTACCTTTAAAAAAAGAAAACGTCTGTATTAAAAAATAATTATCCTTCTAAAACCATTAAAAACTCCATTCCTTATTAGAGTGTTTTAAAGACCTTTTAGGACCACAGTAGTATTTTTCAGGTATTTGCTTCCCCTCAGCTCCTGGAACCAAAGGACAGTATTATGCTACACATGCTCATTGTTTGAGAATACAAAATAACTCATGAATTCACACTTCAAAATACCTACATCTTGGAACGTTTAAAAAAAATGGGCAGTTTTGCAGAAAGAAGATCAAAGGAGTCAGGAAAGTAATTATTTAAGAAATTATGCATAGTCAAATTCTGCCATCATAATCAAAATAAAAGCCAAGGTTAAAAAACAGAATGCTTAAATATGTTGAAAACATCCACTTTAAACAAAGATACATTGCTAGTTTTAGATAAACCATGCCTGTCCAATCTGGTAACCTTCCAGCGCCGTCACTCTTTCTGGAAGTTTCTTATTGGAAGTGTTTCCAAGTCCTAACCGACCATAATCACCGTTTCCAAATGTAAAAAGTTTGCCATCTGCCGTCACCACAGCTGAGTGTTTGAAGCCACATGACATCTGGAAGCAAAATAAACATAATTTTAACATACATTTTAAATTTGGAGGGGAAGTAATATTAGCTATTCCATATAAATATGTAATACCTTTTTCTCCCCTAAACTATAATCACTTTATAAAGAGCTAAAATACAGATATTTTAGTATTACTGATTTCTCCAACAACGTATCTCTTATTCTTCGCAATGGTAACATTTAGGGGTAGGACAGGTGGGGTTTTGCATGAAGAAAGGCCTCAGGTGTTTATTTATTTTCACCAAGTACTGTTTTCTGCACAACAGATTGCTTTTGCTGTACAAATATTTTATAAATATAACTACATAAATATATATATTTTTATAAAGAAACCTCCAACCAAAACCAAATACGGTTTTGTGCATTTTTACAATGCACACTTGGCACTTTGGAGGAGGTCTTGGGGGCCAATTTTGTATGTCAAAGTCACCCGACAAGGACCAAAGGAAACTTCTAGATCATGTCTGTATTTTGACAATCTTTTGATCATTCCTTTCTTCCATGCTCTTTCTAATTTTTAGGCTTCTCCAGCAACAACTGTCAATTAACAGCACACATCAACAATGAGCTCTGTGATATTAACATCCTTCCATCGGGAATTATCAACTTGGTTCATAATGCTCAGAGAAGTAGGAAGTTGCCTGTTTTCATTCAGTATATGAATTCAAACTGTCAAGACCCCCGATGGTTCTGGCACATTCCTAGCACTAGAGGTTACCACGCCTGTAGCTTGTAGGAGACAAAAAGTATTTTGGAACCTGCACAACTTCTTCTCCTTGCAGAGCCTCTATTTGCCTCGGCCGGCGCTGTCTGTCACTGTTCCCATGGCCGAGTTTGCCATAATCTCCATCTCCCCAGCTAAAGACTTCCCCGCTTTCTGTTAAAGCCATGGAATGTCCATCAGATCCACAAGAAGTGACCAGCTGTGTTACAACAAAGCCTGTTAAAGAAAATTGAGAAAATAAAATTTAGAATAAATTATAATAAAATTTTAAACATACATTTATCCAAGTGCCCCTAGTGGTAGCCAATTAAAGCTAGGGAAAGGAACCAACCATGACAACAATCTCCCTGTTACAGCAACTTATTTACTTTTTATTTTGGACAAAACCTTCGTCGTCTTCTGCACAACCCATGCTTCTAGACTGCCATTAGTTTTGAAGTGAAATGATCCTACCTTGGGCAAAGACTTTTCCCTGAAGTTGCCTTAAAATTAAGAAATTTTAAGAAATTACTACTTAAATCTTAAGGAAAAATGAACATATAGTTTATTTGTTCGATTTTTTAATTAAAGACTACAATACTTTAATGCGTAAATCTGCAAAAATAGCAGATGGCTATCAAATAATAGCATCAAATAATTACACACAAATAATTATATTAACTAGATATATAATATTAACTAATCCTTATTTGTGCTCTGACAATTGACTCGTTTCAAACCCAACAATTTTACCTTGCAGCGCTGAAATGACTGTTAAGACATGAAGATCATCCGAATTTCCTTGTCCCAGTCGTCCATAGCTCCCTTCTCCACAAGCCAAAACTGTGCCATTGGCTTGAATGACGAAAGTACAATTCTGGCCACAAACAACCTAGTTTAGAAAGACAAGGGAGTTTCAATGGTTTTTGAGTTAGATGCAGCAACATTGCCATACCTGCATTAAAATGTGCATTCTTTTTAATTTTTTTTCTTTGTAATTATATCAAGACAGCAGACTTTTGTCACACTGCAAATACCTCTGTGACAACCCGATTAACGTAAGACTTCACTCACCCCATGTTTAATGGAGTTTTGTTACCCAATCACATCATAATAAAAATTACTTCACTGACACTTGCTACCGGTTTTGGCAAACCTTCTTCGACTGAGCAAAATCACAATATTCCATTACCTGAGATTTAGTTTTGATGTTTACACCCTGAATGACAATGTTATTTCAGAAAACAAAATTGGCACATGCATTATGTTAAAGCTGTGCATGTTATTTTCAAGTCATGTTCGCATCAAACAATTTTGTTTTGTCAGATTTCAGTGGCTTCTTGGTTTGAATTTGTCAAATAATTTAAGATTTCCTCTTTAGTGAAAACACACGTTTCGGGAGTACTTTATACTCAATTCAAACAACAAATTGGAAAGACATTCAGAGAGAGATTTTGACAACCAGTACAAACCATACATAGTAAATCATTAAATCAGGACTGTTTTCAAGTGCCCACCTGCTGCGCCTGAGAGAATGACGGTGCTGCTACTGGTATCATGACATTTCTACCAGCTTCTGCTAACTGTCCGTGTCTTCCTGCTCCCCACAGATACACGTCACATTTGCCTCCCAAGTGCCAATCCTACAAAACAGCAGGAAAAAATGCTTTAGAACATGAGTACTTTCAATAGCTTACAATGTTTAAAAAGAATAAAAAAAAAAAAAAAAAAAAACAAAAATCCCCAATCCATCAAGTTTACTCACCTCTGGCCTTGACGTTGCCCAAGACATTATCTGTTCATCCATACCATTGATCCATTTACTGTTATCCTACACAACAAAAGCACATTATTTGTCTGTTATGCAATACATATTTTCCTTTTGAACTAAGAACGATGTTGACATTCAAATTATTCTAAACAGTATAGCACTAAGAATGAATGTGTGCAGACTCAAATACTTTATTTTCATCCACAGGCCAAGTTTATTTCCTTACTACACCTCTCTAGTGATGACACCGTTATCCATGACTTGCAATCTAAATAAAAAAAAAAAACAAATAAAATTCATGACAAAGTAATCTTTTCCTATTTGCTGATGCTTAGGGCTTTTTAATGTTTTAGTTGCAAACACTGGCTTAAAATGTTATAAGCTTGCTGATAAAAAATTCCTAATCCAAAATTTCTATCTTGGTTTATATACCATAACAAGTCATAAAGACAACTGACACTAGGAAAATAATTTTGTGTAGAAACGTGCCACAATGTTACTCTAAAAATAGCACAGTAAAGCTCTATGTTTCTTGCTTCTACCACATATGAAAATTATTGTCACAGTTTTGGGTTGTTTTGTTTTGTTTTTTAATACGCAGCTGAGTTTTTTAATATGCAGCTGCAATCTCTCTCTGAGATTGCTCAGAGAGCACAACCTTTCCAGCATATTCTAATCGGTTAATTAAAAAATAAACTTACACTAATTGCTGGTGCTATGTTAATGAATATAGATCTTTACAGCTCAGATATGGTAAGTGCATCACACCACACGCTCAATAACAACATGCTTTGCTGCTGAGACAATACAGCACATCTTACCATTAGGAGAGTAAGCTCATCCTCTGGAACAGGCTCCAGGTCCGGAACAGTAAAGGATTCTGGGAATTGTGCTCCCTTAGCCAGGGCTTCAGCAGCTTTTATGGTAGTAGAGAAACACTCTAGCCAGGCCCATTCTGTAGGATTCCAGGCTGCGGGATCAGGGAGGCAGTTCTGGTGATGAGGGGGCACCGGGGGATTGCACAAGAGCTGGTCCAGGTGAAGGCCCACAGCGAGGGATGCCAAGCACTGCATGTAAGGACTGTGAACAAGCTGGTCTCCACAAACAACATGCGGCTAAAGGGGAGGCGGGGGGAGAGATATTGAACAGGCAAAGTTAGAAATATATATTAATCAATTTAGAAATAGGTGTCCTTCAAGTCTAGTCCTGTAGAAAAATACTTTTCTACATGTTTAATTAAAGATTTTATAATACTTTAAATATTCTCAAATTAGAAGACTACCAGCTTTAGGAATACTGAAAGACATTTGCAAATAGGAGGTAGGAAAATCTTCTGGGTTTTCTGTGGCAAAAGACTGAAACCAGCTGAGAGTCAAACAGTGGCCTTATGTCAGATGGGAATTCTAAATGTTTGTATTAGCTTTTCTTACCTTTTCATAAGCGTACTGTTCCTGAAGCATTATTGGCAAACGTTCCAAGAAAGCTCGCATGCAAGGAGCCATATTTAATCCTAGAACTCCTTGCTGTTTCAGTGCCGTCCTACATGTTGCAAGGACGTGATTGGAAGATATCCACTCTGAAGTACAGTTCACTACCAACACATCCTGTTTAACAGCAGTCACAACACACATTAGAAATTAAAAACTCATAAAGCAGGATTATTCAGCTCCACTGACTTATCATCAATCATCTTAGTTTCCACAGGGTCCAGAAACCACACAAACTTGGACATTTTTATCTCTGTTGGTGAATAATCTGCTTCCATTAAACAGATAAGCTGATGTAACCAGCATGCAGCATCCTTTCTAACCACCGGCTCAGAAGGATTCCACCCTGACCCCTAAATTAACATAGGATTCTATTAAAAAAACCCAGCGTTTTTAGTGTCTGGTGATAGTTGAAAGATAAAACAATGTGTTTTGAAAATATACCAGAACTAGATAGGTATTTCTCTTTGCATATTTAAAAAAAAAAAAAAAAAGGGTGAAAAAAAAGAAAGGAAAAATAAAGACAGACAAACAGCATTTTCTTTTAGTAAAAAATATGAAAGAACATCAACACATAGTGTCACCTTTGATCTGTTAGAGCAAGCAGCTACTCCCACTTCAGGTATCCATACTGCAGTCTGAATAGCTCCAGAACCTATCACAACACTCTGCAATACCGAACCATCCTAAGGAAAGAAGTGTTTTGAGTCAGTGTCAGTGTCTGAGCTACTTTTCTGTTTAAATGCATACAACCACATTCCTAAGGGATAATATTGTCCTAAACTGTTCAATATTTATTTTAAAACTCAAATGTTTATACTAAAAGTGAAAAATATCTAGCACTTTCATAGCATTAAGGAGATAACACAACTAAGGATTTAGAAGTGTTTAATTATTAACATTATCTGACTGTTGGAAAAGTTCTCCAAGTAAGAGACTATTGTTCCCAACTATAGAGCGGCTGGTTCTGCAAAGCGTAACTAACATGACCAAGCCTACAGAATGAAGCAATAGGAGAACGAGAAAATATAAAATACCTCAATGGTAAGTACAATTTCAACTTATATTTTATTATTTATCATTTCGTACTATTATTTTATACTATGCTTTCTCTGATGTTTCTAACAATGTTTCTAACATGCTGGTGAAAAAAAAAAGAAGCTAGCTAGTCTGATGCCTTGATCTTTTTAGATACTCATAGTGAAAAAGAATCATGACACGTCAAAGATGATCTTACCCGTAAAGACCAAATATTCATGAGACCACCGAGTCCACCGGATACTAATGCCAGTCCATCAGGACTGAATGCAACAGTCCGAACAGGAGTAATATGTCCTCTCAGTTGAAATACACACTTGACTTCTACTGCTTTTCGGAAGCCATCCTGAAAATTATTTCAGAGTTACAAAACACTGAACTATTTACAGAAAACAGAATAGCGTAACAGCTTCTGTATTCTGCAATAAATACTGATCATCCACAAAGATGGTGTAGTTTCCATAAGATAATAAAAAAGATAAATACTATGATAACATTTTATAAATATCTTTGCCACATGATCGTCTTTTCTGCCCATACAAAATGACATCAACATTAAAGACCACATTACAATTTACATAAGTGAAATTAATCTTGACTTAATTTTATATAGAAAAAAGTTTAGTATAAATTTATCACCTTTTAAAAAAATGAAAACAGATAATAATACAACCTTTAGCAAAAAAAAAAAAAATCATTTACACCTGTGATTTTTCATTTCCTGTTCTGAAAATGCCTACACATATACAAATGCAATATAAACTTTTTTTTAGCAAATGTCTTCTCTCAGGAAATGTTGAGATTTGAGCAACTCGCTCACATTCTTCTCCTCCCCCCGTTTTGGAACAAGCAAAGAGAATTTCTTAAACACCAAGTTTAGTCCTTTTACCTTGGCACTCGCTTCTTGGTCCCACCACCCTTCTGAGCAAGTTGAGCTGGACTGCAGCGCCATTACTATGTCCTGGGGAACAGTCCAGACACACACCAAACCATTGTGGCATCCTCTAAAGGAAGTCAGGATAAATCAGAAAAACAAAGTAAAGGTATTAACTAATGAAATATTCAGTGGTATTGTAATTAACTTAAAATACCAGTGGTCTTCACCACCTTCCTATAAAACCATATTGTAATCAGTGAATCTAAAGTGGAAAAGAACATTCCCAATGGATAAATGCATCTTTTCCTGTTCCTCTCCAACCCTGCAGCTTTTCAAGTTTTACTAACAACATACTCTCAGAAATGAAATTTTTTTGCTTCATCAAAATTTCAAGCAGGACATCCACACAGAGGTCTCATAGCATGGAGAAAACAGTCGGTAACATGACCAGAGCTGCTCTTTCCATATGAATTCTGAAGCCTCGTGGACCTCATGGCAACTGGCTTACTGAATGACTGTTATTTAAAAAAAAAGAGAAAACTTTTCTTTGCTCTGGACACTAAAGACTGGTAGAAAAGTCCTGCAAAAGAGCTATAGAAACAATAAAAACAATTACATACGTAGCCAGTAAAAGCTGCAACTTGGGTCCTCTCCCTGGAAGAGCGCACCAGGCGATGCCATTCACAAAAGCTGGGTGGGACAGTGAATGCAGACGCCTCCAACATCCTCCCATATGGCCCCAGAGTTTCACCGTTTCTTCCTTGGCACATGTCAGGAGAATCTTCCCAGTTGGATCCCACTTCATACTAACAATCATATCCTATTGGATTTAAAAAAATTAAAAATAAGTATGAAGTAACACAGTAAGGACATAGAAAATTTAACTCTCAGAGATAATGTTTAATTATTAATAACAAAGAAGATTTTATTGTTAAATAGTTTCAGAGATAGTGAGTTGCAATTACAAAACCATAAAAATACTTTTCAGAGCTGTCAAATTGAAATAAAATCCAAGCTTCCTGAGAGAAGCTACAGGGAAAGCGTAGAAAAAAATGTTCTCTTTTCATTGCACACCTTTCTTGATTTTTTCTTTCCCCAAAAGAAGCAGACAATTTTTCCTTCTTTTTTATATAATGAAATTGTAGTATGAATTACCTTAATAGTACATGGTTCATAAACATATTGGGCAGTGGGCCAGACGTAGTTTTGAGTCTAACGGAGGTATGAAAGGAGAACAGCCCACAGTGGAAAAGGCAAGTATAGCTTTATTGTCACAGCATGCTCACTTCTGTGACTACCGTGCTTCAAATACCGAGACCAATTCATGGAAGCATCCAAGACGCTTTTACTACACCTAAGCTCGGGGAATTCTCTTCACCTAACAAATAATTTATGGACTATTAATCACTTACTATTACATACCAGCCAAGCAAAGGATTCTAAACATTGTTCTAAACATTTGCGGCTGCATAATTGGAAACACATCTTTTGCTTTGCACAGGAACTTAAGCTTTACAAAAACATGTGACATAACCAAAATTAAAATTTCTTATGAGCACTTTTACAAATAAAATAACGATGGTCTTTTAAATCCAGACATGCATAGCTGTGTCCTTAATACACTTCTGTCACTGTATGTACATACACTTTACAATCTCTAATAACAAAAAAGGCTATAAAATTTATTCTTCCTTTTTTTTTTTTCTAATTTGGTAGACTGTTCCTTTAAAAAATATTGTGTTTAACATGTGTATCAGAAAAGCTATTTGTTGACTTCATAAATAGCTTTCAAATATAGAAATCAGCTTTAAAAGATCTTTGCCCACAAAAATTACACATCAGTTTTAAAAAGACTAACTCTACCTTATGTGCATCAACTAGAACGATTCCTCCTTTTTCAAGTGGTTCCTTTGTTCCTATTAGCAATTTTCCATCTGAATAGCCAACTGCAAATGGTCTGTCTTCACTGAACCAGGCAAGGCATGTGACAGACACTATGTAAACAGACAACACAAAATATTCATTAAACTAAATCGAACTTCACTCCTGCCAAAGAGGTTTTTGCAGTGCAATTATCTAAAATATGAAGTGCTGTGCCCCCCCCCACCACCACCCTGGCCCCAGGTTATTTAACGTACTATTGGTCTGAAAATTTTCTTGGATTTGTATGGTAAAGATCAGACTGAGCGCTACTATAATGACAGCTGTTGAGATTACTTTGTAATAGTTTTTTCATTCTTCTTCTTTTAATTAAAATAATTTAATTTATATTCCTGACATGGTAAAAAGAACTATGCTAGGGAAAAGAAAAAAAGCAGACTGAATCCTATACGTGTATCTGAGACCGGGAAGCTTTTAAGAAAAGCGCTGAAAACGATTTGAGCCTTTCTTTGCACACAAATATTGCCTCACTTGATTCTGCCAAAAATTTCTGCAAATTTCCTGAAGGAGCAATAAGCAAAATCACACAGTGCTACCAAAAACGTGCTACTTGATGTTCCCTGAGACTGGAACTATAAAGGAAAAATGGCAGTAATGAAGTAATTCAAATGACACTGACTACATGCTATCTGTAGACAGAACAGACACTGCAGGGAATCTATATTAATTTTATACAACAGCAAGAAATGTCAGGATCTGAGTAGGTTGCTACCAACTGTTTGCCTCTGCTGTAGAGGAATCAGGGTGCAGATGGAGATCCCACAGACTTTTCTCCTCCCATGAACACAAGTGAATGATGCTTGCAGCTAAGATACCAGAAGTCAGATCCCATGAACGATAATAAAAAAATTGAGATTATATACTTGCTTAATTAAAAAAAAAATGGGGGGGGGGGGGAGGAAAATTCATAATTTTAATTTCTACTTAAATACTGATACGGTCACCTACCATCCTTTCTGTAGCAGTGCTCCAGTTCTAGCCGGTGCATGGTTGAAATATCCACAACTTCAATAAGACCAAGAGATCCATCCATACGCCCAATTAATAATAATTCTGGAGCATCTCCTGTCCATGCTGCAGCGGGCCCTTCTTCTGGCCAAGCTAGAGCAGATACCCAGTGAGGCTGAAGATCTAATAATCCTTTTCCTCCTAGGAGCGCAAAAAGTCTTTTAAAACTACTTCATCTTCATAAAGAAAAGAAAACAACAAAAGTACTTTCCATAGGAAAATATCAAGAGATCCTATTTAGATGTAGCACATACTACAAATTCATGTAAGTTACAAGCCTATGAAGCAGTGGTCCACTAATCTATGCAGACAAAATCTAGCTAATAAATCTCAATTATCAGCCAAGTTACATGGTTTTCTTAGGGAAGCTAAGTTCTTCAGTACTCAGTAAATTTAGACTTTTTCTGTGGACTGTCTATTAACATGGGCAGTGTAGCTGGTGATTTTCATAAGCACAAAACAACAGAATGAAGTTTCAGAGATTACAAATGACAAAGTGATTAATAGTCTTCTCACAGGAGTTCTAAAGGTATTAATGCTGGATTAGTCAATTGCAGCACAAATGACAGTAAAAATGTAAGAGAATCCACTTAAAGGTGCTCGCAAGCTGAACCAAGGAATTGGAAAGGGCTTTTCCTGGAGCAGGCTCAGTCCTCTCTATCACAATGCAATATCATAAATTCATTAATTTTATAGTGTTTCTTCTAAGGTTTCATTTCTCATTATAAAAAATGAGATGACAGTCTTTTAAACATTAGAAACTTTTTTTAAGTTATTCATGGCCAATTTATTTACATTTCTTCTTGTGTCCACGCTATCCATTTGCTTACATGGCTGCTTTTTCTCCCTGGACTTCTACAGTTTATCTTCCTAATGTACTTATTTATAAGCTTCCTTCTCCAAGACTCTTCTGTTCAAATAAATAAACCAAGCTCACTCATTCTACTCTCGTTAGAAGACATTCCATCTAGCTGAACACTCTAGAAGTCATTCCCTCCATCTGCTTCAGTCAATTTTCACATTCTCCCTGTTGCATGCAGAAAGGTAATACTTGCGGACTACAAGAAGATGGCATTTACAGACAAAAATTGCTAAAAGTAATCAAGCCTCACACCTAAATACTTTTGATCCCACAAGGACTCATTGGCTGCTCAGTTTTCTACTGAATTAATTGTACATCACGCATTCATTTGCGGTTAGTTTCTTCCTCTTATTAAATAGGTTTACAAGATATTATGGAAGATGGTAGGCATTTAAACTGGAGAGCATACACAGTTAAATACTTGGGTAAACAAATATTCAGTAACTTAGCAGCTTCCCTAGAAATACGTTGTACCATAAAGTGTCACTAAGAGCATACCATTGACTTGCCATATGTTCACCATCTTTTCCGTAGCTCCAGCCAGGTACTTGCCACTGATACTCCAACAGACAAGAGACAAACTAAGGTCACTGGGTGATCCCAGACTTTCTTCAGAATCACCTTCTCTACAAGAGAATAAAATAGTGCAGTTAAAAAAGGGCATCTCCTTTAAGCAGACAGGAAAACATAAAATTAATTAAACATACAAGTTAAAATCTGGAGTCCCCCATCATCACTGCAGATTTACGTAATAGATTTTTCTGCTCATAGTTCTATCTTCTATTTAAACCCACTTCAAATTACAGAACAAGATACCCGTTATTTCTACAGTAAGAAATTTGAAGTTAGGTTTCAATTAGAAGAATAAGTTTAATTATGTTTAACTTTACCTATTTATAGCTCAAATTTAACATCTTTGGTGAGGGCAAAACTTTCTGGGAAGTCATGAAATGAAACAGAATACCTTAGGCAAAAGAAATTGAAGGGTACATCTTACTCTCAATTTTAGCTTAAACTCTTCCTCCTATTACACTGTTGCTAAACTAGAATTTTAGAACAGTGTAAGTTTGCTTTTTGCCTTTACCAGGACCACTGGTGTGTTTTATTGCCCCTTAGGGTCATACATGACAGGCACAATGTTTATCAATTTTAGTAACAGGAAAACGAAGGCTCTAATACTGCCAGGATGCATGTTGCAGGCCACATAGTGTGTCACCCCTGTATTTTTGAAGATACAGAAGGCATGCCTTTGGCGTGTTCTTGCTGAAGCAGCAGACAGTGAATTTGAGAATAGAGCAGGTAATTGGGCCTTGTAACTGTTATTGACAACATTAACTTAATAACACATGTAACAATATTAACATAAAAAAAGTTAACATAACAGGTAGTAATACTGTATCAGGGAAATCTAGTAGCATTTAAATAATGTTCCTCCAAACTCAGAAAAACAAAAAGTGTTCTCACTGAAGGAGGACATAATTCTATCAGAAAGAAGGGATAATGCCTTTTCATCTACTTGTCTCTAAGGGCTACAAAAACCTTCTTCTGAAGTCAAGTTATTACACCATTCCATTTATTCCTTTTAAGGCAGCAGCAAAGAATAGCAAGCAAACAAGAACTAAAACGACCACTAAGAAATCATCACGAAACAACCCTCAAGTCCGCTATTGTTTCTTCATTCTCCTGAGATAAACTGACCTAAGCTGTACTAAAGAATTAGATTTTAATCTTTTATTTTTCTTTCTTTTTGGGACACATCCAAATGCTACAAAAGTACTTCCCCGACAACCTCACGAAGAAGAATCACACTCAGTTACTGAACCCCAGAAGTCACAAATTCTTTTTTCACACGTGACTCAAACCACCACACTCGAAATTATCATGTTATATGTTGCACCTGTCCACTGCAACCCACTGAAGGGATTTTTGCATTTTTTTCGTGTGACAGTCCCTTACAGACAGTCCCTTTATACCTACTCTTATCAGCTTGACATTTAAGTTCAATTTTCAGTTTTAAGCTATTTCATGCCATAAACACAGCAACAATCCCAGAGAAAAAATGAGAGAACGTCTGCGCAGGAGATACTGCAGGGTTGTCTCTTTTCGTTACCCTGCACAATCACAGCTTAAATTAAATACTTGACTATTATAAAGAATCATCTTACAGCTTGTTGAGCACACAGGTTTGTTGCAATGAATACTGCTTCTTTGTAACATTCCACACCCTTATGGTGCCATCATTTCCACTGGTCGCCAAAAGTCCCTTTTTATTGCACCAAACACATGTCATGACCTGCAAGTACCAACATAATCATGGCAAAACTGAAATTCAAATCTAAAGCTTATGTATGTTTGTGCACTGGTATTAAGCAAATATTGACCAATGAGACAGAGTATTGTCTACATTATTGAAATACACTGTAACAATGAAACAAGATACATTTTTCTACTTTTACAGTAATTAAGCGTGCTTTATAAGGTTGCTACACTTCGTTCAGACCCATACTCCACAGGCCACTATTGCACAGAATACTGGAAAAAGACGTTAACTACTAAGACAGAAAAATTAACGCAAATTAAGATCTAGTGTCAGAAAAGATTTAGGGTGATTCTGCTGACTACGTGTACTGTCATGTCCCCTTTAATTGAAGCTTCAAAGCAGCTAAGCATTTTTATGCATCAGAGCTACCGTCAAGCAGTAATTTAATTTATCACCAAAAAAATTACTTCTTGTGGGAAATCATTTCAGCCAGTATATTTGTAAAATAATAGTATTTTACTTTTGCTGTATTCTACAAAAGAGAGTATTAAAATTCATGCCTTTTTGGGAGAAATCATCCTTACCCTGTTCTGATGAGCCTCTAGTTTTATGAAGGAACATTTTCTTAAGTCTCCCCCCATATCAGCGAGGGTCTGAGGAATAGTTTGATTATCTCGATCGTGTGCTGCAAGAGTTCGCACCAGCTGCTGAGCAGCCCACTGCCTATGTTGGGAAGATAACCTTGAAGAGAGGCAGCAAGCTGCTAGTGCGTTAGCCAGCTCCAGAGGGCCTACAGCAGAAGGATCATAGGAAGGATGGGCATACAAATGGGCAATTAAACCTGCTTAAACAAAACAATGAGACGATGCCTAGATGAGTACCAAACAGAATTACACAAATGAACACAGCAATAGCCATAATTTCCAGAAAAAAGGGAAAGGTATTAACAAACATCTTACAAGGACGTTGCAATCATGTTAACTACTAGGAAAAAACGACTCTGTTGAGACTGAGAGAAAAACAACCACCCTGAAAATTTCACAAAAAAACCTAAAGAACAGAATTATGAATAGTCTTATTCCCACCATATGGACAATGGTTGTTCATGGAGCAGGGAAGAGGAAAATGCCTCCTCTGACAGAGAGAAGCTGCTGTGGCTGCTATGCCCCTCCCTCCCTTTAACACAGCAACACCCTGGCGTTGAGGCACAGCAGCTGCTTTTTGGCTCCCTGCCCTCTCTCAGCACAACGTTCTGTCTCAAGAGACACGACAGCAGTTAGGTGGCCACACTCAACCATTATTCCCCTTCATTTCATATTAGGTGGCACAACCAAGGCTGAAAGTTTTAGCTCTATGGGGCTTTGAATACACACACATTCATTTTTTTTTTTTTAAAGTGGCAAAAGATGCAACTCATAAGATCATATTTCTAAGTAAAATTTGTGTACTAAACTATAAGATTACTTTGATTAAAACAAGTTTTGTACATTTTTGAGAGTATGCTTTTGTATGTATGTATACATTACTCTAGAAAGCATCCCCTTAAATATAAATGAGGAATTAAAGACTTAATAATTAACATTTAAAAACAAAGCTGTATCGTACCTTTCTTTTCAATTTCGGCTTTATCGTAATTTGGCCTCAGTTTGGCCCCTTTGTCTGCCAACAGTGCTACAAGTGCTTGAGTAACCACAAAATTCGGAGATGTGACAAGTTTGTTTTCTTCTGCAATTCCTCTTAAAAAACTTGGCAAAAATTTTCGCTGAATCGGATCATCAACTGTTGTCAAGTTTACACCAGTTGCTGCAGAAATCAAATTCTAAAAATAAAGACAGACAATAAATACCCGGAACAAACAAAAATATCCATTTTGTAAAGCATTTGTTGTCATCATGCACAATTTTACAGATTTTCAACTTTTTTCAGAAATTCTCAGCTCCCAACCACTTTTACTTTAAGATCACGTACAACTGGAATTTCCCTTAGCACAGGAAAGACATGGACCTGTTGGAGCAGGCCAGAGGAGGCCACGAAGATGATCAGAGGGCTGGAGCACCTCTGCTATGAGGACAGGATGGGAGAGTTGGGTGTGTTCAGCCTGAAGAAGAGAAGGCTCCAGGGGGACTTTAGAGCCTCTTCCAGCACCTAAAGGGGCCTACAGGAAAGATGGGGACAACTTTTTAGTAGGGCCTGTTGCGATAGGACAGGGGGTAATGGCTTTAAATTAAAAGAGGAAAGAGAGGAAAGATTTAGACTAGGTATAAGGAAGACATTTTTTATGTTGAGGGTGGTGAGACACTGGAGACAGTTGCCCAGAGAGGTGGTAGATGCCCCATCTGTGGAAACATTCAAGTCAGGTCAGACAGGGCTCTGAGCAACCTGATCTAGTTGAAGATGTCCCTGCTCGCTGCAGGGGGGTTGGAGTAGGTGGCCTTTTAAGGTCCCTTCCAACCCAAACCATTCTATGATTCAATGAGTCTTCTGCCCTGGGGAATACCTGGTCTTAATGGAACCAAATATCCAGAGATCCAAGGATTGGGGAAAAGAAAGAAAGAAGTTTCAAGTAACCAAAAATATCAGCAAGACCTAGGGAGCTTTTACATAACTTTTTTTACAAAGTTATGCATGTGGTGGTAGGATAAAAAGCAGTAACACAGAATAAAATCCATTATTCCTTCCAACGCTCGTATTTCCTCAACAATTACATTTCAAAGTCAGAAGAACAAAACAATTACTCTGATTGCTTAGAAGTTTCCTGATACACATGAAATCCTGCTGCATGTCCACGAGATCATCTCTTTCTAAATATAAACAATCTGTGCTCCACAGTTGTCTCAATTAAAAAAAAACCCACAATTTTAACAGAAAAACCCTATCAAGACAAAATGCACATCCATTTTTCTCCACTCAAAAAAGTGTACTCAGCAAAAAAATATAGTTACTTGATTTTTATCGACAATAAAACCTACCCTTGTGTAAAGCCATAAACAAGAACTCTAAGGAGATCCTCAAACTGAGGGCAGTCTCATCAGAGTTCATAAGATAAAAGCACAAATTATCAATATGTACCAAATGGATTGCTTCATCTCAGGTATAAGCAGTTTAATATAAATATTCGTGTTGAAATAACAGTCCTACCTGTGTACATAACTGTACCAGCAGTTTTGCAGCACTAGGAGTGTTCGATGCCAAGCAGCCTACTGCCGTACTCAGGTAGGCAAGACAAGAGATAGGCTTGCTTGTTTTGCTGTGTATTCCTCGAGATCGCTCTGTGGAACTTGACACAGTGGATGGACTTGTGGAGAGGCCTGCTCTGCCAGCCGCAGCGAGGCACATTAAACGAACCAAAGTTCTGATATCTGTTAATCCCAACGATTCAAGACCAGCTGCCAGGCTACAACTGGAACCACTGTCAAAAAAGAATATAAATGCTCTTGGTTTTGTCAGGACGTTTTAAAAGAAAGTTATGTTTGGATTTAACTATTCCCAACCCATTGGTGAATACTGCCTTTTTGATTAGCTGGACATTGTTACCATGCAGGTGGAAGGCGAAGAAAGAGAAATGAAGCTGCAGCCCCTGCACTCCTTTTCTTTTAAGCTGAAGATAAAAACACATCCTAGACTTGCCCTAGCAAAAAATCCCTGAGTTTATCTGGAATCACTCACAGTGTTATATGGATAACTCACGTTTAGAGCTATGCTATGACAATATGTGCATGCACATGTCAGATTGCTGTGATGTCTTCATAGTTGCCCAGGTATCTTGTGCAAAGTCAGTTTTTAAATCCTCATATTCCATCAACTCCTTCACTTCATCTTCTTTCCTCCAATATTCATCTCTAACACTTGCCTTGAACAAAACCTCACTAACAAACACAGCATCTGTATTTCTGAATGGCTGCTACCACTGGAGTCCACTTTCCATATAAAAGGTAGATGTTTCTTTCATAAAGTTTGAAAATAGGATTCAAAAGAACAAAATCAACAGCTTTTTCTCTTAATACTACGATGTAAGTACATAAAATGAGAATCCCTTTTCCAAGTAGTTTAAAACTGCATCCCTATCAAACATGACTCGAAAACTGGTTCCAAATAGAAGCGTTGGCAAGGATGCCACAAACCTGACAGACAGAAGTGAGAGCGCTCTCATAACCATAGTTCTTGCCAGAAGGACTTGGGCGGCAGCTGTCACTCTTCTTAGAGCCATAACACGGTCATGCGGGTTTACTAGGGCAGCTGCTTGCTCTCCTAAGGTTATCCTGCCAGAAGAACTTTTTTCTATAGAGCCATGACAGCCTTGAAAATAATGATGAATTGCGTTAGTGTTTAAAGAAAAACAAACCATTATCACATAGTAACAAGCGCAGATGCAAGTTGGGGTAAGTTTGCAAATTACTCATAATTTTTCAACATTTCATACATACAGAACTGTAGTGATAATGATCAAGAGAAAACACACTCCTGAAATACATTCCATAATTTAATTATTCTTTATTTTCAAAGATAGATGAGCACAACTTAACACAATACTCAAATTAACCTTAATTCCTCTGTTTCTTTTTTCCATTAGAGGGGCCTACGAACTTACATATTGATCCTGCATTTCAACAGGCTGACCAGTAAGTCCCAATTTAAATCCACGAATCCATCTTTGAGTTCTGCAAAACATGCTACTGGCATCCACTGCAGGACTGTGGTCACAGTTGTATTAGTAAATCAAAGCCTCAAGCCTTCTGCCAATATGAGTGCCTCACCCTCCTCTAACTCCCCTATAATAAAAGGACAATTTAGAACCCTGTCTTCACTTCCTCATGGTGGGGGGCAGGAAAGACTGTCAAAATATTTCTGCGTTGCCCCTATAAAATCACACCAAAGTGGAGATATTTACCTATTTGCATCAGTGTTTCTTCCATACTGTTGGTGGCTGTCACCATTGCAACTGAAGCACCCAGGGGGTCACTGTCGGGGAACTGTACAGGTTCAGGTACAATACGGCGATCATTTAACCCAAGAGGTCCAGCCAGTAATTCGAACTCCTCTTCTCCTGTCAGCTTTTCGTCTTCGTCTACGTCTAACATATCCCAGTCTTCTAGAATTGGAGAAATATAATTACACTTGGTTACAAAAGCTAAAACATTAAATAATTTCAGCTAATAAAAAAACCAATACAGGGCACAAAACATGGACTGTAATCTGCAACATAGTAGTCTTAAAAACTTTTGATGTTGACCATAGACACAACATAGTAAATCGGAGAAACAAAATCACACTCTTGCCCCCCTCCACTACATTTGACTTTTATTTCTACTGCAAAGAAGTTGCATGGAAGATTCTCTGAAGAACCAAACTAGCTGTTTTTTTTAACAATACCTTATCACTCAAAGTTAAGTATTTGACATTTCAGCTACTTAGATGAAAGACGGGAAAAAATGTCACTGATTTTTTTCCCATTTGAACTAAAAAAAGAATTTGAAATACTGCACCTAGTCTGAAGAATACTTTTAAAGTATACCTGCAAATATAGTTTCATGACAGGTTTATTTGCATGCAAGTATTTATGCAGAAAAATAAAACACTATGCAGGTGCAAAGTACTTAATATCTTCAGCAACTTAAAAACATACCTTCATAGACACTGTCTTGTTTACCTATTAAATCAGGAGCCTGGCCTTTGTACCTGTATGAAAAAATAACAAAGAAAATAACGGAATGGATCTAGTAATTTACATATATGCATAATAATTTTAAACTTGGTTTACTATTAAGTTACTTTAGTGTTATGTCAATATACATATGATTTCTAGAAATGGCTAGTAACAGAGAGATAAATAAAACGGGCTTCTTAAAGTGTTTATAGAGGGGGGAAGCATTTTGCAGTACTGATGTGAGAAAGACCCATAAAAAATAGTGGAATTGTCAGACAAAATTGAAAAAGGAAGTTTTCAAAAGTCAACAAGAGTAGGCAACATCTCAAGAAATAATTCCTTGCTTTTCATTTAAAAAAACAGAAATATCAAGACAAACTTTTTTCTAAATATGCATTTGTTGAATACAGAGAATAATTTTAAGCCTCAGTTAAAATAAATAAAGAAAAAGTCTACTAGGAATTTTAATTTCTTCAGTCAAATTCTTAAAATGCTGATGCTAGTAAACACTTTTAAACTGTTTCCTTTCTTTACATAGAGTATTCCACCATCTTCTACTTCTATACCTTTCAGAAGTTGACGTTTTAGATTTACTCTTCAGGGCTAAATATTTCTCTCTGCAGATGCCGCACAATAAGTAGTAAGGATTTCCGCTTCCACATTCACCACCAAACCATCCATCTACGTAAGAACCATTGCTACGATAGCCCTGGCGATTTGCACTGCGACCACAGCCAGGGTGGTTTCTCTTCATGTGTTGATTGAAGCTGACAACACTGGACTCACACAGTTCACAAACCACTACTTCTTCTCTGTCTTCAGTTTCACAAACATGCTGCATGGTAAAATTTTCATGTGTTATTTTTATAGAATAAATATCTTCATATTAGATATGAAATAGGCAAATATTCGTAGGTGTATGTTCCTGCCCATTTCTGTTAGATACACAGAATGATATTTATATGGTTAACTTGCCCAAAAGCAAAGCAGAAATAGACAATTTATGACATAATGAAGAGCAGATCATTTCAGAACAGGAAAAACATTTGTAAGTAAAATTTCAGAGGATGAGATCCTCCTATTTCATTTTAGACGCGACTCAAAATTCTTGACAATGTAACTTTTCACATAGATCTCTGCTAGCGCACATTCAATGCTGTCTTGAAGTTATCTGATTCTCCTCAGAACTTGACTACACTAGATCCAACAAAGAAAAAAGAATCCTTTTTTTTTTTCCAGACAATCGGACTTTGTATTCACTGAGCAACAATATTTACCATTTGTGTCAATGTTTGTCTGAATATAAGGTTCATTTTTCTATAATTACATTTCTGTCCTAAGTCAGTAATTTCATTGTGATGTTCCAGTGAAGCAAGCTCTCTGAAAAATTCAATATGTATTCTGAAACTTGCTTCCATATCAGAGTCAGGTAACATCATAATCAGGAGACGGAAGCTTAGCCTTGTGGGTTGCTTGTCTAATTTCACATGGATAATCCAAAGATTAAGAAGCTGCTGTTATTATATTTCCTTTCCACCTGAAGCGCGTTTTTAGTGGGCTATACAACAACTGAGCAAGGACTATCACTACATCCTCCCCAGAGAATGAAATACACGACATGACTAAATTAAGAAAAACTGATTTAAGTGAAAATTGTGTTGCTAAAGATTTGATTTTTTTTTTTTTTTCAATAAAACAAACACTCACATCTTTGTTACCCCACACAGCTAAGCAATCTGGAACACCTACTTGATTTCTAAGTGATATCATCAAAACAACAACTACACTAGTTCTATTCTCATCTTTCAGGGGAGGGAGAAGAAAAACTACGTAGAAGTGCAGAGCACGAACCACAAGAAAGCAGTACCCTTAATCTAAAAGTGAAGCTACAGAATACAAGATTTTAAGCATTGCTGGCATTTAGGAATATATTTTCAAACAGGCTATAAGCATATGCATGTTACTTTAAATTTAAAAATATGAACATGCAAAAAGCAGTAAGTTAAAGCAGCCCCCGCTGCAGTCACACACACCCAGGTAGGCCAATCCAATACCTCTGGGATCCACATTCCCAGAATATCATTATCACTAGCCAGGTCTTGCCCAAACATAGCTTCCATTGCTTCATCGTCAAGGTCAATTTCCAACTCCTCATCCAAGTTGAAGTCATAAAGCGCTCCAGGATCTTGCTGCAAAGATATCCCTTCTCTTCGACTCTGATTCCTGTGGGCCTGTACAGAGCGGTATAATCCCGCTCAAGTGAAGAAAGAAAGGAAAGGAAAGTAGTACTTTTATTTTACTTGTAATAAAGATGATTGTACTTTCATCTGCCTTTTGCTTTGTCTGTAACTCTTTTGTTAAACATAATCTACTTATTACCACATAAAACACTTACGTTCAATATACACTGATACACGTATGTGAAGAAGAGTTTTGTAACATTCACGCTAAGTACCCATCCCCTCCTCTTCCTTTACTGGGAAAGCAAAGACCTTGGAAGTCTTTCAGTATACTTACCAGCACGTGCTAGCAATGTTCGGGCAGCTAAATCAAATTTGTGTCTTCTCGTTACAGCTGACCGACTTCTAGAAGGAGGTCCACTTGCAGAAGCTGCATTATCCACGTGATCCATGTTATCAGGGCTACAAGAATTTGTAATTTACAGTTAAATCAAAACAAATTTTAAACAGCCACATACAGTAAGTAAGAAAAAACACTAAGATCATATTTATTGGTGCTTTTCTTTTCTCCTTTCATGAAAGAAAAAAAAGGGAATTTGGAATTCAAGGATTTTCAGTTCCACTGTAACACATATTTACTGTCTTTTTGACTGTGAGATTTACCTCAAACAAATTAGATGCAGCAATGTCAACACCCATTCGATGCTTTCTTAGTGCCCAAGCATTGTAGAAATTTTGGGAGAGCACTCCTTTTATGCGGTCAAATTTAACTACAGCTCAAACTAGGTTTCTTCTCCTTTTTAAAAGAAATAAAATCAACGTTTCTTTTGTTGCTGCCTCAGTCATTCCCTCTTTTGCCCAAAATCTTTTGCAAAACATGAATTTAAGTTACTTAGTAACACTTGTTGCTTAGTTTATTTCTCCCAGTTGAAATCTGTGAGTTCTCCGTGAAATGACAGTTTACCAGGGACAAAGTAACTAAGGACACTTAAAAACACTTATCTCAATAGGATCAAGGCATCTGAACAAAAGTGTTCTCAAAAGCGTTGCAGTTGTCATCCTCCCTATTAACAAAATACCTGGTATGATTCCTAATAGGTGTCACTTAAAAATATAGCCACTACTTTTAGGATCAAAAATAAAATAAAAGAAAAATAATCATTAAAATCCCTGTTTAACACACAGTTTAGATGTAACGTTGTGAAGGTGACTGAGAATGGAAGCTTCAACTCAGTTTCATCCTCTCTGGATAAACCAAGAATTCATTTAAAAAGAAGAATGTAGAAAAACACCTGTTCATGAATATGCTGGGAAAAAAAATAATATTCCAATGAAATTTTGCTTTATTACTAGGTCTTTTAGGAAAAATGTAAGGTATGTGCCCTCATTTTTTTTTTGTTTCTCCTTCCTCTTTTTTTTGAGGGAAGGATGCTCAGTTACGTTATTCCCCAGTTCTGTGCATAAACAATACTGGAAAATAAACGCACCATGTACATCTAATTTAATTGCATCTTTGTTTTTACTCATGTAAACAGAATTCAAAAGTGGCAGTATAAAGTAACGTTCTGTCAGCAACAATAAACTTGTGAGATTTTCCGTTTCAGCAACAGATTACAAGCAATTAGAAGAAAACTACATTTTACCTTTCACTAAAGCCTTCCTCCATTTCAGTGGCATCAGCAGAAGGGATATCACCTGGTGACTGCAAATAGCAATGATCACCAGATTTTCCACCGCTTCCAGAGACTATCGTGCCATGTCGTGAATCTGCAGTCCCTTCTGACTGGGGCTCTTCATCATCTTCGTTTCCAGGGTGCTCTATCATCCACATGGCCAGCACTGTGATGTTCTGTGCATCTGCTTCTCCTCTGGCACCTGAAAGCAGGAAAATCACACTTTACCATTCTATGATTCTATGATTATACCACTGACAGTGAAAAAAATAAATTTTTTTCCTCCATAAATGGTTATAGAACTTAAAAGTATTTAATTGGAAAAAAGTGTTCCATATTTATCTCATTTTTCAGTTTAAAGTGATATTATAGATTACCTGTAGCTTCCATAGCTTTTGCAATTTGCCTGAGGGAGAACCCCATTTCTAACAACGGAACAGCAATGGCAGGAGGAGGAGGAGATGTTGAAAGTCGGCTGCTTGGATCAGACAAAGCTTAGAAGACAGAAAAAGTTAAATGTAGAGTGCATAAATCTTTCTTTAGTGTTAACTTTACTAGAACTTACTTTGATATATTAGCTTCAATAAGGGAATAATTGCCCTTTACTACTTTCCACAAAGTCAGATACTTTCTGTAATGAAACCAGAGGGTGTTCGTTCTTATTGGTAACATATATATTATGTAAGCTTCTGTGTAATCAAGTAGGATGCTCATGATATTCAAAGACCTATTTCTTTTAAGATACTTCTAAGAAGTTTATTTCCACTTAAGACTGTATCGAATTATGTATTTGTAGACTAGATAGAGTTATTCCTGTCTGATTCGTCAAGATTCCCAAATGCTATAAGATCTCACCAATAAACATTTCTCTTAAGGTACAGAAAGAAAGCTCAACTAAGCTGGTGACATATCAGAAAAATCTCTTTGCAGATGATGGCTATATTTCTGTGCAAAGTCTTTCAAGGGACTATAAAAGCATTAGTTACTGCCGAAACCCACAGTTTCCTTATTGTTTGCCATAAAAGTGAGGTAAGATCAAAGGCATCCACAATGTACTAACAAACACTGTTTTAAAGACTGTATGGTGACTAGAAGCAAGTCATCTCGTAAAAAACAAAACCAAAAAAAAAAAGTGAAACTGAGCAGACAAGTTGCTGTGCAACAAATGAAACAGCTGAAAGACCCAGTCAATGGCATAGATATAAGAGCAAGAATAAAAAGTTGTATCAGTCAGGAATTTTAAAGCATGGAATTTCTTTCTCAGCACTGAGTATGAAATCTGGAGAATATACTTTAACTCAGTCTCTTCTATTCATTTAATACAAAACACATACACATGGACTTGTATTTTTCTTTTTAGTATTATCTCCTTTGCATCACCATATTCATTTGTGCTCTTTAGAAGCTCAGCCTCCTAGCTATCCCACTCTGCATCTACTCTGGAATAGAGCAAGTCTCTGTTTTGAGTATTGCAGGCAGTAATAAAACTTCTGTGAACAGAAGCCTCTTATTACCTTCACATGTTTCCAGACATGAGGAAGCCCATGAAGGCTGGACAGCCCTTTCAGTCTCACTAAACAAGATTAATTGGAAGGAGCTACGCTGGTGTATGTATCATAAAATACACCAATTCTTGTTTTCTGCATGGTATAGGATCTAACAAAAGCTAGAAAATTAGTGCAGTAAACAGTGGCACACAACCAAGGAAACAAGCCCAAATTGTATAAATGTTTTGAAGTAACTACCCATTATACTGCATTTCTATTTTATATATGTAGTTTGAAATCCATTACACAGCTTTTAAAAACTGATTTCATTTGCTTGATAAAGTCTACAGCTAGACAATCTACACCATGTTTTGTCCTCAGAAGTCACTAAAAGGTTTTCAACAATGCTTTGCACGTTAGGTTGAATTAAAAAGAAATTCTGTCAGTTTTCAGTATCCTAAAAACTACGCTGAACTTCTGCAAATTTACTAACTTGCCCACTTTTCTATCTGTTTTGACTACTTGTTTACCTGTACGATTGGCAGGCCTCGCAGACTGGGAATCAGGAGACGTCAAACTTTGTCTCCTTCCAACTTCATCTGAAGGAGATGTTGGTAAAGAAGATATTGGAGGAGTCTGAGCACGTCGTGCCGGAAGTACAGTTGTAGTAGGATAACTGGAGAACATTTGCCTTTAAAAAGCACAATATACATTTATATTTAACAAAGCTATGCTGAAGAAGGTTTGACACAAAAAAACCCATGAAATAAGAGTGCACTTGGCAAGTCATACTTTACAGCAATTGAGTTTTGTAAGGGTAAGGCACAATACATACATTGGGGCAGGCAGAAAAACCCTGTCGGAACAGCTCGTTCCTACCACCTTTGCCTGGAAACTTAAAATTTAAGCATGTACCTAAAAAAAACCTTCATAGACCAAGAGCTGCCCTAGGAGATAAAAGAGAAGTAAACACTCTTCCCATTTCCCCCACTTTGTTCAGAACTCAGCCTGACTACTACCATCAATTATGCTTCCACTGTCCTGGTAACAGGACAATGTTCTGGCTTTTGTCAAATTATATCTGCAAAACCTCTAAGAGCAGAAGTCAGATATATCAACAGAATTAATAAATTTAGAACAGGACTCTATGCAATATAAAGCAGACTTTCTTCTGCATCACAAATAGCCTCTGCAGACTAACTAGCTTTATCTTACTTCCATTTCAGTATGTGAGGGTAGGATAAAAGGAGGTCTTAGCTTGCAGGATGTTACCTACAAACCAAGACCTACTATAGTTTGAGAACCAACAACTATTCGTTAAAAATACAGAATTTCAGAGACTTGTAATTTAAACTATACCAAATAAACACGAGAACTGGAGGACAAAATAAGGAAGGCATTTTCTCATTTTCTGCTGTCGTGAAGAAGTCAGATGTTACATATAGGTACGCTGTATATTAACAGCTTAACAGCTTTTTATTTCTAGTAACAAAGTCCTGCAAGGCAAAGCAACAAATTAAACCCTGCCCTCTGCAGAGGCAGTTCTTGACAGTAAATGCAAGCATTAACATTTTCAAAGGCTTAGACAGCTAAAGACATATATTGCATATAAACCATGCAACTACAAAATCATATATGCTGAAAATAAAGGTATTTTACCGAAGAAGACTGAGAGGCATAACACCGGGTGATTCTGAAGCTGGAACTGTTTCAGTATCAGTTACTGGAGTAGTAGCAGTGGTAGTATCCTCCAGAGAGCTGCTCATGAAAGAAGTCGTGCTAGAAGCAGAAGGGCTGGTTGTAACTGGTGTTTGGGCTTGCTGAGACTGGTCACCTTCTTCTACTTGTTGATCCACTTCTGCAACAGAAAAAAGGATGTTGCAGGAACATTAATATAATTGCGTAGAGCAAAATAGTAGCTGTGGCTAATCTTTCAAAAATAACTATCATTATTTAAAATTTCCCCCAAAGAAAGCAGTGTGCAGAAGTGCACGCCATGCAAATACTTCTGCCAATAACTCATGGACTTACGTAAAGAAATCAGTCTATCAGCTCTTGCTGTTGTCATACTGATACATGGTAAATAGTAAACAAGTCTTTCCTGATGATAACAGAAGCCATTTACTTGGTTAGATCTCAGGATATTTAGATTTAGATTTATGATTGTAACAGCTAGGATTATTCTCTTAGGCAAAAAAGAAAGAATTCTCAGATACGGAAATAGAGCTGATGAGCTATAAAGCTATTTTTAACTCAGCTGTGTAAGTAACAAGAGTTTTGGCATGTTTTTTGGTTGGTTTAGAAGTTGTCCTTAGGACAGTACTCAATCAGATAGCGCAGTAGTTAGCTTAAATATTTTAGATATTTTTTACTATGTTTAAGCTGATTTAAATAGTTTCTCTGAAGATGCTGACTGTAGTACGCTTATTTTTAAGAAGAAAAGGAATGATGCACATTTTGTCTTCAGCTTCTGTTAAGCTCAGTGCCAAATATCTCAGAAAAAACTCCAGAAAATTAAACCCCAAAACCTCCCAACTGATGTAGAGATTTTCACAGATAGAAACACAGGTAACTTACATCCTGAACATACACGCACATACAATCACACTCAATAACAGTGAACTTTATGATATTCACATCACATACAAATCCTTCTGACAAGTATATACAGAACTGCTTGTTTTTAAAATGTACTAAAGACAAATTAGAAACTTCTGTTTTTCTGATTGACTGACATGCATTCACTTTTTATTAAAATAGGGAATTGTGGAAAAGACAAAAAAAAATCAGTACTATACCTACAAAACAGTAAAACATCCTAAAATTTTTCTGTCCAATTAAGTTTCCTCTGAAGTAGAGCCACTACAAACTTGCAATATTATATTATTTGTATCATCATTGTTACTACTAATTTTAACAGAAATAAAAAACAATTTAGCACTGTATTTCCATAAATTTTAAAACATACCTTGTTTAAGCCTGCCACCAAACTGATCCTCCAGCAGCCCATGAACCACTAATTTGTAGATCATGGCTTGTGCTCGTTCCAAATCTGCCAGTCCTAGAGCTCTTTTAATCGGTGAACGCATGACTGCCCGTTTCACCATGTGTCGCATCAGGAACTGCAAGGCAGCACGCATTTCAACATCTTCGTGAACAACTGGAGAACTGGCACAATCAGAGTTGTGACCATTTTCCGCCAGGACTTTTGGTATTAACAGCAGTTCAGCATATTTACTACAACTAAGAAGAACGCTAAGTGACTTCATAGCACCAAGATAAAGGTAAGATAGCTGTACTGCTCTGATTTCTGACTGCACTATATCATGATTTCTTGGGGTGTGTTCATGATTCTTTTTTCTTCCTTCAGCAGGTTGGTGTTGGGATTCCATACCTAATGTTGATGGTTCTAAAGAAAAGGAAGCGATTTCATTTTCCGACTTAGAGCTCGCAGCACTATGTCCTTTGTTATCATCAGCACTTTGTCCTAATCGTGTGTCTGATCCAGCATCACCCTCCGTTTTCTGGTCCATTTCCCCTTTATCTTCAGATTCACGTCTGTGTTTTTTCTCATGTCTCTTGGTGCTTTGCTTTCCCATATCTTCATGAATACCAGTCAGATAGGTAAGGTCCAGCAACACAGTAGCTGTCAGCCCACGAAATCTTGCAACGTCAAAAGGCAGTGGTTCGCAGGGCTCCAGATTATACAACGGAGTATCACTAGGCGACCAAAAAGTTGGGAAGCTTTAATAAAGATCAGAATGACACAGGAAAAAGCAAGTGAGGGAGAGACAGGAGGAAAGTACAGGAAATAATGTAGGCAAATAAGATGTGAAATATATTTAATAAAATAAACAAACCAATTCTAAAAATTAAATGTAAACAGGGGGAAATGAGGTTATGATCAGAAAAGGGGAGATATGGTATCAGAGCAAAGGCAACAAAGCATGCACAGGTTTTTAACAAAAAGCATTAAAACCCAGAAGCATCAAGAAGCTATCAATTCTGTGCTGACAGAGGTTTCTGCTATATTATTTAGAAATATGTAACAGACTTCTAGGAAAAACTACCTTAAGCCAAATTTTACCATCATACCTGAGCTGAATTTGTGAATAGGTAAAAAAGCTTAGAAAGAAAACACTCCTAAACTTTTTCACATTAGGGAAAAGCTTTGACTGACCTCACATTCCTGTTTAACTATTCATCTCAAGGAGCACACTACTGATGGCTTGTGGTAATTCTGTCTCTGGCTATGTCAGGACAGATTACCTAGAGAGGACAGTGACTTTTTAAAAATTACAGGCAGAGGAGTTTAAGAAATTCAGTGAATCAGGTCTTGTCCACACAAAACCACAGGCAAATCCTGCGAGAGAACCAGAGAGCCCAGAGAAGCCACTAGCTTCATTTCAGTTTCCTTCCCTTTGAAGGTACTTCTGCAAGACAGGTGGAAAAAGGAGTCTCTCCTTCCAGCCTCCTCCCCAGTTCTCACCATCATCTGCAGAGCAACGACTCCAGAGTGTTAACATCTAATCCAGGGGGATTCTTGTAGCTCTCTAAGGCAGGTCAGAGAATGAACAAACACTACCTTGATGGAGCGTTAATCTGAATACCATCATCCACCCCACCATTAAGAACAAAGAATCCTATCTCCTGACCTTAACTGCTCCTCAAGCCCCACACAGCAATTTCCAGTCCACTAGGAAGCGAATGACAACGCAGCAGAGACACCTGCTCTCAATTCTGACAAACCCGATCAGGTGTCTCTTCAGAACCAGGCTCAACACTTACAACAAAAGCGCACACCAACCCCCAGTAAAAATCTGTGTTCTGCACAGATATAACCAAGAAGCTGTAGTAAATTAAGACAGTAATAATGTTTTAGTTAGCCAATACATATTAATTCTAAAACAAGCAATGCTCATTTCAAATCTAGAAAAGCAGGCAAGCTGGTCACATCCCAGCTCTGAAACCTAGAGGCCAAATCTAAGAATTCTTGTCATGCTCATCAATTCAAAACTATCAAATATATTTTTGATAAACAAGGCATTTTATTACTAGATAGCATAAAAATTTAACTGATAATATCTATTTGTTTTAAAAAGCCAAATTTTGAAGTCTAAGCTTACAATAATTGATCAGCTTAACTAATGTAAAACGTATGTTACTTCTAAAGACTTCCAAGCACAAAACCCCACTAGATTGTGAAAAATGTAGGAAATGAGCATACTCTACCTGATAGTAATCTCTGCTTCGTCCCACTGGACCTTGGCAGATGTACTGCCTTCCTTCACCACTCCCAGCAAGGTGGCATGACGTCCAGTTTGCTTATGTACACATCGACCTCCAACTCTAAGACCAGCATCAACTCCACCGATTACTGCTAGAACAGGCCATACTTCCACACAGAGCATCTTCAACTGCAGTTCTGAAAGGTCAGCCAGACCATGCCTACTGTGTTTGCTTTTCTCCTCCTCTTTATTTTCTTTCTCCTCTCTCACCTCGTTCTCTTCTCGACTTTGAATTGAGCGACTTTTCTTCAGCTTTTGGCCTGCTTCTTTAAGACATGTTTTGATTTTATTGAGTCTTTCCATCATTTTTTTATTGATGCAGTGTGTCCAACGGTCTGTGCGATGAAGGATACGAATAAGTTGGATAGTGGCTTCTGCCAGTACTGCAGCAACAGGACTACAGATGGGGTCACCGGGTAGCAAATCTCTTGGTGTACCACGCATCTGCATATCACAGATTTTCACCTAAGTGTTTGAAAAGAACAGTTTAAAAGTTATCTTCTCAACGTATCTGAAGAAGTTCATTTTATAAACACAGGAGCCTCCTGCTGAATAGAAAAAATGACTGGCATTGTCATTTTTGCTTGGACTCCCTAGGAAATCTACCTTAAGACTGATCAAAACCTGCATCACTTCAAACTCAAGGATGCTGACATTAAAATAGTTCATGGTTTCTCACATAAGACTATCTGGAATTCTTAATACTACATTCTGCCTGGTTTCTGGGGAATGCAATTTTGTATGTAGAACATTAAGTCTGTAAATCAATTCTAAATAATAAAATGGATTTTAAATTTACACTAGATTGCACAATATAGGAATTTATGAAAAGTCTAGCTAGTGTGCAAGTAATGTAGTGCTATGTATGTGATAAACCAAAACGAATAATCAGTGACATCCTCAGCACTTGTTAACTAGCACCCCCACCCCTCAAAAACCCCAACATCCTTAACAGACACAAAGGATAAGAGAAGGGAAAAGATAAACTTATGACCTATTGTGGAGGGTTAACCCCAGGAAGGCAGCTAAGCCCCACACAGCCAGTCGATCACTCGCCCCAGCAGGATGGGGAAAAGAATCAGAAGGGCAAAAGTGAGAATACTCATGGGTTGAGATAAAGCAAGTTTCATAAATAAGAGGAAAAAAAAGACAAAATAAAACAAAACAAAGAAAACCAAGCAATGCAAAATGCAGTTGCTCACCACCATCTGACTGATGCCCAGACTGTCCCCGAGCACCAGAACCTGCTGTCAAACTTCCCTGCAGTTTCATTGCTGCACACGATGTTACAAGGTATGGAACATGCCTTTGGTCACAGTAAGTGAGCTGACCGGCCGCACTCCCTCCCAGCCTCTTGTCCAACCCCAACCTACTTGCTGGGGGGGTGGAGTGAGAAACCCAGAAAGCCTTGATGCTGTGTAAATACTGTTCAGCAATAGCTAAACCACTGTGCATTAACAAGGCCGCTTGGTCATAAATCCAAAACAGCACCATATGGGCTGCTATGAAGAATACTGACTTTATCCCACCCAAAACCAGTACACCTAGGCAGATGAACATTTAAGTTACCTTTTCTCCTGGATTACTGCTATAGAACATAACACAAGGGTATAACTCTGCTGCATCCACATCTTCAAAAGCTAGTTTTGGTTCCTAGTTAAAAACAGAACAAAAACCCCCAAACTTAGAACACCTTAACAAGCAAAAATATGAAGTGTGACAAAGTTATACCTGCATTATAATTCTTGTAAGTACCGAAACCATCATGTGCCTTAACTACCATGCTTAGCTTTATACAAAATATCTATGCCAAATTACTGTTGCAAAAACCACCAAAAAACAATTAATGTTAATTACCTCTCCATTTTTACCAAAGGAAATGGTTCTTGCTTCCATATCTAATACACATGTGATGAAATCTCCTTGGGTAAAGCTGGACAGAGTCAGAGTTTGTTCTCCATTGTGATAAAGGTTGCCACTATAGGCTCTGTAGAGCCACATATCTGAGGTAGTGCGATGGTTAAAATCGTGTACTGGCCAGCGGGAAACTCCCACACATGTGCCTTCATTGCCTCGATTCTCCTTCACAATGTAGAACTAGCAGGCAAAACAAAACAGACAAGGAAAAAAGTCAAGAATATACATTTTAACACAATCTAGCAATGAAAATTTACCTCACTCGTATTTATGTATACTTCTAACTGTTTCACTCAGACGCTTGTGATAATAACGAATAATACGCTAATAAGCTAAAATCATGCTCTACCTCTAAAATGACATCTTGGTGTATAAGGCCAGTCAATAACAAGTCATTTAAACTTAACCTACTAGTAATTAAGAAAACTGTATGTAAATACACAGAGTCATGCTTTTTCCGGACTCAAAACGTACACACCCAGAAGCTGGGTTACAAGTGCTAAAGATATTACAGAAATAAATAAGCTTGACTCCTCACGTTCACAGTGAGGGACTTACACAGATTCAAATTAAAAAAAGAAGTAAAAGCGTTACGCTCAAAGATGGTACTAACAAGGATTACAACTGTGTATGTATATTCCCCAGAAAAATCACTCTAGACGATGTATTAAAAGCTTGTCAGTCAGACATACTGATGTATATTTTTGCAAGAAAAAAAGTGTTTTTGTGAAGTGTTTTTCTAAAGAAAAAATTCAAAATCTACACATTGCAGTAGGTAACTTTTGCAAGACAATGCACATTTGTGCTGGCTATGGATCTTAGGGACAAGTACCATCAGTACCATCACCTCTACAAATACGCAACACATTCACAGTCTCCAATCTGTGTACTGAAATACCCAAATGGCAGTGCTCAAAAAGCAGCCACAAACTCTTCACTTTGGATTGAAAAACACAGGATTACAGAATCATTTAGGTTGGAAAAGACCCTTACGATCGTCAAGTCCAACTGTAAACCTAACACTGCTAAAATGTCATTTACTCAAGAATGTTGCCATCAGGGAAAAAACATAAGGTAGCTGTTGTTTATAAATCATAGTATATTCCCAAAACAGAGTAAGAGAAGTTAAGAAATACACTTTTATGCAACCTACCTTCCACTGGTAACACCCAGAAGTAACTCCAGTGGATGCTAAACCATATCCTTTACCTCCACTTCCATGAGTCAGAATCTGCCCATTCTCCACGATGCAGCATTGAGCTTTCTCAGGATCAAAGGACACTTCCTGTATGGGAAGATTCTCATCTTCATCTTCAGACTCTCCTTGCTTCTATCAGAAATAGGACAAAATATTTGTGGTAAATGTAACTCAGATGCATTCAATCAAGACAGAAAGCAAAAGCATCATTACCTGTAGCTTCATTTCTTGTTCTTTCTCCTTTATTTGAATCGCATGTTTAGCCTGAGCTATTGGAGTCTCCCACATGCAGTCCGACAGAAGCAAGAATAATCGTTCAACAACCTGGTTTATTAGAATATAATTCAGATCATTTTAAATCCAAGATGAGGACAACAAATAATATTGTATTGTTTTACTTTGCTTTGTAGGTATAAATGTCAAAATATTTAGTGCTCTTAGATAAGCAAATATCTACACTGAGCCTCACTTGATTTGGATTCTCAACAAACCTATCAAACATTTAAAAGTTTAATAAGACTTTTTGAAGAAACAGGTGTAAAAGCTTATAACAAAATATAAAGACCTGAGCCATTTGATCATCCTCAACGCCAGATTCACAAGCAGGTAATACAGCTTCCAGTACATGAAGTGCAAGAAGTCTAGTCCTCAAATTGCCAACCAAGGGAACTCCTAAAGATGGAACAGTATGTTTAATGATCTGAAAGTGACTTCTGCATCAGGCATGCACCTAAGATGCCAGCTGCATGCCACCAGTGCACAATTCTCCGAAGTGTAACTTGTGTACTTCTACTGAACTTAGTTCCAGTTGTTCACTACGTAACACACGTTCTAACAGGACCGATTTTTAGGAACTGCACTACAGAAATGCAAGTAACCACCACGCACATTTTGAAAAGATCATACCTGAGCAACACTTCTGAGAAGCAATGTTAAGAAGTACTTCTGTCCACTTTGGAGATGCCATTTTTGACTGAATTGCTTTTGAAGACACAACTCGACGTAGAAAAACAAGAAAATCTCCCAAATGCAATTCTGCTGCATGTTGCTTTCGGAGGGCGGCTAGGAAGTTAAATTAAAAGTTTTCATTTACAACCTTATTATTACAACTTTATTAGCAGTCCTTGTTACTGGCAACAAACTGTTCTGTAAGTAAAAATACAATCATCAGTTATTACACAATGGCTGGCTGTTATCCTTGGCTGGTTGATGGATGCCCACCAAGCTGCTCTCTCACTTCTGCCCTTCAGCAAGATGGGGAGAAAATAAGATGAAAAGTTTGTGGGTCAAGGTAAGGGTAGTGAGATCACTTACCACAGGCAAAACAGACTCAACTTGGGGAAGATTAATTTATTAATTTATTGCCAATCAAAAAGAGAGTAGGATAGTGAGAAACAAAGACAAAATTGAAACACCTTCCCCCACCCACCCCTTCTTCCAAGGCTCGACTTCACTCCTAACTCTTCTACCTCCCCACCCCCGAGGGGAGGAGGGAGATCAGGAATGTGAGGGGGCTGTGGTCACTTCATAACACTTTGTCTCTACTACTCCTGCTTCATAATGGGTCCTTCCCATGGGCAGCAGTTCTTCAAGAACTGCTCCACTGTAGATCCTTTTCCATGGCATACAGACTGCTCCAGTGTGGGCCCCCACAAGCCACAGTTCCTGCCAGTTCCTGCATGAGCTCTCCGTGGATTGCAGCTTCCTTCAAGGCATATCCACCCATAATCACTATACTTCCTCATTTGTATTTGTATTCCAAGGCAGTTTTACCAAGAAAATGTTTGTGGAAAGAGAAGACCTCATATCTGAATTTCTAATGAATTAATTACCTTATTAGTTCATCAGCCATTGCATTATTTGTAAGAGAAGAGAGTTATAAGAACAACCAAAAACATATGTACACTTAAAATGAAGCTACAATTAAAAATTTCTTCAGACACACGATTTCCACAGCAATTCAAAATCCTCATTAAGGGACTGCAAATTACATGAAGATATTGATGTTTTGGAAAAATCTTTTGTTGCACATTTTTTTAGTATGACAGAGTAGGGTCAACCTCTTACCATCCAGACTGCAAAACTGCACAATACAAAGCAAATGCAATGATTTTCTGAATTAAGCTATACTTACTTGCAGTTTGAAACTTAGATAATTAAATTTCTACGACTGCATAGAAGACCACTACTTGTGGTTTATGAAAACCACTACTACCAATCACTCATTTTTTGAGGAAAACAGTATTCTCCTCCTAATTCCAAACCAGATGGAGTAATTCTTATTCTCAGCCTGCTCCTACCTTTTAACTGATTTATGTATCAAGCCTATATAAATCTGAACTGAGCACAGAATTATTTGATGACTTTATTTAATCTAATTTACAGAGTTAAGAATGACCCCAAAAAAATAATCAATACAGTAGAGTGGGTGAGGGCCTCAGCATTCAGTGGTTTCTTTATTAAGTTCTCTGGTATTTCAAAATTGTAACAGAAATGATGCAAGATAATTACCTCTGAAATCTCTCTTCTCATTATCCCCATTTGAATCTGTCTTTTTTGATTCTACTTCATCTTCCTCACCTTCCCCTTCTCCAAAGGAGGCCATAAGCATCACACCAGCTTGTGATAACAAGTTCTTCAGCTGACTGCATAATAAATCCAGCAAAGACTGGACCACCTTCGGGCTCAGTTTGTCAGCATAGGTTCTATACACACACAAAAAAAAGTAAATATAAGTCTATTTGAGAGCTGATCCAAGGAACACAATAACATAAAAGACACAACTACAAACTCAGTGCAAGTAACAATTTGGCCTAACACAGCACTAATTCTAATTCATTTTATTGCAGCAGGAACTCATCCTCCACCATACGCTTGGCGGATTATTCTTATTTGAACCCTATTTTTAAGACACTTTTAAACTGTCCAATCTTGGAATCAAAGGATATGTTTCCAGTCCTTTCTACGGGAAAAAGAACAATTTAGTCAATTAAACATAATCCCAATGCAATTTCAAAAAATGGGATGTTGTTTTTGTGGGTTGGTTTGGGGATTTTTTTGGTGTCGGGTTATTGGGGTTTTTTGGATTTGGCAGGTAAATGCAACGTGTTGTATGAACACTGAAATAAAGATGCACGTACTAAATAACACTCTTGCTCCAAATAGAAAATGCCTTCTCCGCTGCTTTTTTCTTTACTGAGTTGAACTAAATATTTAAGTGTTGATAGGATTTTGGATGCTGTTCCCTGGTCTAGCAGAAGCCAGTATTCCTCAGAAAATTACTCTATATTCTGAAAAAATGCACAACGTACTGCTCTGAAGAACTCCTACTACCACATTATTGGTATCGCTTTTTACACAACAACAGAAAGCCTCATCATATCAACTGAACAGATCTAGATACAAAGCCAAACTAGAAAAATGGGGAATGCTAGAATGCAATGTTCACGGACCATAAAGTTCTAACTGTTCGGGTCCAAACTCCTCACTTACAATTTAAAAATATTTATCAGCCTTACGGGCATCTTTCTTATGAATATTGTGACTATTCTTTGCGCCCCCCCCCCCCCCCTTCACTTATATGCTTCTGAACAGCATTTATTGTCCTAAACAAAGCTCACACAAAAGAAAAGTTATTTTTAAAGGGTGCTGAAAAGCTTAATGACTAAGTTTTCTGAGAGCAAGGGAGCATGCCATACTTACCCTGTGGTGATAGCGAGGATCTGAAGTAGTCTTGTACTGGCTACTTTCAAAGCTGTGCTGAGCTGAGAAATACCAGTTTTGGGCAGCAACTGCAGTGGTTGTCCTAACATGGTGTCTGTGCCACACAACTGTGATAGCACATTTAGCAGACCAGTGGAAATGGCCAAGGAGACATCAACAGGCTGATAGTGCACACTTAGAGCAAAGACTGTTACCAACAGAAGACGCTGTTGTGCTTCTAAGATTAAAATAAAGGGTTTTTTTAATTAATAAGCAGTTTAGAGTAGGAATACTAAGGCAGAAGAACAACAAATTATTTTTTAAATAAAATTTAATGAGTTAAATTATCAAGTAAAGAGTTAGCCGCCTTTGTCAGACTCTCTGAATTAGTCTACCATCATAGCCCCCTTTAACTCAATGCAACCTCTATGTCAAGGCTGTCCAAGGAAGAATATCATGTAGATCTAGTTTATGATGTAGATGTTCTGAGGCTAAACCTCAAACCAGAATTTTCTCTCTAAGGTATGGATAACTTGCTGAAATATCTAATCTTCTACTTGTGCTTCAAGTTGACTCTCAAGAGATTTCTTTCAATTCCATTTTAAGTGAAACAACACCACAATTCAGGTAAGAGTGCCCATTAGGCTCTACCAACAAATTAAATTATATAACTCTCTTCTGTACTGAAGCTCTCAGTCAGTGCATGTACAAAGGCACAAGGGGGTGCAGAGGTCCAGCTATCCCTTAAGGACAGAAGCACACAACAGTATCTGGGTATAGAAGGACCAGGAAAAAGGGCTTCCAAAACAGGTGAGATGCCCTGTTCTTTAAAGAAAATTCACTTGAATGAAAGGAAAAAAAAAAAAAGACTGGAGACTTTTCATCTCTTCAGAAAACTGCTTATCCCTGAAAAAGTTAAAAATCACTTTGAAGCGCCAAAGACATGGCTGACTGTGGAAGACTGTGGTATGTGGAATAGAAAGGCTGACAATACTTAAAAGTGTTAAAATATAAAGGGCTAACACTTGAAGACAATTAAGACCGAAAAAGGTTAAAAAGCTTCTCTCTTTTAGGAAAATAAGTCAGACGGATACTTCAGTGAATTCTGGTCACTAACATCAAAGCCTGTTTTGTTAAACATATAAGCTGTTGTACTATATATTAGCGGACATATTTTGCAAATCTTGGTTTCGCTTACCTATGTGATGCTTATTAGCTTGCAGAGCTCTTTCTAATGTAGCAGATAATTGCTGGTAAATTTTGTGCACAGCCACTTGGATTTCAATTTGAATACTTCTCTTAGCTGCTCTGATACCATCCTGGGTCAAACAAATAAATATTAAAAGGACTGATATACTTTTATCACCCAATTATTGAAACAGCAGAAACGATGAAAGTACTTACCTGGTAGTGATGCAATCTTACACTCTCTCCTTTGGTGCCTGCATGTCCTACAGTGCCCAAACCAAAGCAGCCAGCAAGGAATTGTAGTCGAACAGAAGTAAGCAATGAAGACGACTGAAATCCTGGTACTTGACGACTTCCCATTAATGGCACACTGCCTTTTTCCTCCATCCCTGACAAAAGCACTAAAATCTGATGAAGTGCTTCCAGACGAAGCTAAAAATAAAGGCAGGCAAAGGACAATATTAACTAAGTTGCAAGTATCCTTAGAAATTAGAATTAGATCATCTTCAGTCATAAGTGAGAACAAATGAAGTAGTTGTTTTTCTCATTGATGCTTTTTTGTTTGTTTGTTGTTGCCTTTTTTTTTTTTTAAAAAAGGGGAATTCTTTAAGTTTTGCTCTGGAGTTTATTTACATAAAGTTTGCAGTTCCAGTTAAGATACTTTAACAGAAAAGAGAGGAAAAATGTCCTTAACAGACAGAATTCGGACAATGTTTTGTTTTGGCTTTTTTTTTTTTAAAAAAAAAAAAATCTATAAAATGAGCATAATGCACAAAGAATAAGAAAAGGTGTTAAACTGCAACTTACCTCAGCCCTCAGCTGCTGCTGCTCCATTGCAATTACTGATGCTTGTGGGCTGGTGGACATACTTTCCTCTGGCTCCTTAAATCCTGGCGAGTTTCCCACATCTCCGCTTACAAAGCTGACAACGTTTTCAATCAAGGTATGAACTCCAAGGGATCTTGAGAGATCAAAATCGGACTCGACAAATGAGTACGAGGACGTGTATAACCAATCTCTGCTGTGTTTTAATCGAGCCCATGAGTCACTTAAAGGTTCCACTTGACTGTGTATTGTTCCTAAAGATATACATAATGAAGTCTCATAAATTCCAATTCACCAAGTAACACATTGTGAAAGTACGTAAAGACTGAACAGCTGCTATTCATACAGGTGGAAAATGGATATTCATTAATTATACCATGCATTAAGCAACTTCAAGCAAAACACTTGATTTAAATTTACAGCCCTAGAGGAAAGGCTGGATTTCTTTTTATTATGTTAAGCAGTATTGCAACACGCTGCCAAGTGAGAAAACAAAAAGATAGAAGCCAAACTGCTCAGCTTTAAGCTACAACACTGAATAAAAATGCTGTGCAGCTAAATGACAAAATTGTAAAGAAAAGATCTGCTACAACACAAATTGTGCACTTTAGATATTTCTTTTAAGGGCTAACCACGAAACAAGAATGGGTTTGGTTTTTTTTAATCAAGCCACTATATATTTTATAGTTTTCAAAAAGCACAATGTTATTTTGAATGAAATATTTGCAGAATTCATGATTGCGGAAAGGAAGAGAAAAATTTTATTTTAGACTTAACACAGAGCGTTTAGTTTGTTATGATTCAAGAGAAATAGATACATGTATATTAAATACTATCTACGGCATATATGAGATCTATTCCTTCATCATCTGGCAATTTCACGAGTATTTTTAAGTATTTCCTATTACATCGACATGTCATTATGCTACCTGAAACTTTACCACCAATAATAAATGTACTTCTTCAAACAAGCATCAGTCATCAATCTGCAGCACGGGAACTTATTTATCACCATGTATTTTATCTCATTTCTGAAAGACTTTTGTTAGAACTTTATCCCTGGCACAAATAAATACAATGTCACTGAAGTCATACCTTTATCATCAATCAAATACACGTATCAACACAGAATTTGCCATTTTATAGTTTTTGTAAATGCTGTTAGCTGATTTGGAGCTATGCAAGGTATTACAAGAGGGCAGACCCTGTGCGGAAGAGCTTTCCATCTCTACAGATAGGTAATGTCTGGAGATCTATGTGGAAACGTAACGTATGTTTAAATTCATTTTGAGATTCTGTGATTCTAGTTTGAATTATCTTAAATAATCTACATAGAATTTTTAAATATTGATGTCTCTTGTGCACAATGAGCTACAGCTATAATTTGGAGAATCAAAGCCTACTCGCAGTACTCATACAAATTTACATTAGCACTTCAGTTTTTAAAATCTGTCTGCAGGGTATCGGCCTCAAACATTATTAAACATAGCCATTTTCGGGAAAAAGTCACACAAATTCATAGAAATTCATCTATTGAAAGCTTTCTTTCATCAGTGAGGCTGAGTTCTAATGGTAACAGCTGGATACTAGTTTCAGGACCTCCTTTAAACACTGCCCACCCGCAGCGGCTCAGTAAGCACCTGTTCACAGGAACAAGGAAAGACAGACGCATTGGGGTTTTTGAACTTAGGACGACTTTCCTACCACCATTCTACACCATTCTTTTCCTGAGGTGAAGGCAAAGTGCAATCTGCACCTGCGGGTCACAACTGGCACCTTCATGCAACTTGCAAATTCAAAATACTGGGAAATTTTGCTTTTCCGTTGTAAATAAGGTAGTTAAACTCCACTTAGTTGCTAAAAAATTTAATTGTCAGGGCTATGAATTATGAAAACCTGTTCACATTCCATTTCCTTTTTCTGTAAATAGTGTTCATGTGCATTTGCATGGTATTCCTTACAGTTCCCACTAAACAAATTGCAATGGCTTCAGAAAGAACCATCACAGTACTTAGGTCTTATTATGTGTTTGACAAAAACATATGCACACAAATTTATTTTGGATAATGCAAAGATTGAATTTAAACACGACTTTTCAAAGTGTAATCTAATTTCCTAATTTCTGCTGGTTTATATAACACAGCAATATTAGCTGCTTTACAGAGAACAATCTATTTTGTCATGTTTACTAGGAAAGAATTTAAAGAAATTCTATTACTCAATTTTACAATTTATACCTGGTGGCAGTATTTAAAACAAAACTAAAGACAGATACCACCTTAGCCTAATTTTAATATTAATTCTTTATAACACTTCTTTTAAAGCTCTCTATTAAAAACTAAGTTATACGCTAAAGTGGCAGGTGAGAAACATAAGATACAGAAGACAGAGCAGAAGAAAAGGGTCCTAAATTCTCAATTTCATGCAGGAAGGAGTTTCCTAGCATATGCATGGTGACCAGAGCCCAAGGGAGAGGATAAATGAAGCCTCATTTTTCCTACAGGAAGAGTAGCTAAATCATTACGAAGTCCACAAACTGCTGCCTACATAGCAACGACTATTTCAAAAGCCTCCTTAAGCCCTATGGTCTTTCAACAGCAGGAGAGCTTAAAGCATCCCAAAGAGATATCAGCTCCCTGTCCTCTACCCATCCTACCCCACGCTATGCCAACTATGAAGCACAGCACAGAATCAAAGGATTTGTACAGAAACAAAGAGCAATTCCATTGTCTTAAATCATAAGCTTTAGGAGACCTTTCAAGGATTAACAGAACATCAGAAGAAAATCTAGTTTTGCCAGTCAACAAATCTGGTAAGAGAAAAACCCCACCGCATACTAATAAAAACCTAAATTATTTAATATTTGAAAAAAAGATGAGTTCTTCGCTAATCGTTTTAATATTAAATGCAAGAATGTTTAAATGAAATAACAATTTTACATTGTTTCAAATTAGGAGAAAAGTACAATGATTATGAAATGCAGACTAAACGTAAAGCAAGAACAGTTATAAACAGAAGTATAGACTTTAAAACCAAAGATGTCAGAAGTCAAAGTAGTATATTTCAAAATTAAAAACATTTAAGAATTAAGGCACACAAATCTAAACCAAAGTAATTTTGTTTTCCTTGAAGATGTTAAATATCAATAGAAGAATCAGAAGTATAATTGTATATTAGGACTTAGCTTGATTCTGTGTAATATCAATTACACAGAATTGATTGCAGCTTAGCACTTCCATCAGCCTCTACAATCACATGAAGAGTTGCGCATAAGAATAAACTTTAAGCTTAAAATTAAAAAAAAAAGTTTACATGTCCTTATAAGCCAGCTTGTAATAATGAGTTTTCTAAATGAATGTGGCACAGCTGCAATACACACTTCATAAAACATAAAAAATGTAGGGAAGCTATAGAGACAAAAAAAATAAACATGCCATCAGTTACTTGCTTGAAGCTCTTCTTTTTTCTGGGGCTCAACTGGCCAAAAAGGAGTAAATACACTACACCACACAAGAATCAGAAGACAAAAGCAGACATTTGAAACAGAAGGTAACATGTTCATAAAATCTCTTCCTCATATTATTTTGACTTAAGACTTAAATGATCAGTCCCATCTCAATCAATACAACAATACATGAAGCAGCAAAGTTTTGGTGAAAAAGTATTTCCTCCTGTTTTGAATTAGTATAGCCTAGGTAACAGGCTTTCTAAATTCTCCACCTTCTTTTCAGGGAAAAAAAAAATATATCCCCTTTAACACAGTTACATGCATACACCAAGACATGTTTACATCCCTTACTCAAACACGATCTTTCAATTTCAAAATGCAGAACTCATTATTACAGGTACACAAAATTATTCCCATTGCATTTGGATTTCATTTAAGTTGCTGCTTTTTTCAGAGTTGTCCAATTGTGTTAGTAAAGTGCTACAGTACACACAAGCACACTGAAATTCACTGAACCAAGATTTATGTGAAATAAGAAAACCCAAGACTGGAGGACTCTCGTTTATCTGTCTGCAACTGTGCTAATGATTTCACTGCTAAATACGCATTCTTTGCTGTTAGGTGTCACAGTAGGTGTCTAATGCAGTGTACAGTATCCCGCAGGTACTACACAGGATAGGTACAACATTTTGAGGCATAATCTGAATCTACAAAATTGAATAAGATTAATCTAAGCAACAAAAAAATCCCAAAGGGGTTAGATATGAGGGGAAAACATTAACGTGCTCATGACCCCTTTTGACAAAAGTATTGAAAAAGACTTTTTTTGCACAAACGGAAGGAAAGGTTTACTAATTGAGAAATAACTAAATGATAGCAAGGAACGAGATACTCAAAAGATCCTCAGGCTGAAGTAGGAATACCGCAGTCATAATTCTGAATAGATACAATAAATGAAGAAAGCAATTAGTTTAAAGATTGGACTGTGGCTAAGATATTGAGTAAAAAGAGAATGATTCCATACTCATTTCCTTCCATACTCATCTGCAAGACCACAGAAACAACTTAGAGTATTAATAGTTTTTCTACTGCTAGTTTTCTGTATTGCCATTTATAAATAGAACAGCTTTCACACCATAAAAATCAGACTATAACCAATAATGAGATTCAATTATTAAGGAAACGTGATCTGAATTTTGAATAATTAGTTGCTGCCTTCAATAAACAGAAGTTCTAAAATAAGCCAGTCCACTCCAGAGGGAATTACTCTCTTGCCTGTTACAAAAGAACGACCCCCTGATACCCTGTACACACTACATTATTTGGACAACTCCACAAGGATCAAATACGCTGTATAAAATAGTTGAGGATAAATTAACCCTACAAAACCTCAGCTGGAAACATCATGTGTGGCCACAGTTCTGTAACAAGTAGTGTGGTTAAATTTTAGTAAACTTGTTAAGAAGAGATGGGAGGAACCTCATGTCCATATATTAAGGAAATTTTTTTTAGTGAAAATTCCCTCTTAAGTCTCCAAAATAGCACAGCATACAGGAAAAAACAATGGTGACAGAAGGAAATTTCTTCAGGAAAACGCTTGCTTTCCAATTAGCTCTGCTTGTCAACTTCCTTCACACAGTTTAGAGACACAAGAACAAATACTTCCGAGAGACTGCTGCAAACTGCAGTAAGATATTATTCTAAAAAACAAATGCAAAAGGAAACATAATTGGATTTGTTGAATAATAAAATTCAACGGAAAGAAATGAGAAGTGGTTCCTACGGTTCTTCTTTAAGACTCCACTTGTTCTTTCCCACCTAACACTGCCAACTCTACATTCAACTCAACAAAAATTTGAAACATTCAGCTGTAAGTCCCTTAAAGTAACAACGGTTACTGCTGTTTTGTAGAAATGGAGACAAGAAAAACCAGGCAGCTTTACTTTGTTACTTGCAATTGGAGAAGTGTTTCCCATGTGTACTTCTGTTGTAATGCACAACTATCCTCTGCGCTCAAAATAGAGATCTTCTCTAGCACCTATATAGCATACATGTTTCCTTCCCTTCCTCCTCTTTTAGAGGGGCATAAAACCTTTGATGTCTTCCACTCAAAAGCAGATGGTATGTGGAAGACTTAGGAGCACAAGGTACAAACATGTGTTTGGAAAGAATATCTCAAAAAAACACCCTAAGAAATGAAAATATGCTGCTTGTTTCTCACTAAAATGTCTAATGGTTGCTTCAGGGGAATCTGACTTTGATGGCACTTAAAAATCCAGCTGGAGAACATCTTGAGAAACAATGCTGTAGTCTTCTGTAGGCCATCTCTTCTACAGCAGTCTACTTGCCATATACAGGAAACTTGGCTTTTTCTGATGCTTCAACTCTTAACAAATGTAGCAAATTCAAATGCAGATAGCTCATTCTGATGGAACTCTCAATCTCTTTCCCCAGCAACTCAGGATGAAGCATAGCGCAGTGTGAATAAGCTGTAAGAATTTATATTTCTCCTATTCTTCAAGCTGAGGTAACAGTGAACATAAATGTCCCCTTTATTAGTCACGGCATATCACAAAGAATAAAGACAAAACCGAAGGGTTTTTACCAGTCAAAACATCCACAATAGGCACCGTACTATCTCTAGCACTTCAGTGTGCTGGCTATTTTACAAAGAGTGGACAACAATCCAAAATGGCGGCAAGTTACATATTGACCAAGCACTGGGGCATGCTTCAGTTCTAGAAGATCAACTAGGATTCACAAAACCAGACATTTCAAAAGAAATGAAAGACCTTAAATAGCATGAAGCTAAACATCTCATCCACTTGATCACGCACATCTTGGTAGACCTTTCCCTGACCTTGACATAAGTATCCGAAATGTTTCCCTGTAAATGCACCCTGCATTCATTGGATGAGTCTGGTATTGGGTTATCAACCAAAATTGTCATATACATCATCCAGCACAAGTAGAAAAGTTTTCATTATTGTATGCTAACTTCCCAGTTGCCAAAACCAGACAAAAAAAAAATAATCTGTAAGTACCATGGGACAGCAAGTAAGTCCTCCAGTACCAGAAAACATGTATCAGTACATGTCACTGTGTTCAGTTTGCAAATGAGCTATCTGAGCTTCTTTAGGTTCTAGATAGATCATCTGCATTCACCCCTGTTTCTCCTCAGTGCTACGCAGCTGGCACAGAACTTTCTTCTGTAATAAAAAGCTTCTATAGACTGGCTGGTTGATAAAGTCTACTCTTGCATTATTGCTTCTTTTCTGGAGCCTGTGACCAAAACAACCTCATCAGTCTAAAGAACAGTTCAGGAACCATAATCCATACGATATACTGTATCTCAGATCTAACCCAAGATGATTTTTTAGGATTAAAAGGAAAGCGAGTGAAGAGTTGTGTGTCAGATTAATGGCAAAGCTGAAAATGGTGGCTTCAACGGCTATGCTGCAGATCAGAGTGCTGACAGAGGCTATCAGATCTAACACTGAGAATGCCAGTGTACATCCTGCTGTCGTAGTATGAACAGCTCTAGTAAATCTCTTTACTTGCTCAACTGGTTCAATTGATTATCCATGTACAAGGAATTCCTTTCCACATTATTTACAGATTGAAGTGTAATGAGTGCTGCCACGGAGAGTTTGCTTTACAATTCCAAAAGACTTTTGGAGTGAGCAACCTCTCAGTACTCTGCTTAATGATGAAGGCTGTTAAACTAGAACTTTTACATTACCTAACAGTATTAACACTTCTGTAATTAAAGCATATCATAACCCAATCTAATTTCTGTTAACCTCTTCCCAAGATTTTTACAGATAGAACAGACATAAGTCATGATTCTAGCAGAGATTCTGCATCATCCAAAGTGAAGTGGGACTTTTTGGTCTCTGTGTAAAGAAACATCCTTTGCTCCCTCCACTACCTCCTATGAAGCAGCTCATTGAGATTCCTCAGAATGAAGCAGCAACAAAAAAGCAGTACAAAAGCTAAAAATCGGATTTATATTGGAGTAACTGAAGAAGAGGTTGCTTGGTTCGATAGGTGTGCTGGTGTTGAGAGGATGCAAAAACTGAATCTGTATGTTCTGGATACGAGTTCTCCATGTTCAAGCACATTTTATGATAAAAGTTCATTGTTAGTACAAGAATAGACTGTTCCATTTGATATTGAACTTCTCTGCCAATTTTTTCTTCCTGAAGTCACACAAGTGAAAACAGAAAGAAAGTTCCTCATTCACCTGACCTCACAGAAATTTTCACTTGCTTCAAAAGAACATCGCAATTCTAGAAACTAGAATAAATAGTTATAACCTAGGAAATACTATAACCATGCCACAAAGCAACAGAACTTAGCACAACAAATAGTAGGTAATAAGTATTTTAGATGTTGTTTTTAAATACTCAGTTTTAACATCCTGACTGTCACTATGTACTGTATTTAATTGCAAACACACTTTAACTTAAGAAATACTAACATATTTATCAGGTTCAATATTCACTATGTAAAAAATAAAACTCACCCCTCTTTCTGTGTGATGATGCCAAATCCAAATCAACATTTCGCCTTCCACTCTAGATTGAAAGATTAATAAAAGCCTCATTTCTTTAGGTGAACATATGTGGTGTATAATATTTAAGTATTTAAAATGCATCCCTCACCCATAAAAGTGGGAAAGTTAACAGAACTATAATAATTTCAACTGGTTTTTTTAGCACCATTACTTTCTCTTAACAATGGTGGTTATTAGAAGAGAACAAATGTTTCAGATGTACTTCCCACCTAAATAATTACTGACAAACTCTAAATACATAATGCTAGTTTACTTACCAATGAATAACCTTCCTCATCTGATTCTGGCTGAGATAAATCAGATTCACTTCTTGACTTAATCAGTCTGTAGTTTGAGTTTGCGTGGATTGAGCGACTTTCTGCAGTAAGACTTTCACTTCTGCTTCAGGTGCACACACATTTGTGCACACACGCACACACAGAAAGAAAATACTGATATTAGGCAAAGGTAAGAGTTGATAGTCAAGTTTAGCAGGTACCACCATTTTATCTGGGAGCAGACTACCACAGAACGTCACAAGACCACACCAAAGAGGAAAAAAGTGGTCTGATGGCTTCGATTATTATGCTTATAATGGGTATTAGTAAACTTTGTTACTTCATAACACCCTTATTGGTCAACTGAACAAATAGCAACCTCAAAAGACTGATCATTCAAGTGCCGTGGTAAGTATTACACACAGTATACAGAAACGCTTCTGAGCTGAGAGGACAAGAAAACAGAGACAGAGTAAGTGGGTGAAAAAGCACTGAAGTTATTAAAAACCCACCCATAAAATGCATCCTAAAGCCGATATGCTGGAGATGAAAGCCACTTTGACGACAGCGGCAGCCACCCACACTTTAGAGACTAGATTTCCAAAAAGAGGCAAAAAGAATGAATCGTACTGGATATATATAATCTCCCTCTGAACTTGCCATCAATACCTTCATTTAAAATACCAGAGCTGAGTTTCTGCGTACTAGAAGCCTAAGTAGACTCAGGAGTTCACCTGTAGCACCCGCTACACAATTACTTTGTTATATTCTAATACACACACAGATATCTAGAATAAAAGTTTAAATGGGTCAAGTTTAGAATAAAACTGTGTTACCAAGAATATCTCAGGTTATCAACATCAAAATGCACTATGTAGTACTTCCACTATTTAAATTATACACTTCTCCAATTCAATGAGCTGTCTGGCTTTATTTTGTTATTCTCTTGTATCTAATAACAGTGTCTCGCACATGCCAATATGCTAGGAATATTTATAAAAATCAATCATGAACAACACTTTTTTCACAATAGGCTTTGAAACTTTGCTTTCAAACATATCCTATAATTTTTTTTGGGGCACTACTATATAGGACTTTGGTAAAGTTCAAGAAAATACAAATATGGTAAAAAAAAAATCCAGACACAAACAAATTTTAGGAAAAATAAAGAATTTTTCCAATTACCTCAAATGATCTGCATCTCAAATACACCTGATTGTTCATTACTACTCATCACTAAGCCCAACTTTGAAAAGTAAATATGGTCCGCACAGAATAATACTTTTATTGAGGTTTAGTTAATGTGGACAAAGAAAATTGAGAAAAATCACTGTTCTTAACAAAAACATAACATGGCTCTAGGCAAAAATCTCCTTTTAAAAAAAATTCTAAGAATCCTCAGAGGAAAACTGTGGTTATTTAATCAGTTAAAAAGGAAGCAGAGAATAATTAACTATTCTAAGCAGTCAGCAAAGCTCACCTTGTCATGAGTCCAATCCCCTCAGGAGCAGCAGAGGGAGGTTGCTGTAACTGTCCATCCTCCCTTCGTTTCTGGAGCTCCTCAATAACAGGGCTTACTCCTAAGATCAATAAGGCACACCTGTGGATCACAGAGTTGCACGCAGCAGTATACACATCCTGACCTTCTGTCAGATCAGTGCTGATTCTTCGTTCCTGCTGAGACTGAGGAGGTGGATCATCAAGTCTAGTCCCAGTCCCAGTATTCATCCTATCTCGATCCCGACTGCGAGCTACTTCACGGGCTGATAGGAAACATTGAAATATTTCTGTAACATGCAACACAAAAAGAAGGTCTTAACTTCTAGACAAAGCTACACAGAATGAAGTATTCATCTACATCTTAAGCTAAAAACTGCCCCACTACAAAGAACAATGAATATTTTTCCAACAGTAAAAGAACACATTAATAATACAAAGCTACAAAAGAAGTCATGCGAACAGGTTAAATGAAGCATTTACACAATGTTAAGTTTAAAATGAAGAGGAAAATGCAATTTGACAGAACACTAAACACTCTTTCAGTGTCTTACTGCAACCCAACTCCTGTTTGGATAGCATCAAAGAGAAAGAGATTATTTCATGTTTGACTTTTAGCAGACGTACATAAAGTAATGCTTCTGTAAATCTGTATTCCAGACACCAGCATATCTGTAATTCAATACTGAAACCGTTTCAGGGTTTTATTAGCTTTGGTCAGTACAATGAAGATCCTATTAACATTCTTAGCCTTCACTTTGCTTACTTCTGCTATTGTCTTATGTGTCAGATTCTTCTAAAGAAGCCGTGTGTGAGACTGCATCATCTCTGTCTAAAGACCTAAAGCTCTCTTGACTTAATCATTTTCATTTTAAAAGATGCAGTTCCCATTTGGAAAGGCAAAGGAAAATCCAAACACTTCCTCATGGATATCAATAGTGAGAAGCAGTAAGGCATCAAGGACACAAACTGAACTCTGCATGTCAGGACCAGCTTCCCTGAGGATCTCCAGTAGAAAAGTCACCATCCTCCTACTTATTTGTGCCCGTAACATTACTGTCTGTCTGGATATTTCTGGATACATTTCCTTTATTGTACACAGAAACTCTGTCCAGGCAGAATTTGAGAACACTGAGCATGTGCCCAGGATAACTGCATTATCAAGCAGCAAAGCATATTACATCTACTGAACGGGTAACATATGTGTAACACCTTCTAGAACCATAAATCACGTCATGAATGAGCACTTCAACGTACACTTTCAGGAAAGCTTACAAATACCAAACTTGGACTAAAACCTCAAAGCTTTTAATAGATTCAAGAAGAGATAGTCAAAGATACAAGTGAACCCCAACTCCGTCAACCCACTGTTATCAACAGCAATTTTGTTTCCAAACTTCAGAATAACACTACCTTTCAAAGCTTATTACATACAAGATTAATACATACAAACAAAGCCAAAATTCTACATATAAATACTGATGAAAACTCAGATATCTGCTGAACAGAAGTTTAGAGAAAACAATATGAAGCCTATTAGTCTTGTAGATAGTGCATATAAGAAGTGCTGGTATATGTCGGATGCCCTGAGAATGGCCCACAAAGACAGACCAGTTGCCAAGTATTCACATAGCCTTCTGTCAAAAGACTTTTCTGAGCCAATAACGGCACTACAACATTTTATAAAAATAAACTTATAATCTTTATGCAGACAAATCTTTCATAATCTTTTAAATAATTTCTCCATTTTACCTCGGAGACAAAAATATATTGTCCTTCCAAAGCACATGACATTATTGACGCACATAACGAGTACTTACTACCAGCTGTCATAACTTCATGTTCTCTTTCCTCCTCCTCATCTTCTTGTTCTGGGTGTCCTTCTTCTCTGTCCCGTTCTGCCTGCTCCTCCATTTCCGCTTCTTCATCAATTGTCCGAGTAAAAGAATGTTCTTGACTATCAACATCAGCAGATTCTTGGTTATCTAACATCTTGATTAAAAAAATGTATATATACAGCAAAATTAATTCTCACCAAAATGAAAGATGAACATAAAAGGACATAGGTACTTAGTATGTTTTTTTCCTATCAAAAAGATACTTTTGATATTGTGTGATACAAACAACAGACAGCTGTTTACATTCAAGGCTTTAAATACATAAACTGGAGAATTTAATTTTCCTTTAATAAGTGTTACGGAGATTATTTGCAGAAAAACATCTCCATGTAATGCTTACTTAGACTCGATTGTCAAACTTTGACACTTCAGCATCAAAGCCTTTAGCAAACACATGCTGTTGTCTCTTAAAATTTTATCCCTTTAAAAAGGACATTAATATGATAAAACCTACTTTGATGGACAGGATTTTGTTACTTCAAGTGATACACAATATGTTCCTATTTTTAGTCTTAACAGTCATGAACTTGCAGTTCTTTTCCTCCCTTTTATTTCAATGAAATTAAACAGATGCACACCCCAAGGATCAAAGATTAGCACCTCACAGAGGTTCACAAGAAGAGTAATAGTCTTAGAATTTGAATTGTAAAAATCTTTTTGACTGAGTGGATATATTTGAGTTGATGCTTTCCTTCAAGTTGCAGATATAAGTGCTGACCAGTAAAATACTTACTACCTAATAGACAATTTTCCAACGCAGGAAACAGCTTTAGACAATCTGAAGGCAAAGCTTTAGATGTAAAACATACAGTTACACCAGAGATTTTAGATACTTTAGAAGGTAATTAATCCTATAAATCTTGGGACATACACATCCCACCAGCATAATTCATCTGCCCTCTCCTGGCAGTTTTCCTCTCCAAAAAAACAGAAGGTCTTGGTGGCAGGAGATCATGGTCACTAGCACCTCTTGTTTATTCTCGTCATTCTATCGTTAAGCCCATGTATACTATGAAAATGCAAACCAGCTATTTTTTCCTCAATAGTATTAAACCTGATATCTCCCTGAAGCAACAGATCCACTGCATACATTTAGATTTGCTGTGATGCATCTGCACAATAAACTTGAGGATTTCCGTGTGTAATGGACCTTATTGCACACACACAGTACTCGGTACCTAACTGTGAGCGTACACAACAGCTACAACATGAAGCAACAGATGTATTATGTGTTTAGAAAACAATCACCCTGCATATGCTTGGTAAGCCAGAGAACCACCAAGCTTAATGTATGCATACTGTCCTGTGTACACATACTACATCCAATGCTTTCAGAAGTGCTGAATCTCTTGCAGATATGTTAGACCCCTACCATGAGAAAGAAAGGGACAAAGACACATATGCCCTTAACATTAATTAAAAGGAGAAAACAGACCTACACAATTTTTAAAAGCATCTGTTCTGTATAATATAGCAAAAAGCCTCATAATCCTTATGTCAAATAAGAATTTCCCCGATTAAAAAATCCCACTTGTAGATTGTAAACAGCAATTTAAAATCCTATCAGAGAAACCCTAATCCTACTTCAAGAACTATCTTGTAATGCCTAACCAGTCCCCAACCTTGAGTAATTCAATGAACATTTATATCATCAATTCTGACCAGGCTTAATAAAACAATTCAGAAGTTACCACCATGCTAGTTCCAGGCCCATCCTAGCATGTCTAACATTCACGTTAGGACTAAGAAGAGAATCTGGACGGGGAGGAAGGAAAAAGGGGTGAGGTAAGGCAGGGAAGGGGAACACAGAGGTGCAGAGAGGGACAGACACCAGAGGGCCAGATAACTCAGTTGGGTTCAGGAATGGCAGCCAAGCTGTGGCCTGGTCAACACAGCTAAGCAATCTACATCTAAGTTGTAGGCTTCTATGGTGCTGCATACTAGTGCTATGTTTACAGGTAAAACTGGGCTTCAGGCTGTGCTTGAGTTAAATACTGTCAATCAATGATTTGTTTCCATTGATTTAATACCACATGTACTACAGATCAATAGACTCCTAATTATACATTGCCCATTTTCATTTGCGAACTCCTGAAAGTTTTTCAGCAAGGGAGAACAAAAATGCTAGCAGCATTATGAATTATGTAATATTTTCTTAATACACGGTAAAGCCTGAAGAACCGAAAAGAGATTTCCAGGCTTACCCATCTGTCTCTTGAGGATGACCTAGTCTGAATAAGTTCCATGTTCTTGCAGGCAAGCAAGCGACTCCGAACTTTATATACACAACGGTATACTTCTGCCAAGGCTTTGCCAGGCTGGTACCTACAAAAGAGAGACCCAAACCAGAAAAAAAAAAATCATAGAAATTTTCTTTTAAAATTTAAAGTTGGATTTTTAAAAGCAGCTTTAATTTACTTGCCTGCTCTCACCACAAGCTTGACTAAGTAAACTTGTATGTTTCAGAAGAGCCGCAAGAACAAATCTGGACACAGTATCGAGGAGTGATTCATTACTTAATGTTGCGGTATCCCAATCTGAAAATAGAAAGGATTCATCAAAACTGGTGACTGTTTCCAACAAACAAATATATTTTCAATGACATCATTAAAAAAAATCTCCACCCATTTAAAACTTTCAATCTAGAAGTAGTTCAACGCTTAAGAAATAAGTTTAGCATCAGTAACGCCTAAATACACTGCTTCAGACAAACGTGTTCCGGTCTACCCAAGGTACTCCAGTTTAACATCCAGCCAAGGGTCTCCACGCAAACTGCCACTAGAGACTCCAAGAGCTGAACTCAGGGTGCAACCTCTCCTTCAAGCGAGGATACTGCACTGGAGCTCTTCTCTTTACAGAGACATTCATTTACATGGAACTTGTTCAGAAACATGCCATATTTGAGATTTTCTGCTCTTTTACCCATGGTTGAAACCACATTCAAAAATTATTTCACAGACTCACTTATGAGGAAAATGCCTTATCTCCAGCAGGAAAGCCAACTATTAACACAAGCACAAGCTTAAGCAAAAGCTTCACTGCTAATATTAACAAAAGATATTTTCAGGTCTCAAAATTAAGGTTTGTCCAGTATTTTCAGAGACTGACTTTTTCATGTCAAAATAATTTTCCCCCAGTTTAAAAAAACCACTACGAAAATAACATTGTTCTGAATGTTGTTTTGAATTACTGTCTACTGTTGTAGACAGTACATTATCCATGAGCCAACAGTGTGCCCTTGTTGCCAAAAAGGCCAATGGAATCCTGGGCTGCATAGGGAAGAGTGTGGCCAGTAGGTCGAAGGAGGTCATTTCCCCCTCTACTCTGCACTGGTGAGGCCACAACTGGAATACTGCGTCCAGTTTTGGGCTCCCCAGTTCAAGAGGGACAGGGAACTGCTGGAGCGGGTCCAGCGAAGGGCAACTAAGATGACTGAGGGACTGGAGCATCTCCCTTATGAGGAAAGGCTGAGAGAGCTGGGACTCTTTAGCCTGGAGAAGAGAAGGCTGAGGGGAGACCTTATTATGGCATACAAGTATCTAAAGGGTGGGCTGAAGGAGGATGGAGCCAGACTCTTTTCAGTGGTTCCCAGTGGCAGGATGAGGGGCAATGGGCACAAGTCAGAACATAGGAAGTTCCGTTCAAATACACGGAAAAACTTCCTTACAGTGAGGGTGACAGAGCACTGGAACAGGCTGCCCAGGGAGGTTGTGGAGTCCCCTTCTCTGGAGATTTTCAAGACTCGCCTGGATGCAGTCCTGAGTAATGTGCTCTAGGCAATCCTGCTCTAGCAGGGGAGTTGGACTAGATGATCTCTAGAGGTCCCTTCCAACTCTGAAGATTCTGTGATTCTGTGAATAACTGAACTGCCAAGCAAACCTCCACAAGGTACCATAATTTTTCATGGAAGAAACAATATTACTGTCCCACTTCCTTCAAATATCTTATAATATTTTTTTCAATTAAATATTATCCATGAATCCTTGTAAACTGCTGTAGAAATCACAAAAATTTACCTGGCCACATAAAGTTTAGTCTAAAACACCTGCTCCTCAGCAAGTTCCATTACTTTGCATTTGATACTACACTGTCACCATACAACTTTCAGTCAGTTTGCATTGTGAAAAGAGCAGAATCCATCAGCTTCTAAAATACCCAATTCCACAATCAAAATAATACATATAATAAAACATTACTCATCTCCGATTTTGCAAAAAGACAACCAGCATTTTTTACTGGAATTCCTACTTCGGTGGAATTCTGCAACAGATTTCTCTGTGTTGCTCTCCACAGGCACACAATACTATTTGTTGTCTTCTTGATCTGGCGTAGCTTGGCCAGAGCTACAGAAAAATGATCTCTGGATCCAGTAGAGAGTCACAGTACAACAGCAATGCTTAGCGGATCTCATTAAAAGGAGACCTGGGAAGCTTGAGCAGGAACCCAGATTTTAGGCAATAAGCCTAAGAACCATTAATACTGTCTAGGCCAGCCTCCCAGAGACTTGAAACACAAAAGATGACTTATCCCCTTCATCCATTCCTAACAGATTTTGCAAGTTACTTTGCCTTCCCCCATCTATTTCCCATCAATTTTTCTTTTTACTTCCAAGTTTCACCCTGGTCTACCAGGAAAACAGAAACACCAACAAAGAAGCAAACAAGAGTCTCTTTTTTCCAGTTTGGAGGGGAAAAGAATATTGAACTCGTATGTATGCCAAACACTGGAATCAACATCTAAAATAAGTAACAGAAAAAGCA